>NW_027205337.1:600000-1038573 GCF_024711535.1 Dipodomys merriami
CACTAACCCTCAACTTGACCCTCACCCTCAGAATAACACTAAGCCTAACCCTAACCCTAACCATCACCCTCACCCTAGCCCTCACCCTAAACCTAAACCAAACCCTAACCCTCATCCTAACCCTAACCCTAACAATAACCCAAACCCTAACCCTAACCCTCACCCTAACACTTACTGTCACCCTAACACTAACCCTAACCGTAACACTAACCCTCACACTAACCCTAACCATCACGCTAACCCTAACACTCACCCTAACCCTAACCCTAACCCTCACCCTCACACTAGCCCTCACCCTAACCTTAACCCTCATCCTCACGCTAAACCTCACACTAACCCTAAAACTAATCTTCCACCTAAACCACACCCTCACCCTAACCCTAACACTCACCTTCACCCTAACCCAATCCTCACTTTTACCCTAATCCTCACTCTCAGCCTAACCCTCAACTTTACGCTTACTGTCACCCTCACCCTAAACCTCACACTAACCCTAACCCTCATCCTAACCCTCACCCTGACCGTAAACCTAAGCATCACCCTAACCATAAACCTCACCCACACACTAAACCTAACACTAAACCTCACACTACTGCTCACACTAAGTCTAAACCTAAACCTCACCCTCAACCTAACCCTAACTCTCACCCTCAACCTAACCCTAACCCTCACCCTCACCCTCACCCTCAGCCTAATCCTAAGCCTAACCCTAACCCTAATCCTCACACTCACCCTCACCCTAACCTCAATCCTAATCCTAACCATAAACATAACCCTCAAACTAAACCTAACACTCACAATAACCCTAAGCCTAACACAAACCCTAACCCTAACCCTCACCCTAACCCTAAATCTACCAGTAAACCTCACCCTCACCCTAACCCAAACACTAAACCTCACCCTAACCCTAACCCTAAACCTCACCCTCACACTAGCCCTAACCCTAATCCTAACCCTATCCCTCATCCTAACTCTCACCCTAACCTTAATTTTAACCCTCAACCTAAACCTAACCCTCACCCTCAACCTCACCCTCAGCCTAAACATAAGCCTAACCCTAAACCTAACCCTAACCCACACACTCACCCTCAACCTAACCCTAATCCTAACCCTAACCCTAACTCTAACTCTAACCCTCACACTAACCCTCACCCTAACCCTAACCTAACACTAACCCTAAACCTAACCCTCACACTAATCCTCACCCTAAGTCTAAATCTAACACTAAACCTCACCCTCACATTAACCCTAACTCTAACCCTAATCCTAACCCTAAACCTCACACTCACCCTAACCCTAAATCTAACCCTCACCCTAACCCTAACCCTCACCCTCACCCTCAACCTCAGCCTAACCCTAAGCCTAAGCCTAACGCTAACCCTAACCCTCACACTCACCCTCACCCTAACCCTAATCCTAACACTAACCCTAACCCTAACCCTAACCCACACCCTAACCCTCCCACTAACCCTAACTCTAAACCTAAACCTCACCCTCAACCTAACCCTAACTCTAACCATAACCCCAAACCTAAACCTCAGCCTAAGCCTAACCCTGATGCTCACCCTCAACCTCACTGTACCCATAATATGAACCCTAACCCTAAAAATAACACTAATCCTAACCTTAACCATAACTCTCACCCTAACACTAACTCTCACCCTAACACTTTCCTTCAACCTAAAACTAACCCTAATCCTAACACTAACGCTCACACTAACACTAACCATCACCTTAAGCCTAAACCTCAACCTAACCCTATCCCTAACCCTGACCCTAACCCTAGCCCTCACCCTAACACTACCCTTCATCCTCACCCTAAACCTCACACTAACCCTAACACTAATACTCAATCTAACCCTCACACTCACCCTAACCCTAACCCTAATCCTCACCCTAACCTTCACCCTAACCCTAATCCTCACCTTTACCCTTACTGTCACCCTCACCCTAACCCTCATCCTAACCCTGACCCTCATCCTAACCCTCAGCCTAACTGTAAATTTAACCATCACGCTGACCATAACCCTCAACCTCACCCTCACCTTCAGCCTAAACCTAAGCCTAAGCCTAACCCTGAAACTCACCCTCAACGTAGCCTTCACCCTAACCTGAATCCTAACCCTAAACCTCATACTAACACTAACCCTAACCCTAACCCTAACACTAACACTAATCCTCACACTCAACCTAACCCTAATCCTCACCCTCATGCTCGGCCTAAGCCTAAGCCTAAACCTAAGCTTAAGCCTAACCCTACCCCTCACACTAACTGTCACCCTAACCCTAACACTAACACTAACGCTAACTCTAACCCTAAACCTCACCCTCACCCTAACCCTAACTCTAACCCTAACCCTAAACATAAACCTCACCCTAAACCTAACCCTAAACCTCACCCTCACTGTAACCATAACCCTAACCCTAACAATAACCCTAAACAAAACCCTAACCCTCATTTTAACCATAACCCTCACCCTAAACCTAAACCTCAACCTGACACTAACCCTCACCCTAACACTAAACCTAACACTAACACTAATCCTCACCATAACCCTAACCGACACCCTAACCATAAACCTCACCCTAACCCTACCCTTCACCCTAGCCCTCACCCTAACCCTAACCCTCACCCTCACCCTAAACCTCAGACTAAACCTAAAACTAATCCTCAATCTTAACCTCACCCTCACCCTAACCCTAAACCTAACCCTCAACCTAAACCTAACCCTCAGCCTTACCATAATCCTCACTCTCAGCCTAACCTTCACTTTTACCCTTACCGTCACCCTGATTCTAACACTCACCGTAACCCTAACCCTCACCTGACTGTAACTCTAAGCATCACTGTAACCCTAAACCTCACCCTCACCCACAGCCTCAGCCTAAACCTAACCCTAAGCCTAAACCTAACCCTAACACTCACCCTCACCCTAGCCCTCAACCAAACCCTAATCCTAACCCTAACCCTAATCCTAACCCTAAATCTAACCATAACCCTAAACATCACCCTAAACCTAATCGTCATCCCCACCCTCACTCTCAGCCTAAGCCTAAGCCTAAGCCTAACCCTAACCCTAACCCTCATACTCACCCTCACCATAACCCTAATCCTCAACCTAACCTTAAACCTAACCCTAAACCTCAACCTAACCCTCACCCTAACCCTAACCATAACACTTACCCTAAACCTTACTCTAACCCTAAATCTCACCCTCACCCTAAACCTAACCCTAACCCTAAACCTCACCCTCACCCTCACCCTCACCATAACTCTAACCATAACTCTAACAATAACACTAACCTTAACCCTAACCCTAACCGTAAACCTCACCCTAACCCTAACCCTAAACCTCAACCTCAACCTCACCCTCACTCTGAACTTAACCTTAACCATAACACTAACAATAACCCTAACCCTAATCCTAACCCTCACCCTCAAACTAACCCTAACTCTCACCCTAACCCTAAACCTCACCATCACAGTAACCCTAACCCTAACACTCACCCTCACCCTAAACCTAACCCTAATCTTAAACCTCGCCATAATGCTAACTCTAAACCTCACCCTGACCCTTGCCCTCATCCTAACCCTAAACCTAACTCTAAACCTCATCAAAACCCTCACCCTAACCCTAACCCTAACCTCAACCTAACCGTAACTCTCACCTTCAACCGTACCCTCAGCGTAACCGTATGCCTAAGCCTAACCCTAACCCTAACACTCACACTCACCCTCACCCTAATCCTAACACTAACCCTAACCCTAACCCTCACCCTAACCTTCCCCCTAATCCTAACTCTAAACCTAAACCTCACCCTCAACCTAACCCTAACTCTAATCATAACCCAAAACCTAAACCTCACCCTAACCCTAACCCTAACCCTCCCCCTCCCACTCACCGTAACCATAAACCTATCCCTAACCCTAAAATAACCCTAACCCTAATACTAATCCTAACCCTAACCATAACTCTCACCCTAACCCTAACGCTAACCCTAACATTTACCCTCACCCTAAAACTAACCCTAATCCGAACACTAACCCTCACCCTAACCCAAACCATCACCTTTACCCTAAACCTCAACCTAACCCTATCCCTAACCCTCACCCTCACCCTAGCCCTCACCCTAACCCTACACCTAATCCTCACCCTAAACCTCACACTAA
This sequence comes from Dipodomys merriami, assembly GCF_024711535.1. NCBI lineage: Eukaryota > Metazoa > Chordata > Mammalia > Rodentia > Heteromyidae > Dipodomys > Dipodomys merriami. The sequence goes on from NW_027205337.1 coordinate 604,172, forward strand.
CCCTAACACTGATACTCAATCTAACCCTCACCCTCACCCTAACCCTAACCCTAATCCTCACCCTAACCCACAACTTAACTCTAGCCCTCACCTTTACCCTTACTGTCAGCCTTATCCTAAACTTAACCCTAACCCTCATCCTAACCCTCAGCCTAACAGTAACCCTAACCATCACCCTAAACCTAGCCCTCACCTTCACCTTCAGCTTCAGCCTAACCCTAAGCCTAAGCCTAAACCAATCACTAAACCTGACACTCACCATAGCCCTCACCCTAACATTAATCCTAACCCTAACCATCATCCTAACCCTAAACCTAACCATAAACTAAACCAGCACTCTAAACCTAATCCTCATCCCCACACTCACCCTCAGACTAACCCTAAGCCTAAGCCTAACCATAACCCTAAGGCTCAAACTCACCCTCACCCAAACCCTAATCCTAACACTAACCCTAAATCTAAACCTAAACCTCAACCTAACCCTCACCCTAAACCTAACACTAACCCTAACCCTCACCCTCACCTTACTCCTCACCCTAACCCTCACACCAAACCTAACCTTCACCCTCACCCAAACCCGAACCTTAACCCTCACCCTAAACCTACGCCTAAAGTTAACACTAAACCTCACATAACCCTAACACTAAAACTCACAATCACCCTAGCCCTCAACCTAACTCTAATTGTAACTCTAAACCTCATCCTAACCGTCACCCTAAACCTCATCCTAAGCCTAAACCTAATTTTAACCCTCAAACTAAACCTAACCCTGACCCTCACCATAACCCTAACACTAATCCTCAACCTAACCCTAAACCTAACCCGAGCCCTAAACCTCACCCTTACCCTAACCCTAAACCTCACCCTCACAATAGCCGTCACACTAAACCTAATCCTAAACCTAACCCTCATCCTAACCCTCAACCTCACACTCAGCCTAACCCTCAGCCTAACCCTAACACTAACCCGAACCCTAACCCTCACACTCACCCTCACCCAAACCCTAATCCTAAAACTAACCCTATCCCTCACCCTAAACCTCACCCTAAAACTCACCCTATCCCTAAACCTAATATTAAGCCTAACACTAACCCTCACACTAACCCTCACCTTAACACAAACTCTAACTCTAAACCTCACACTCACCCTAACCCTAACCCTCACCCTCACCCTCTCCCTCAGCCTATCCCTAAGCTTAAACCTAACCCAAACCCTAACAATCACACTCACCCTAACCCTAACACTCAGCCTTACCCTAAGACTAAGCCTAAGCCTAAACCTAACACTAACCCTCATCCTAACCATAACCCTCACCCTAACCCTAACACTCACACTAACCCTAACCCTAACCCTAACCCTCACCTTCACCCACAGCCTCACCCTAACCCTAACCCTCACCCTCACCCTAAATCAAACCCTAACCCTAAGCGTCACCCAAATCCTAACCCTCACACTCACCCTCAACCTAAACCTAATCCTAAAATTAACCCTATCCCTAACCCTAGCCCTCACACTAACCCTCAACCTAGTGCTCACCCTAAAACTTATCCTAACCCTAAACCTCAACCTAACCCTCACCCTAAGCCTAACGCTCACCCTAAATCTAATTCTAAGTCTCACCCTCATGCTAGGCCTAAGCCTAAGCCTAAGCCTAACCGTAACCCCCACCTAATGTTAACCTGAACACTAACCCTAACTCTAACACTAAACCTCACCCTAACCCTAATCCTAACTCTAAACCTCATCTTAACCCTAACCCTCACCCTCACCCCAGCCCTCACCCTAATCCTAACATTAATCCTCATCATAACCCTCACCCTAACCCTAACCCTAACCATTACCTTAACCCTATCCCTAACCCTCAACCTAATCCTAACCTTCACTCTCACCATAACATTATCCCTAAACATCACCCGAATCCTAAATTAACCCAAACCCTAAACCTCACTCTAACCCTAACCCCCACCCTTAACCTCATCCTCAGCCTAACACTAAGCCTAACCCTAAATCTAACCCTAACACACACACTCACCCTTACCCTATCCCTAAATCTGAACCTAAACCTACCCCAAAACCTCGACCTAACCGTCACAATCACCATAACATTAACAGTAACCGAAAGCCTAACCATATCCCTCATCCTAACCCTAACCCTAATCCTAACCCTCACACTCACGGTAACCCTTACTCTAATCCTAATCCTAACCCTAAGCCTAACCCTCACCATCACCCTAACCTTCACCCTAACCCTAAATCTAACAATAACCCTAACCCAAACTCTCAAAATCAGCCTCAACCTAACCCTAACTCTAACCCTAAAAATGACTCTCAACCTAACCCTAACCCTAACCCTAACCCTTAACCTCACCCTAACCCTAACCCTAACCCTAATCCTCATCCTCACCCTAGCCCACACCCTCACCCTAATCCTAACCCTAACCCTCATCCTAACCCTCACCCTAACCCTAAACCTCACCGTCACCAAAACCCTTAACCTACCCCTCACCCTAACCCTAAATTTAACCCAAACCCTAACTCTCACCCTAATCCTAACACTAACCCTCACCCTAAGCTTAACACTCACACTCAGCCTCAGCCTCAGCCTCAGCCTAAGCCTAAGCCTAACCCTAACACTAACCCTTACACTCTCCCTAACCCTAACCCTAATCCAAATCCTAACCCTAACCCTCACCCTCACCTTATCCCTCACCTTAACCCTAACCCTAACACTAACCCGAAACCTAACCCTCACCCTAGCCTCACCCTAGCCCTAACTCTAACCCTAAATCTCACCCTCACCTTAACCCTAACGCTAAACCTCACCCTAACCATAACCATAAACCTCACCCTCAACCTAGCTCTCCCCCTAACCTTAACCTTCATCCTAATCCTTCCCCTAACCCTAACCTTAACCCTCTCTCTAACCCTAACTCTCACCCTCAGCCTCACCCTCAGCCTAAGCCTAAGCCTAATCCTAACCCTAAACATCACACTCACCCTAACCCTAAAACTAATCCTAAAGCTGACACTAACCCTAACCCTCACCCTCACTCAAACCCTCACTTTAACCCTAACCTAACATTAACCCTAACCCTAACCCACACCCACAGCCTCACCCTAACCCTAACTCTAACCATTAACGTCACCCTGACCCTAACCCTAACCTAACCCTAAACCCAACCCTAACCCTAAACCTAACCATCACCCTCACCCTAGCCCTCACCCTAGCCGTAATCCTAACCCTATAACTCATCCTAACCCTCCCCCTATACCTAAGCAAAACGCTCACTTAACCCTAACCTTCTCACCCTCAACCTCACCCTCAGCCTAACCCTAAGCCTAATCCTAAACCTACCCCTAACACACACACTCACCCTCAGCCTAAATCTAAGCCTAACCCTAAATATAACCCTAACCCACACACTCACCCTCACCCTAAACCTAAACTTAACCCTAACCCTAACCCTAAACTTCCCCCTAACTCTCACCCTAACACTAAACCTAACACTAACCCTAAACCTAACCCTCAACCTAACCCTCACCCTAAACCTGAGTCTAACCCTAAACCTCACCCTCACCCTAACCCTAACTCAAACCCTAAACCAAACCCTAAAACAAACCCTAACCCTAACACTAACCCTCACCCTCACCGTAACCGTAAATATAAACCTTACCCTAACAATAAACCTAACCCTAACCCAAACAATAACCCTAACTCTAACCCTCATCCTAACCATATCCTTCACCCTAACCCTCACCTTCACCCTAACACTTACCCTCAACCTAACTCTAACCCTAACCCTCACACTCACCCTAAACTTTACCCTAATCCTAATGCTAACCCTAAGCCTTACCCTCACACTCACCCTCACCCTAACCCTAACCCTAACCATAACCCTCAACCTAACCCTAAACTTCACCCTCACCATAACCCTTACCCTAACCCTCAACCTGATTCTAAACTAAACCTGAATCCTAACTCCCAACCTAACCCTAACCCTAACACTCACCCTAACCCTAACCCTCACCACACCCTCAACCTAACCCTAACACTAACCCTAACCCTAACCCTCAACCTAACTCTCACCCTAACCCTAACACTAATCCTAAACCTCAACTTCACCCTAAACCTAACGCTACCCCTAACCCAAACCCTAAACCTCACCCTAACGATAACCCTAATCCTCACCCTCAACCTCACAGTAACTGTAACCCTAAAACTAAACCTAACAATAACCCTAACCCTAATCCTAACCCTCACCCTAACCATAACCCTCACCCTAACCCAAACCCTCACCCTAACACTTACCCTCACCCAAACACTAACCCTAACCCTAACACTAAACCTAAACCTCAACCTAGCCCTCACCCTCACCCTAAGCCTAAAACTAACCCTAAGCCGAAACCTCACCCTCCCTCTTCCCATAACCCTATATCTAACCGTAAACCTCACCCTCACCCTAACCCTAACCTTAACCCTAAACACCACCCTAACCCTAAACCTAATCCTCACCCGTACTCTCAACTTCACCATATCTATAACCCTAACCCTAACAGTAACTCTAACCCTAACCCTAACCATCACCTTAAACATAATCCTCACCTCCACCCTCACCCTCAGCCTAAACCTAAGCCTAAGCCTAACCCTCACCCTAACCATCACACTCAACCTCACCTTAAACCTAAAACTAACCTTAAACATATCCCTAAAGCTCAACCTAACCCTCACCCTAAACCTAACCCTAAGACTAACCCTAACCCTAAATCTCAACCTAACCCTCCCCCTAACCCTAACTCTAACCCTAAACCTCAACCTCACCCTAACCCTAACCCTCACCCTAACCCTAACACTAACCCTAATGCTAAACCTCACCCTAACATCCCCCTAACCCTAAACCTCACCCTCACCCTAACCCTAAACCTCACCCTCAACCTCACCCTCAGCATAACCCTAAGCCTAACCCTAAACCTAACCCTAACACACACACTCACCCTCAGCCTAAATCTAAGCCTAACCCTAAATATAACCCTAACCCACACACTCACCCTCACCCTAAACCTAATCCTAACCCTAACCCTAACCCTAACCTTCCCCCTAATTCTCACCCTAACACTAAACCTAACACTAACCCTAAACCTAACCCTCAACCTAACCCTCACCCTAACCCTGACTCTAACCCTAAACCTCACCCTCACCCTAACCCTAACTCAAACCCTAACCCAAACCCTAAAACAAACCCCAACCCTAACACTAACCCTCACCTTCACTGTAACCGTAAATATAAACCTTACCCTAACAATAAACCTAACCCTAACCCAAACAATAACCCTAACTCTAACCCTCATCCTAACCATATCATTCACCCGAACCCTCACCCTCACCCTAACACTTACCCTCAACCTAACCCTAACCCTAACCCTCACACTCACCCTAAACTTTACCCTAATCCTAATGCTAACCCTAAGCCTTACCCTCACACTCACCCTCACCCTAACCCTAACCCTAACCATAACCCTCAACCTAACCCTAAACTTCACCCTCACCATAACCCTTACCCTAACCCTCAACCTAATTCTAAACTAAACCTGAATCCTAACTCCCAACCTAACCCTAACCCTAACACTCACCCTAAACCTAACCCTCACCACACCCTCAACCTAACCCTAACACTAACCCTAACCCTAACCCTCAACCTAACTCTCACCCTAACCCTAACACTAACCTTAAACCTCACCTTCACCCTAAACCTAACGCTACCCCTAAACCAAACCCTAAACCTCACCCTAACGATAACCCTAATCCTCACCCTCAACCTCACAGTTACTGTAACCCTAAACCTAAACCTAACAATAACCCTAACCCTAATCCTAACCCTCACCCTAACCATAACCCTCACCCTAACCCAAACCCTCACCCTAACACTTACCCTCACCCAAACACAAACCCTAACCCTAACACTAAACCTAAACCTCAACCTAGCCCTCACCCTCACCCTAAGCCTAACACTAACCCTAAGCCTAAACCTCACCCTCCCTCTTCCCATAACCCTATATCTAACCGTAAACCTCACCCTCACCCTAACCCTAACCTTAACCCTAAACACCACCCTCACCCGTACTCTCAACTTCACCATATCTATAACCCTAACCCTAACAGTAACCCTAACCCTAACCCTAACCATCATCTTAAACATAATCCTCACCTCCACCCTCACCCTCAGCCTAACCCTAAGCCTAAGCCTAACCCTCACCCTAACCATCACACTCAACCTCACCCTAAACCTAAAACTAACCTTTACCATATCCCTAAAGCTCAACCTAACCCTCACCCTAAACCTTACCCTAACCCTAACCCTAAATCTCAACCTAACCCTCCCCCTAACCCTAACTTTAACCCTAAACCTCAACCTGACCCTAACCCTAACCCTCACCCTAACCCTAACACTAACCCTAACGCTAAACCTCACCCTAACATCTCCATAACCCTAACTCTAACCCTAAATCTCACCCTCACCCTAACACTAACCCTAACTTTAAACCTCACCCTAACCCTAACCCTCACCCTTACCCACCACCTCAAAGTAACTCTAACCATAACCCTAATAATAACACTAACCATAACCCTTACACTAACCCTAAACCTAACCATAACCCTCACCCTCAGCCTCACCATCACCGCAATCTTAACCCTAACCATAACACTAACAATAACTATAACCCTAAGCCTAACCCTAATCGTCATCCCCACCCTCATCCTCAGCCTAACCCTAAGCCTAACTATAACCCTAACCCTAACGCTCACAGTAAGCCTAACCCTAACCCTAACCCTATACCTAAATCTAAACCTAAACCTAACACTAATCCTAAGCTTTACCCTCACCCTAATCCAAACCCGAACCCTCACCCTCACCCGAACCCTAAGCCTAAGCCTAAGCCTAACCCTAACCTTCACACTGACTCTACCTAACCCTAATCCTAAACCTAACCATATATCTAAACATCATCCTAAACGTAACCCTCACCATAGCCCTCACCCTAACCTTAATCCTTACCCTAAACATCATCCTAACACTCACCCTAACCCTAAACCTAACCATCACCCTCATGCTCGGCCTAAGCCTAAGCCCAAGCCTAAGCCTAACCATACACCTGACCCTCACCCTAACCCTAACCCTAACACTAACCCGAACTCTAAACCTAAACCTCACTCTCACCCTAAGCCTGACTCTACCCTAAAGCTAAACCTAAACCTCATCCTACCCTAAACGTAACATTCACCCTCACCCTCACCGTAACCCTCACCCTAAACCTAACCCTCAACCTAACACTTACCCTCACCCTAACCCAAAACCTAAAACTAACACTGACCCTCACACTAAGCTAAACATTACCCTAACCCTAACACTAACCCTAATTCAAACCTAAACCGCACCCTAACCCTCACCCTCACCATAAACCTAAGGCTAACCCTAAACCTAAAACTAACCCTCACACTCAAAATAACCCTAACCCTAATCCTAATCCTAACCCTAACCCTAACCCTCACCCTCACCCTAAACCTCACCCTAACCCTAAACCTAAAACTAACCCTAACCCTAACCCTCACCCTCAGTCTCACACTAACACTAATTCTAACCCTAAACCTCACCCTCACCCTAACCCTAATGCTAAACCTAACCCTAAACCTAACCCAAACCCTAATCCTCCCCCTAACTCCCACCCTAACCCTAAAACTAACACTAACCCTAACTCTAACCCTAACCCTAAAACTAAACCTCACCCTAACCCTAACCCTAACCCTCACCATAACCCTAAACCTCACCTTCACCCTCACTTTCAGCCTAACCCTAAGCCTAACCCTAACCCTAACCCTAACCCTCACACTAACCCTAACCCTAAACCTAAACCTAATCCTAACCCTAACCCTATCCCTCACCCTCACCCTAACCCTCACCGTAACCCTAACCCTAATATTAACCCTAACCCTAACCCTCACCTTCAACCTCACCCTCAGCCTAACCCTAAGCCTAACCCTAAACCTAACCCTAACACACACACTCACCCTTACCCTAACCCTAATCCTAACTCTAACACTAAGCATCCCCCTAACTCTGAACCTCACCCTAACCCTAAGACTAAGCCTAACCCTAACCCTAAACCTAACCCTCACTCTAACCCTAAATCTCACCCTCACCCTAACCCTAACTCTAACCCTAAACCAAACCCTAAAACTCACCCTAACCCTAACCATAACCGTAACCCTAACATTCACCCTAACCCTAACTCTAACCCTTATCCCCACAATCACCCTCAGACTAACCCTAAGCCAAAGACTAACCCTAAACCTAACCCTCACACTCACCCTCACCCTAAACCAAATCCTAATCCTAACCCTAACCCTAACCCTAAACCTCCCCCTAACTCTCACCCTCACCCTAACCCTAAGACGAAGCCTAACCCGAACCCTCAACCTAACCCTCACCCTAACCCTAACTCTAACCCTAAATCTCACCATCACCCTAACCCTAATTCTAACCCTAAACCAAACCCTAAACCTCACCCTAACCCTAACCCTAACCCTAACATTCACCCTAACCCTAACTATAACCTTAACCTCACCCTCACCCTATCCCTAACCCTAACCCAATGCTAAACATCACCCTAAACCTAAACATAACCCTAACACTTACCCTCACCCTAACACTAACACTAACACTAACACTCACACTCACACTAACGCTAACCATCCTGCAAAACCTAAACCTCACCCTAACCCTAACCCTAACCCTTAACTTCACCCTGGCCCTCACCCTAACCCTCACCCTCACACTAAACCTCACACTAACCCTAACACTAATCTTCAATCTAACCCTCACCCTCACCCTAAAACTAAACCGAACCCTCACCCTTACCATAACCCTCACCCTCGGCCTAACCCTGACCTTTTCTCTTACTGTCACTCTCATCCTAACCCTCACCTTAAACCAAACCCTCATCCTAAACCTCAACCTAACCATAACCCTAACCATCACACTAACCCTAACCCTCACCCTCACTATCCCTAAACCTCACACTCACACTAGCCCTTACCCTAACCCTAATCCTAACCGTAACCTTCATCCTAACCCTCAACCTAACAATAACCTGAAGCATCACTCTAAAACTTATCCTTATCCCCACCCTCACCCTCAGCCTAACCCTAAGCCAAAGACTAACCCTAACCCTATCCCTCACAGTCACCCTCACCCTAACCCTAATCCTAACCCTAACCCTAACCGTAACCCTAACCCTCCCCCTAACTCTCACCCTCACCCTAACCCTAAGACTAAGCCTAACCCTAACCCTCAACCTAACCCTCACCCTAACCCTAATTCTAACCCTAAATCTCACCCTCACCCTACCCCTAACTCTAACCCTAAACCAAACCCTAAACCTCACCCTAACCTTAACCCTAACCTTAACGCTAACATTCATCCTAACCCTAACTCTAAACCTAAACCTCACCCTCACCCTAACCCTAACACTAAGCCTAATGCTAAACGTCACCCTAAACTTAAACCTTACCCTGACACTTAACCTCACCCTAACACTAACACTGACACTAACCCTCACACTAACGCTAACCATCACCTTAAACCTAAACCTCACCCTAACACTAACCCTAACCCTCATCTTCACCCTGGCCCTCACACTGACCCTACCCCTCACTCTCACACTAAACCTCACACTAACCCTAAAACTAATCCTCAATCTAACCCGCACCCTCACCCTCAGCCTAACCCTCACCTTTAGTCTTACTGTCACCCTCATCCTAACCCTCACCTTAATCCAAACCCTCATCCTAAACGTGACCCTAACCATAACCTATCCATCACAATAACCCTAAACCTCACCCTCACCTTCAGCCTCAGCCTAACCTAAGCCGAGGCCTAAACCTATCCCTTAACCTCACACTCAGCCTAGCCCTCACCCTAACCCTAATCCTAACTCTAACGCTCATCCTAATCCTCAAACTAACGATAACCTGAACCACCACTCTAAACCTAATCCTTATCGCCACCCTCACCCTCAGCCTAACCTTAACCCAATCCCTCACCCTAGCACATACCCTAACCCTAATCCTAACCCTAACACTCACACTAACCCTCACTCTAACCCTAAACCTAACAAACCTAACCCTCAACCTTAATCTAACCCTCAATCTCACCCTCAGCCTCAGCCTAACCCTAAGGGTAACACTAACCCTAACCCTCACACTCACCTTCACCTTAACCCTAGTCCTAACCCTAACCCCAACCCTAAACCTAACACTAACCCTAACCCTAACCCTCAACATAACCCTAACCCTAACGCTAACACTCACCCTAGCACATACCCTAACCCTAATCCTAACCCTAACGCTTAACCTAACCCTCACTCTAAACCTAAACCTAACCCTAACCCTCACTCAAATGCTAACCTTCAACCTAACCCTACCCCTGACGCTCACACTAACCCTGAACCTCACCCTAACCCACACACTAACCCTAACTCTAACCCTAAACCTCACACTTGCCCTAACCCTAACACTAACCGTAACCCTAAAATTCACCCGACCCCTAACCCTAAACCTCACCCTCACCCTAAACCTCACCCTCACCCTAACACTAAACCTCACCCCCACACTAACCCTCACCCTAACCCTAACCCTAAACCTAACCCTCACCCTAACCATAACCCTCACCGTAACCCTAACACTCACACTAACCCTAACCCTAAACCTCACCCTCACCCTAAGTCTAACCCTCCCCCTTACCCTAAACCAAACCCTAACCTTAACTCTCACCCTAACCCTAAGCCTAACCCTAACCCTAACCCTAATCCTCACACTCACCCTCAACCTAAACTTAATCCTAAACCTAAACCTAACCCTCACAGTAACCCTCACCCTAGTGCTCACCCTAACCCTAATCCTAACCCTACACCACATCCTAACCCTAACCCTCACCGTCACCCTCACCCTCAGCCTAACACTAACATTAATCCTAATCCTAACTCTAAGCCTAACACTCACCCTTACCCTAAACCTCACCCAAACCTTAAATCTAAAAATAATCCTAACCCAAACCCTCACAATCAGCCTCACCCTAAACCTAACTCTAACCCTAAACCTCACTCTCACCCTAAACCTAACCCTAACCATAAACCTCACCATAACCCTAACCCTAAACCTCATCCTAACGCTAATACTAACCCTAATCCTCACCCTAACACTAACCCTAACCCTAACCATCACCCTCACAAAACCCTTACCGTACCCCTCACCCTAACCCTAAACTTAACACTAACCCTAACTCTCACCCTAACCCTATCCCTAAAACTCACCCTAAGCCTAACCCTCACTCTCAGCCTCAGCCTAAGCCTAAGCCTAACCCGAACAATAAACCTCACACTCACCCTAACTCTAATCCTAATCCTAATACTAATACTAACCCTAAGCCTAACCCTCACCCTCACCCTATCACTCATCTTAACACTAACCCTAAACCTAACCCTCACCCTCAGCCTCACCCTAACCCTAACTCTAACCCTAAATCTCACCCTCACTCTAACCCTAACCCTAAACCTCACCCTAATCATCATCATAAACCTCACCCTCACCCTAGCCCTCCCCCTAACACTAAACCTAACCCTAACCCTCATCCTAACCCTCCCCCTAATCCGAACCTTAACCCTCACCCTAACCCTAAACCTCACCCTCACCCTAACCCTAAACTTCACACTCACCCTCACCCTCAGCCTAAGCCTAAGCCTAACCCTAACCATACCCCTCACACTCACCCTAACCCTAACCCTAATCCTAATGCTGAACCTAACCCTAACCCTCACCCTCACCCTAACCCTCACCTTAATCCTAACCCTAACATTAAACCTAAACCTAACCCACACCCTCAGCCTCACACTAACCCTAACTCTAAATCTAAAGGTCACCCTGACCCTAACCTTAAACCTAACCCTAAACCTCACCCTAACCCTAAACCTAAACCTCAACATCACCCTAGCCCTCACCTTAACCCTAATCCTAACCATAAACCTCATCCTAAACCTCCCTCTAAACCTAAGCATAACCCTCACTTTAACCCTAGCGTTCTCACCCTCAACCTCACCCTCAGCCTAACCCTAAACCTAACCCTAAATCTAACCCTAACACACACACTCACCCTCAGCCTAATCCTAAGCCTAAGCCTAACCCTAACCTTATCCCTCCCCCTAACTCTCACCCTAACCCTAACCCTAACACTAACCCTAACCCTAACCCTCAACCTAACACTCAACCTAACTTTGACTCTAACCCTAAACCTCACCCTAACCCTAACCATAACTCTAACCTTAACCCAAACCCTAAACCTCACCTTAACCATAAACCAAATCCTCACCCTCACCTTAACCATAAATATAAACCTTACCCTAACAATAACACTAACCCTAACCCTAACAATAACCCTAACCCTAACCCTAACGCTCATCTTAACCATATCCATCACCCTGACCCTAACCCTCACCCTCACCCTCACCCTAACCCTAGCTATAAACCTAAACCTCACACTCACCCTAACCCTAACCCTAACAATAACCCTAAGCCTAACCCTAACCCTCACACTAACCCTCACCCTAACAATAACCCTAACCCTCACACTCACCCTCACCCTAACCCTAACCCTAACCATAACCCTAACCCTCAACCTAACCCTAACCCTAACCCTAACTCTACCCCTAAAACTCACCCTCACCCTAAACCTAACTCTAACCCTAACCCAAAGCCTAAACCTCACCCTAACCCTAAACCTAACCCTCAGCCTCACCCTCAGCGTAACTGTAACCCTAAACCTAACCCTAACAATAACCCTAACCCTAATCCTAACCCTCACCCTAACCATAACACTCACCCTAACCCAAACCCTCAACCTAACACTTACAATCACCCCAACACTAACCCTAACCCTAAAGCTAACCCTCACATTAACCCTAACCCTAACCCTAACCCTAAAACTCAAACTAACCCTGACCCTCACACTAACCCTAACACTAACCCTAGCCCTAAATCTCACCCTCCCTCTCCCCCTAACCCTATATCTAACCATAAACCTCACCCTCACCCTAACCCTAAACTTAACCCTAAACACCACCCTAACCCTAAACCTAATCCTCACCCGCACCATCAACTTCAACATAATTGTAACCCTAACCCTAACAATAACACTAAACCTAAACCTAACCATCACCCTAAACCTAATCCTCACTCCTACCCTCACCATAAGCCTAACCCTAAACCTAAGCCTAACCCTCACCCTAACCCTCACAGTCACCCTCAACCTAACCCTAATCCTAACCCTAAACCTATCTCTAAACCTCAAACTAACCCTCACTATCACCCTAACCCTAACACTAACCCTAACCCTAAACCTCACCCTAACCCTCCCCCTAACCCTAATTCTAACCCTAAACCACACCCTCACCCTAACCCTCACCCTTGCCCACCACCTCACTATAACTCTAACCCTAACCCTAACAATAACACTAACTCTAACATTAACACTAACACTAACCCTCACCCTAAACCTAACCCTAACCCTCAACCTAAACCTAACCCTCACCCTCACCGTAACACTAACCCTAAACCTCACCCTAACCCTAAACCCAACCCTAATCCAAAACCTCACCATAATGCTAACCCTAAACCTCACCCTCACCCTTGCCCTCATCCTAACCCTAATCCTAACCCTAAACCTCATCTTAACCCTCACCCTAACAATAACCCTAACCCTCAACCTAACCCTAACCCTCAAGCTAATCCTAACCCTCACCCTCACGCTCACCCTCAGCCTAATATTAAACCTAAGCCTACCCTAACCCTCACAATCACCCTCACCTTAACCCTAATCCTAACACTAACACTCACCCTAACCCTCACCCTAACCCTCCCACTAACCCTAACCCTAAACCTAAACCTCACCCTCTCCCTAACTCTAACTCTAAACCTGACCATAAACCTAAACCTCACCCTAACCCTAACCCTAACCATCACCCTCACCGTAACCGTAACCCTAACCCTAACAATAACCCTAACACTAACCCTAACAGTAACCCTAAATATAACCCTCACTCTAATGCTAAACCTCACCCTAAAACTCACCCTAATACTAACACGAACCTTCACACTAACCCTAACCATCACCTTAACCCTAAACCTCAACCTAACCCTATACCTAAACCTCAACCTCACCCTAGCCCTCACACTAACCCTAACCCTCATCCTCACCCTAAACCTCACACTAACCCTAACACTAATACTCAATCTAACCCTCACCCACAGCCTAACCCTAACCCTAATCCTCATCCTAACCCTCAACCTAAGCCTAACCCTCACCTTTACCCATAATGTCACCCTCCCCCTAACCCTCACCCTAACCCTAACCCACATTCTAACCCTCACCCTAACCGTAAACCTAACCATCACACTAACCCTAACCCTCATCCTCACCCTAGCCCTCACCCTAACCCTAATCCTAAACCTAACCCTCACCCTAACCCTAATCCTAACCCTAAACCTCACCCTCACCTTATCCCTCACCTTAACCCTAACCCTAACACTAACCCGAAACCTAACCCTCACCCTAGCCTCACCCTAGCCCTAACTCTAACCCTAAATCTCACCCTCACCTTAACCCTAACGCTAAACCTCACCCTAACCATAACCATAAACCTCACCCTCAACCTAGCTCTCCCCCTAACCTTAACCTTCATCCTAATCCTTCCCCTAACCCTAACCTTAACCCTCTCTCTAACCCTAACTCTCACCCTCAGCCTCACCCTCAGCCTAAGCCTAAGCCTAATCCTAACCCTAAACATCACACTCACCCTAACCCTAAAACTAATCCTAAAGCTGACACTAACCCTAACCCTCACCCTCACTCAAACCCTCACTTTAACCCTAACCTAACATTAACCCTAACCCTAACCCACACCCACAGCCTCACCCTAACCCTAACTCTAACCATTAACGTCACCCTGACCCTAACCCTAACCTAACCCTAAACCCAACCCTAACCCTAAACCTAACCATCACCCTCACCCTAGCCCTCACCCTAGCCGTAATCCTAACCCTATAACTCATCCTAACCCTCCCCCTATACCTAAGCAAAACGCTCACTTAACCCTAACCTTCTCACCCTCAACCTCACCCTCAGCCTAACCCTAAGCCTAATCCTAAACCTACCCCTAACACACACACTCACCCTCAGCCTAAATCTAAGCCTAACCCTAAATATAACCCTAACCCACACACTCACCCTCACCCTAAACCTAAACTTAACCCTAACCCTAACCCTAAACTTCCCCCTAACTCTCACCCTAACACTAAACCTAACACTAACCCTAAACCTAACCCTCAACCTAACCCTCACCCTAAACCTGAGTCTAACCCTAAACCTCACCCTCACCCTAACCCTAACTCAAACCCTAAACCAAACCCTAAAACAAACCCTAACCCTAACACTAACCCTCACCCTCACCGTAACCGTAAATATAAACCTTACCCTAACAATAAACCTAACCCTAACCCAAACAATAACCCTAACTCTAACCCTCATCCTAACCATATCCTTCACCCTAACCCTCACCTTCACCCTAACACTTACCCTCAACCTAACTCTAACCCTAACCCTCACACTCACCCTAAACTTTACCCTAATCCTAATGCTAACCCTAAGCCTTACCCTCACACTCACCCTCACCCTAACCCTAACCCTAACCATAACCCTCAACCTAACCCTAAACTTCACCCTCACCATAACCCTTACCCTAACCCTCAACCTGATTCTAAACTAAACCTGAATCCTAACTCCCAACCTAACCCTAACCCTAACACTCACCCTAACCCTAACCCTCACCACACCCTCAACCTAACCCTAACACTAACCCTAACCCTAACCCTCAACCTAACTCTCACCCTAACCCTAACACTAATCCTAAACCTCAACTTCACCCTAAACCTAACGCTACCCCTAACCCAAACCCTAAACCTCACCCTAACGATAACCCTAATCCTCACCCTCAACCTCACAGTAACTGTAACCCTAAAACTAAACCTAACAATAACCCTAACCCTAATCCTAACCCTCACCCTAACCATAACCCTCACCCTAACCCAAACCCTCACCCTAACACTTACCCTCACCCAAACACTAACCCTAACCCTAACACTAAACCTAAACCTCAACCTAGCCCTCACCCTCACCCTAAGCCTAAAACTAACCCTAAGCCGAAACCTCACCCTCCCTCTTCCCATAACCCTATATCTAACCGTAAACCTCACCCTCACCCTAACCCTAACCTTAACCCTAAACACCACCCTAACCCTAAACCTAATCCTCACCCGTACTCTCAACTTCACCATATCTATAACCCTAACCCTAACAGTAACTCTAACCCTAACCCTAACCATCACCTTAAACATAATCCTCACCTCCACCCTCACCCTCAGCCTAAACCTAAGC
The DNA here is from genome assembly GCF_024711535.1 of Dipodomys merriami. Classification (NCBI taxonomy): domain Eukaryota; kingdom Metazoa; phylum Chordata; class Mammalia; order Rodentia; family Heteromyidae; genus Dipodomys; species Dipodomys merriami. The sequence continues at coordinate 620,707 of NW_027205337.1, forward strand.
CTAAGCCTAACCCTCACCCTAACCATCACACTCAACCTCACCTTAAACCTAAAACTAACCTTAAACATATCCCTAAAGCTCAACCTAACCCTCACCCTAAACCTAACCCTAAGACTAACCCTAACCCTAAATCTCAACCTAACCCTCCCCCTAACCCTAACTCTAACCCTAAACCTCAACCTCACCCTAACCCTAACCCTCACCCTAACCCTAACACTAACCCTAATGCTAAACCTCACCCTAACATCCCCCTAACCCTAAACCTCACCCTCACCCTAACCCTAAACCTCACCCTCAACCTCACCCTCAGCATAACCCTAAGCCTAACCCTAAACCTAACCCTAACACACACACTCACCCTCAGCCTAAATCTAAGCCTAACCCTAAATATAACCCTAACCCACACACTCACCCTCACCCTAAACCTAATCCTAACCCTAACCCTAACCCTAACCTTCCCCCTAATTCTCACCCTAACACTAAACCTAACACTAACCCTAAACCTAACCCTCAACCTAACCCTCACCCTAACCCTGACTCTAACCCTAAACCTCACCCTCACCCTAACCCTAACTCAAACCCTAACCCAAACCCTAAAACAAACCCCAACCCTAACACTAACCCTCACCTTCACTGTAACCGTAAATATAAACCTTACCCTAACAATAAACCTAACCCTAACCCAAACAATAACCCTAACTCTAACCCTCATCCTAACCATATCATTCACCCGAACCCTCACCCTCACCCTAACACTTACCCTCAACCTAACCCTAACCCTAACCCTCACACTCACCCTAAACTTTACCCTAATCCTAATGCTAACCCTAAGCCTTACCCTCACACTCACCCTCACCCTAACCCTAACCCTAACCATAACCCTCAACCTAACCCTAAACTTCACCCTCACCATAACCCTTACCCTAACCCTCAACCTAATTCTAAACTAAACCTGAATCCTAACTCCCAACCTAACCCTAACCCTAACACTCACCCTAAACCTAACCCTCACCACACCCTCAACCTAACCCTAACACTAACCCTAACCCTAACCCTCAACCTAACTCTCACCCTAACCCTAACACTAACCTTAAACCTCACCTTCACCCTAAACCTAACGCTACCCCTAAACCAAACCCTAAACCTCACCCTAACGATAACCCTAATCCTCACCCTCAACCTCACAGTTACTGTAACCCTAAACCTAAACCTAACAATAACCCTAACCCTAATCCTAACCCTCACCCTAACCATAACCCTCACCCTAACCCAAACCCTCACCCTAACACTTACCCTCACCCAAACACAAACCCTAACCCTAACACTAAACCTAAACCTCAACCTAGCCCTCACCCTCACCCTAAGCCTAACACTAACCCTAAGCCTAAACCTCACCCTCCCTCTTCCCATAACCCTATATCTAACCGTAAACCTCACCCTCACCCTAACCCTAACCTTAACCCTAAACACCACCCTCACCCGTACTCTCAACTTCACCATATCTATAACCCTAACCCTAACAGTAACCCTAACCCTAACCCTAACCATCATCTTAAACATAATCCTCACCTCCACCCTCACCCTCAGCCTAACCCTAAGCCTAAGCCTAACCCTCACCCTAACCATCACACTCAACCTCACCCTAAACCTAAAACTAACCTTTACCATATCCCTAAAGCTCAACCTAACCCTCACCCTAAACCTTACCCTAACCCTAACCCTAAATCTCAACCTAACCCTCCCCCTAACCCTAACTTTAACCCTAAACCTCAACCTGACCCTAACCCTAACCCTCACCCTAACCCTAACACTAACCCTAACGCTAAACCTCACCCTAACATCTCCATAACCCTAACTCTAACCCTAAATCTCACCCTCACCCTAACACTAACCCTAACTTTAAACCTCACCCTAACCCTAACCCTCACCCTTACCCACCACCTCAAAGTAACTCTAACCATAACCCTAATAATAACACTAACCATAACCCTTACACTAACCCTAAACCTAACCATAACCCTCACCCTCAGCCTCACCATCACCGCAATCTTAACCCTAACCATAACACTAACAATAACTATAACCCTAAGCCTAACCCTAATCGTCATCCCCACCCTCATCCTCAGCCTAACCCTAAGCCTAACTATAACCCTAACCCTAACGCTCACAGTAAGCCTAACCCTAACCCTAACCCTATACCTAAATCTAAACCTAAACCTAACACTAATCCTAAGCTTTACCCTCACCCTAATCCAAACCCGAACCCTCACCCTCACCCGAACCCTAAGCCTAAGCCTAAGCCTAACCCTAACCTTCACACTGACTCTACCTAACCCTAATCCTAAACCTAACCATATATCTAAACATCATCCTAAACGTAACCCTCACCATAGCCCTCACCCTAACCTTAATCCTTACCCTAAACATCATCCTAACACTCACCCTAACCCTAAACCTAACCATCACCCTCATGCTCGGCCTAAGCCTAAGCCCAAGCCTAAGCCTAACCATACACCTGACCCTCACCCTAACCCTAACCCTAACACTAACCCGAACTCTAAACCTAAACCTCACTCTCACCCTAAGCCTGACTCTACCCTAAAGCTAAACCTAAACCTCATCCTACCCTAAACGTAACATTCACCCTCACCCTCACCGTAACCCTCACCCTAAACCTAACCCTCAACCTAACACTTACCCTCACCCTAACCCAAAACCTAAAACTAACACTGACCCTCACACTAAGCTAAACATTACCCTAACCCTAACACTAACCCTAATTCAAACCTAAACCGCACCCTAACCCTCACCCTCACCATAAACCTAAGGCTAACCCTAAACCTAAAACTAACCCTCACACTCAAAATAACCCTAACCCTAATCCTAATCCTAACCCTAACCCTAACCCTCACCCTCACCCTAAACCTCACCCTAACCCTAAACCTAAAACTAACCCTAACCCTAACCCTCACCCTCAGTCTCACACTAACACTAATTCTAACCCTAAACCTCACCCTCACCCTAACCCTAATGCTAAACCTAACCCTAAACCTAACCCAAACCCTAATCCTCCCCCTAACTCCCACCCTAACCCTAAAACTAACACTAACCCTAACTCTAACCCTAACCCTAAAACTAAACCTCACCCTAACCCTAACCCTAACCCTCACCATAACCCTAAACCTCACCTTCACCCTCACTTTCAGCCTAACCCTAAGCCTAACCCTAACCCTAACCCTAACCCTCACACTAACCCTAACCCTAAACCTAAACCTAATCCTAACCCTAACCCTATCCCTCACCCTCACCCTAACCCTCACCGTAACCCTAACCCTAATATTAACCCTAACCCTAACCCTCACCTTCAACCTCACCCTCAGCCTAACCCTAAGCCTAACCCTAAACCTAACCCTAACACACACACTCACCCTTACCCTAACCCTAATCCTAACTCTAACACTAAGCATCCCCCTAACTCTGAACCTCACCCTAACCCTAAGACTAAGCCTAACCCTAACCCTAAACCTAACCCTCACTCTAACCCTAAATCTCACCCTCACCCTAACCCTAACTCTAACCCTAAACCAAACCCTAAAACTCACCCTAACCCTAACCATAACCGTAACCCTAACATTCACCCTAACCCTAACTCTAACCCTTATCCCCACAATCACCCTCAGACTAACCCTAAGCCAAAGACTAACCCTAAACCTAACCCTCACACTCACCCTCACCCTAAACCAAATCCTAATCCTAACCCTAACCCTAACCCTAAACCTCCCCCTAACTCTCACCCTCACCCTAACCCTAAGACGAAGCCTAACCCGAACCCTCAACCTAACCCTCACCCTAACCCTAACTCTAACCCTAAATCTCACCATCACCCTAACCCTAATTCTAACCCTAAACCAAACCCTAAACCTCACCCTAACCCTAACCCTAACCCTAACATTCACCCTAACCCTAACTATAACCTTAACCTCACCCTCACCCTATCCCTAACCCTAACCCAATGCTAAACATCACCCTAAACCTAAACATAACCCTAACACTTACCCTCACCCTAACACTAACACTAACACTAACACTCACACTCACACTAACGCTAACCATCCTGCAAAACCTAAACCTCACCCTAACCCTAACCCTAACCCTTAACTTCACCCTGGCCCTCACCCTAACCCTCACCCTCACACTAAACCTCACACTAACCCTAACACTAATCTTCAATCTAACCCTCACCCTCACCCTAAAACTAAACCGAACCCTCACCCTTACCATAACCCTCACCCTCGGCCTAACCCTGACCTTTTCTCTTACTGTCACTCTCATCCTAACCCTCACCTTAAACCAAACCCTCATCCTAAACCTCAACCTAACCATAACCCTAACCATCACACTAACCCTAACCCTCACCCTCACTATCCCTAAACCTCACACTCACACTAGCCCTTACCCTAACCCTAATCCTAACCGTAACCTTCATCCTAACCCTCAACCTAACAATAACCTGAAGCATCACTCTAAAACTTATCCTTATCCCCACCCTCACCCTCAGCCTAACCCTAAGCCAAAGACTAACCCTAACCCTATCCCTCACAGTCACCCTCACCCTAACCCTAATCCTAACCCTAACCCTAACCGTAACCCTAACCCTCCCCCTAACTCTCACCCTCACCCTAACCCTAAGACTAAGCCTAACCCTAACCCTCAACCTAACCCTCACCCTAACCCTAATTCTAACCCTAAATCTCACCCTCACCCTACCCCTAACTCTAACCCTAAACCAAACCCTAAACCTCACCCTAACCTTAACCCTAACCTTAACGCTAACATTCATCCTAACCCTAACTCTAAACCTAAACCTCACCCTCACCCTAACCCTAACACTAAGCCTAATGCTAAACGTCACCCTAAACTTAAACCTTACCCTGACACTTAACCTCACCCTAACACTAACACTGACACTAACCCTCACACTAACGCTAACCATCACCTTAAACCTAAACCTCACCCTAACACTAACCCTAACCCTCATCTTCACCCTGGCCCTCACACTGACCCTACCCCTCACTCTCACACTAAACCTCACACTAACCCTAAAACTAATCCTCAATCTAACCCGCACCCTCACCCTCAGCCTAACCCTCACCTTTAGTCTTACTGTCACCCTCATCCTAACCCTCACCTTAATCCAAACCCTCATCCTAAACGTGACCCTAACCATAACCTATCCATCACAATAACCCTAAACCTCACCCTCACCTTCAGCCTCAGCCTAACCTAAGCCGAGGCCTAAACCTATCCCTTAACCTCACACTCAGCCTAGCCCTCACCCTAACCCTAATCCTAACTCTAACGCTCATCCTAATCCTCAAACTAACGATAACCTGAACCACCACTCTAAACCTAATCCTTATCGCCACCCTCACCCTCAGCCTAACCTTAACCCAATCCCTCACCCTAGCACATACCCTAACCCTAATCCTAACCCTAACACTCACACTAACCCTCACTCTAACCCTAAACCTAACAAACCTAACCCTCAACCTTAATCTAACCCTCAATCTCACCCTCAGCCTCAGCCTAACCCTAAGGGTAACACTAACCCTAACCCTCACACTCACCTTCACCTTAACCCTAGTCCTAACCCTAACCCCAACCCTAAACCTAACACTAACCCTAACCCTAACCCTCAACATAACCCTAACCCTAACGCTAACACTCACCCTAGCACATACCCTAACCCTAATCCTAACCCTAACGCTTAACCTAACCCTCACTCTAAACCTAAACCTAACCCTAACCCTCACTCAAATGCTAACCTTCAACCTAACCCTACCCCTGACGCTCACACTAACCCTGAACCTCACCCTAACCCACACACTAACCCTAACTCTAACCCTAAACCTCACACTTGCCCTAACCCTAACACTAACCGTAACCCTAAAATTCACCCGACCCCTAACCCTAAACCTCACCCTCACCCTAAACCTCACCCTCACCCTAACACTAAACCTCACCCCCACACTAACCCTCACCCTAACCCTAACCCTAAACCTAACCCTCACCCTAACCATAACCCTCACCGTAACCCTAACACTCACACTAACCCTAACCCTAAACCTCACCCTCACCCTAAGTCTAACCCTCCCCCTTACCCTAAACCAAACCCTAACCTTAACTCTCACCCTAACCCTAAGCCTAACCCTAACCCTAACCCTAATCCTCACACTCACCCTCAACCTAAACTTAATCCTAAACCTAAACCTAACCCTCACAGTAACCCTCACCCTAGTGCTCACCCTAACCCTAATCCTAACCCTACACCACATCCTAACCCTAACCCTCACCGTCACCCTCACCCTCAGCCTAACACTAACATTAATCCTAATCCTAACTCTAAGCCTAACACTCACCCTTACCCTAAACCTCACCCAAACCTTAAATCTAAAAATAATCCTAACCCAAACCCTCACAATCAGCCTCACCCTAAACCTAACTCTAACCCTAAACCTCACTCTCACCCTAAACCTAACCCTAACCATAAACCTCACCATAACCCTAACCCTAAACCTCATCCTAACGCTAATACTAACCCTAATCCTCACCCTAACACTAACCCTAACCCTAACCATCACCCTCACAAAACCCTTACCGTACCCCTCACCCTAACCCTAAACTTAACACTAACCCTAACTCTCACCCTAACCCTATCCCTAAAACTCACCCTAAGCCTAACCCTCACTCTCAGCCTCAGCCTAAGCCTAAGCCTAACCCGAACAATAAACCTCACACTCACCCTAACTCTAATCCTAATCCTAATACTAATACTAACCCTAAGCCTAACCCTCACCCTCACCCTATCACTCATCTTAACACTAACCCTAAACCTAACCCTCACCCTCAGCCTCACCCTAACCCTAACTCTAACCCTAAATCTCACCCTCACTCTAACCCTAACCCTAAACCTCACCCTAATCATCATCATAAACCTCACCCTCACCCTAGCCCTCCCCCTAACACTAAACCTAACCCTAACCCTCATCCTAACCCTCCCCCTAATCCGAACCTTAACCCTCACCCTAACCCTAAACCTCACCCTCACCCTAACCCTAAACTTCACACTCACCCTCACCCTCAGCCTAAGCCTAAGCCTAACCCTAACCATACCCCTCACACTCACCCTAACCCTAACCCTAATCCTAATGCTGAACCTAACCCTAACCCTCACCCTCACCCTAACCCTCACCTTAATCCTAACCCTAACATTAAACCTAAACCTAACCCACACCCTCAGCCTCACACTAACCCTAACTCTAAATCTAAAGGTCACCCTGACCCTAACCTTAAACCTAACCCTAAACCTCACCCTAACCCTAAACCTAAACCTCAACATCACCCTAGCCCTCACCTTAACCCTAATCCTAACCATAAACCTCATCCTAAACCTCCCTCTAAACCTAAGCATAACCCTCACTTTAACCCTAGCGTTCTCACCCTCAACCTCACCCTCAGCCTAACCCTAAACCTAACCCTAAATCTAACCCTAACACACACACTCACCCTCAGCCTAATCCTAAGCCTAAGCCTAACCCTAACCTTATCCCTCCCCCTAACTCTCACCCTAACCCTAACCCTAACACTAACCCTAACCCTAACCCTCAACCTAACACTCAACCTAACTTTGACTCTAACCCTAAACCTCACCCTAACCCTAACCATAACTCTAACCTTAACCCAAACCCTAAACCTCACCTTAACCATAAACCAAATCCTCACCCTCACCTTAACCATAAATATAAACCTTACCCTAACAATAACACTAACCCTAACCCTAACAATAACCCTAACCCTAACCCTAACGCTCATCTTAACCATATCCATCACCCTGACCCTAACCCTCACCCTCACCCTCACCCTAACCCTAGCTATAAACCTAAACCTCACACTCACCCTAACCCTAACCCTAACAATAACCCTAAGCCTAACCCTAACCCTCACACTAACCCTCACCCTAACAATAACCCTAACCCTCACACTCACCCTCACCCTAACCCTAACCCTAACCATAACCCTAACCCTCAACCTAACCCTAACCCTAACCCTAACTCTACCCCTAAAACTCACCCTCACCCTAAACCTAACTCTAACCCTAACCCAAAGCCTAAACCTCACCCTAACCCTAAACCTAACCCTCAGCCTCACCCTCAGCGTAACTGTAACCCTAAACCTAACCCTAACAATAACCCTAACCCTAATCCTAACCCTCACCCTAACCATAACACTCACCCTAACCCAAACCCTCAACCTAACACTTACAATCACCCCAACACTAACCCTAACCCTAAAGCTAACCCTCACATTAACCCTAACCCTAACCCTAACCCTAAAACTCAAACTAACCCTGACCCTCACACTAACCCTAACACTAACCCTAGCCCTAAATCTCACCCTCCCTCTCCCCCTAACCCTATATCTAACCATAAACCTCACCCTCACCCTAACCCTAAACTTAACCCTAAACACCACCCTAACCCTAAACCTAATCCTCACCCGCACCATCAACTTCAACATAATTGTAACCCTAACCCTAACAATAACACTAAACCTAAACCTAACCATCACCCTAAACCTAATCCTCACTCCTACCCTCACCATAAGCCTAACCCTAAACCTAAGCCTAACCCTCACCCTAACCCTCACAGTCACCCTCAACCTAACCCTAATCCTAACCCTAAACCTATCTCTAAACCTCAAACTAACCCTCACTATCACCCTAACCCTAACACTAACCCTAACCCTAAACCTCACCCTAACCCTCCCCCTAACCCTAATTCTAACCCTAAACCACACCCTCACCCTAACCCTCACCCTTGCCCACCACCTCACTATAACTCTAACCCTAACCCTAACAATAACACTAACTCTAACATTAACACTAACACTAACCCTCACCCTAAACCTAACCCTAACCCTCAACCTAAACCTAACCCTCACCCTCACCGTAACACTAACCCTAAACCTCACCCTAACCCTAAACCCAACCCTAATCCAAAACCTCACCATAATGCTAACCCTAAACCTCACCCTCACCCTTGCCCTCATCCTAACCCTAATCCTAACCCTAAACCTCATCTTAACCCTCACCCTAACAATAACCCTAACCCTCAACCTAACCCTAACCCTCAAGCTAATCCTAACCCTCACCCTCACGCTCACCCTCAGCCTAATATTAAACCTAAGCCTACCCTAACCCTCACAATCACCCTCACCTTAACCCTAATCCTAACACTAACACTCACCCTAACCCTCACCCTAACCCTCCCACTAACCCTAACCCTAAACCTAAACCTCACCCTCTCCCTAACTCTAACTCTAAACCTGACCATAAACCTAAACCTCACCCTAACCCTAACCCTAACCATCACCCTCACCGTAACCGTAACCCTAACCCTAACAATAACCCTAACACTAACCCTAACAGTAACCCTAAATATAACCCTCACTCTAATGCTAAACCTCACCCTAAAACTCACCCTAATACTAACACGAACCTTCACACTAACCCTAACCATCACCTTAACCCTAAACCTCAACCTAACCCTATACCTAAACCTCAACCTCACCCTAGCCCTCACACTAACCCTAACCCTCATCCTCACCCTAAACCTCACACTAACCCTAACACTAATACTCAATCTAACCCTCACCCACAGCCTAACCCTAACCCTAATCCTCATCCTAACCCTCAACCTAAGCCTAACCCTCACCTTTACCCATAATGTCACCCTCCCCCTAACCCTCACCCTAACCCTAACCCACATTCTAACCCTCACCCTAACCGTAAACCTAACCATCACACTAACCCTAACCCTCATCCTCACCCTAGCCCTCACCCTAACCCTAATCCTAAACCTAACCCTCACCCTAACCCTAATCCTAACCCTAAACCTCATCCTAACACTCACCCAAACCCTAACCCTAACCTCACTCTTATGCTGGGCCTAAGCCTAAGCCTAAGCCTAAGCCTAACCGTACACCTGACCCTCACCCTAACCCGAACCCTAACACTAACCCTAACTCTAAACATAAACCTCACTCTCACCCTAACCCTAACTCTAACCCTAAACCTAAACTTAAACCTCATCCTAATCCTAATCCTAACCTTTAACCTCACCCTCAACGTAACCCTCACACTAACCCTAACCCTCACCCTAACACTTACCCTCACCTTAACCCAAACCCTAACACTAACACTGACCCTCACACTAACCTTAACCATCACCCTAACCCTAAAGCTAAACCTAACCTTAACCCTACCCCTCACCCTAGCCCTCACCCTAACCCTAACCCTCATCCTCCCCCTAAACCTCACCCTAACCCTAACACTAATCCTCAATCTAACCCTCACCCTCACTCTACACCTAACCATAAACCTCACCCTAACGCTAACCCTCACCCTTACAGTAACCCTCTCGCTCAGCCTAACCCTAACATGTACCCTTACCGTCACCCCCACCCTAACCCTCACCCTAACCCTAACACTAATCCTCAATCTAACCCTCACCCTCACTCTACCAATACCCTTAAGCTCACCCTAATGCTAACCCTCACCCTTACAGTCACTCTCACGCTCAGCCTAACCCTCACGTTTACCCTTACCATCACCCCCACCCTAACCCTCACCCTAACCCTAAACCTCATCCTCATGCTCGGCCTAAGCCTAAGCCTAATCCTAAGCCTAACTGTAAACCTGACCCTCGCCCTAATCCTAACCGTAACACTAACACTAACTCTAAACCTCAACCTCACCCTCACCCTCACCCTCAGCCTAAACCTAAGGCTCAACCTAAACTTAACACTAACCCTCACACTCACCCTAACACTCCTCCTAACCCTAACCCTAACACTAACCCTAACCCTAATCCACACCCTCAGCCTCACCCTAACCCTAATTCTAACCCAAAACCTCAACCTCACCCTAACCCTAATGCTAAACCTAACCCTAACCCGAAACCTAAACCTCACCCTAACCCTAACCCTCACACTCATACTCAACGTAACCGTAGCCCTAAGCTTAACACTATCCATAACACTCACCCTAAACCTAACCCTCAACCTAACACTTAACCTCACCCTAACACAAATCCTAACCCTAACATTAACCCTCACCCTAACCCTAACGCTCACCCTAACCCTAAGCCTCACCCTAACCATAAACCTAACAATAAACCTCACCTGCACCCTCATCCTAACCCTCACTTGCACCCTAACTCTAACCCTAAACCTCACCCTCACCCTCACCCTAACTCTAATCCTAAACCTAACCCTAAACCTCATGCTAACCCTAACCCTCACCCTCACCGTAACCCTAACTCTAAACTTAACATTCACCCTAAACCTAACCTTAACCCTCACCCTAACCATAACCCTCACCCTAACCCTAAGCCTCACCCTAACACTTACCCTCACCCTAACATTAACTCTAACTCTAACACTAACCCTCACAGTAACCCTAACTCTCACCCTAACCCTAAACCTCACCTTAACCCTAACCCTAACCCTCAGCCTCACCCTAGCCCTCACCCTAACCCTAATTCTAACCCTAACCCTCAACCTAAGCCTAACCCTCATCCTCACCATAAACCTCACACAAACCCCAACACTGATCCTCAATCTAACCCTCACCCTCACCCTAAACCTCACCCTAACCCTTACCCTAACCCTCACGCTAATCCTAACTCTCACCCTTAAGGGAACACGCACCCTCAGCCTAACCCTCACCTTTATTCTTACCGTCACACTCATCCTAACCCTCACCCTAACACTAACCCTCACCCTAACACTAACCCTAACCCTAACACTAACCCTCACACTAACCCTAACCATCACCCTAACCCTAAACCTCACCCTAACACTAACCCTAACCCTAACACGAACACTAAACCTCACCCAAACCCTAACCCTCACACTCAAACTCAATGTAACCGTAACCCTAACCTTAACACTATCCATAATACTCACCCTAAACCTAACCCTCAACCGAACACTTAACCTCACCCTAACACTAACCCTAACCCTAAAACTAACCCTCACACTAACCCTAACACTCATCCTAAACCTAAACCTAATCCTAACCCTAAACCTAACCCTAAACCTTACCCTCACTCTAGCCCTCACCCTAACCCTAAACCTCACCCTCGCCCTTGCCTTCATCCTAACACTAATCCTAACCCAAAACCTCAACCTAATACTCACCCTCACCCTAACCCTAACACTAACCCTAACACTAACCCCCTAAACCAATATCTCACCCTAAAACTCACCCTCACCAAAACCCTTACCCTAAACCTTACCGTAAACCCCACACTAACCCTAACCCTAACCCTCACCCGCACCCTCCCCATCACCGGAACTCTAATCCTAACCCTAACAATACCACTAAGCCTAATCGGAACCATCAACTTAACCCTAATCCTCACCCCCACACTCAACCTCATCCTTACCCTAAGCCTAAGCCTATCCCTCATCCTAACCCACATACTCATCTCACCCTAACCCTAATCCTAAACCTAACCCTATCCCTAAACCTCAACCTAACCCTCACCCTCACCCTAACCCTAACACTAACTCTAACCCTAAATCTCACCCTAACCCTCCCTCTAACCCTAAACCTCCCCTCCCCCTCAACCTCATTGGAACGCTAACCCTAACCCTAACAATATCACTAACCCTAACCCTAACCCTAAACATAAACCTCACCCTCAGCTTCAACTTCACAGCAAACTTAACCCTAACCATAACACTAACAATAAACCTAACCCTAACCCTAACCCTATTCTGCACCCCCACCATCACCCTCACCCTCAGCCTAAGCCTAACCCTAACTCTAACCATCACCATAATCCTAACCCTAACCCTCAACCTAACCCTAATCCTTAGCCTCACCCTCACCCTCAATGAAACCCTAACCCTAACCCTAAGCTTAACCCTAACACTAAACCTCACACTCACCCTCATCCTAACCCTAATCCTAAACCTAACACAATCCATAAGCCTAACCCTCACCCTAAACCTCACCCTAACCCTCACCCTAACTCTTACCTTCACCCTAACACTAACCCTAACCCTACACTAACCATAAACTTCACCATCACCCTATCCCTCACCCTAACCCTAAATCTACCCCTAAACCTCACCCTCACCTAACCCTAACTCTAACCCTAACCCTAACACTAAACCGCACCCTAACCCTAAACCTAACCATCACCCTCACTCTCACCGTAACCTTAAACCTAACCCTAACTCTAACAATTACATTAACCCTAACCCTAACCCTCACCCTAACCATAAACCTCACCCTAACCGTAATCCTCACCCTAGAACTTACACTCACCTTAACACTAACCCTAACCCTAACACTAAGCCTCAAACTAACCCTAACATTCACCCTACTCCTAAACCTCACCCTAACCCTAACCCTCACCCTCACCCTAGCCCTCACCCTAAACCAAATTCTAACCCTCACCCTCAACCTAAACCAGACCCTCATTCTCACCCTAAACCTCACACTCAACCTAACCTTAATACTCAATCTAACCCTCACCCTAACTCTAACCCTAACCCTTACCCTAACCCTAAACCTAACCCTAACCCTCAGCCTTATCTTAACCCTAACCCTCAGCTTAAACTTCACTTTTACCCTTATCATCATCCTCACCCTTACGCTCACCCTAACACTAAAACTCATCCTAACCCTCACCCTAAACTTAAACCTAAACATCACCCTAACCCTAAGCCTCACCCTCAACCGCACGCTCAGCCTAAACCTAAGCCTAATCCTAAGCCTTACCCTAAACCTCACTATCACACTAGCCCTCATCCTAACCCTAATCCTAACCATCACACTAACCCTAATCCTCACCCCACCCTCACCCTCAGCCTAACCCTAAGCCTAAGCCCCACCCTAACCCTAACCCTCATGTCACCGTAAAATTAACCCTCATCCTAACCCTCACGCTATCCCTAACCCTAACTCTAAACCTCACCTTAACCCTAACCCTCACCCTCCCCCTAGCCCTCACCTTAACTCTAATCCTAACGCTAATGCTCATCTTAACCATCACCCTAACCCTAACCCTAACCCTCACCATAACCCTATGCCTAACCGTCAACCTAACCCTAACACTCACTCTAACCCTAACCCTAAACCTCACCCTAACCCTAACTCTCACACTCACCCTCACCCTCAGCCTAACCCAAAGCCTAACCCTAAACCTAACCCAAACCCTCAGACTTACCTGAAACCTTACCCTAATCCTAATCCTAACCCTAAGCCTTACCCTAAGCCTAACCCTAACCCTCATCCTAACCCTAAATCTAAAACTAACCCTAACACTAATCCTCACCCTCAGCCTCACCCTAACACTAAATCTAACCCTAAACCTCACCCTCACCCTAACCCTAACGCTTACCGTAACCCTAAACCTCACCCTAACCCTTACCCTAAACCTCACACACACAATAGCCCTCACTCTAACCCTAATCCTAAAACTAACCCTCATCCTAACTCTCACGTTAACCCTAACGCTAAACCTCATCCTCACCCTCACGCTAACCATAACCTTCAACCTAACCCTAAACCTCACCCTCACCATAACCTTTACCCTAACCCTCACCCTAACCCTAAACTTAACCCGAAGCCTAACCCTCACCCTAACCCTAACCCTCATCCTCAACCTCACCCTGAGCCTAAAACTAAGCCTAACCCTAAACCTAACCCTAACACACACACTCACCCTCACCCTAACCCTAATCGAACCCTAACCCTAACCCTAAACCTCCCCCTGACTCTCACCATAACCCTAACCCTAACATTAACCCTAACCCTAACCCTCAACCTACCACTCACCCTAAACCTAACTCTAACCCAAAACCTAAACCTCACCCTAACCCTAAACATAACATTCACACTAACCCAAACCATCACCCTAACACTTACCCTGACCCTAATACTAATCCTAACCCTAACACTAACCCTCACACTAACCCTAAACCGAACTCTAAACCTCAATCTAACCCTCACCCTCAACCTAACCCTAACACTAACCCTAACACTAACCCTATACCTAACCCTCTCCTGAACCATATATCTAAACCTAAACCTCATCATCAAACTAACACTAACCCTAACTCTAACCCTAAACCCCATCCAAACCCTAACACTAACCCTCACCCGCACCCTCACCCTCACAGGAACTCTAACCCTAACCATAACAATAACACTAACACTAACCCGAACCATCACCCTTACCCTAATCCTCACCCCCACCCTCACCCTCATCCTCACCCTAAACCTAAGCCTAACCTTCAACCTAACCCTTACACTCACCCTAACCCTAACCCTAACACTCACCCTAAACCTCACCCTAAACCTCACCCTTATCCTAACCCTCACCCTCACCTCAACCTCACCGTAACTCTAACCCTAAACCTAACATTACGACTAAACCTAACACTAAACCTAACCCAACCATAACCCTCACCCTCAGCCTCACCCTCACCACAAATTAACCCTAACCATAACACTAACAATAACCCTAAACCTAACCCTAACCGAAACCTAATCCTCACCCCCACCCTCACCCTCAGCCTAACCCTAATCTTAACCCTACCACTAAGCTGATCCCTCACTGCAACCCTAACCCTAACCCTCACCCTAACCCTAACCCTCACACTCACCTTCACCCTAAACCTAATCCTAAACATAACCCTATACCTTACCATAACCCTCACCCTAAGCCTCATCCTAGCCCTCACTCTAACCCTAATCCTAACCATAAACCTCATCCTAACCCTCACCCTAACCCTAAGATTAACACTCACACTAACCCTAACCATCACCCAAACCCTAAACCTTAACCTAAACCTAACCCTAAACCTCACCCTCACCCTAGCCCTCACCCTAACCCTATCAATCAACCTCACCCTAAACCTCACACTAACATTAACACTAATCCTCAATCTAACCCTCATCCTCACCCTACCTCTAACCCTAACTCTCACCCTAACCCTAACCCTCACCCTTATGATAACCCCCACCCTCAGCCTAACCCTCTCGTTTACCCGTACTGTCACCCCCACGCTAACCCTCACCGTAACCCTAACCCTCACCCTAACCCTCACCCTAACCCTGACTCTACACCTAAATTTCACCCTCACCTTAACCCTAACTCTAACCCTAACCCTAACACTAAATCTCACCATAATCCTAACGCTAACCCTCACCCGCACCCTCACTGTAACTGTAACCCTAACCCTAACTCTAACAATAACCTTAACCCTAAGCCTAACCCTCACTGTAACCCTAAGCCTAACACTAACACTAACCCTAAACCTAAACCTAACCCTAATCCTCAGCCCACCCTCACCATAACCAAAACCCTAAACCTAACCCACATCCTAACCATAATCCTAAACCTAACCTTATCCCTAACCCTAACGCCCACCCTAACCCTCACCCTAGCCCTCACCCTAACCCTAATCCTAACCCTAAACATCATTGTAACCCTCACCCTAAACCAAACCCTCACCCTCATGCTCGGCCTAAGCCTAAGCCGAACCCTAACCCTAACCATCACCCTAATGCTAACCCTAACACTAACCCAAAATCTAACCCTAAACCTTATTCTCACCCTAACCCTAAATCTAAACCTAAACCTCATCCTAATCCTTACGCTAATCCTACCCTTCACCCACACCTTAACCATAACCATAACCTGAACCCTAACCCTAACAATAACCCTAACCCTAACCCTAACCCTAACCCTAACCCGAAACCTCACCCTCAACATAACCTTAACCCTCAACCAAACCCTCACACTAAACCTAACCCTAACCCTAAAGCTCACCCTAACACAAACCCTAACCCTCAACCTCACTCTAGCCCTCACCCTAACCATAATGGTAACCCTAATTCTCCTCTTAACCCTCACCCTAAACCTAACACTAACTCACCCCCTAACCCTAACAGTAACCCTAACCCTCAACCTAACCCTAACCCTCATGCTCACCGTAACCCTAACCCTAACCCTCACCCTAATCTTAAACTTAACCAGAACCCTAACTCTCACCCTAACCCTAACCCTAAACTTCACCCTAACCCTAACCCTCAACCTCACCCTCACCCTCACTAACCCTAACCCTAATCCTAATCCTAACCTTCACCCTCACCCTAAACTTTACCCTAATAATAATCATAAGGGTAAGTGTAACCCTCACGCTCACCCTAGCCCTCAACCTATCCCTAAATCTAACACTAACCCTAACCCTAACCCTCAAAATCAGCCTCACCCTAACCTTAACTCTAACCCTAACCCTAACCCTAAACCTCACCCCAACCCTAACCCTAAAACCTCACCCTCACTCTAGCCCTCACCCTAACCCTACTCCTAACTCTAAACCTCACCCTAACCCTAAATCTCCCCCTAACCCTCACCCTCACCTTCACCCTCTGCCTAATATTAAACCTAACCCTAACCCCAACCCTAATGCTAACACTAAGACTAACCCTCACCCTAACCCTAACCCTCACCCTCAACATAGCCCATAACCAAACCCTAAGCCTAAGCCTAAATTTCACGCTAACCCTCACTCTAACGCTAACGCCAACACTCACCTTAAACATAAACCTCACCCTCACCCTTACTCTAATCCTAACCCTAACCCTAACCCTAACCCTCCCCTGAACTCTCACCCTAACCCAACCTTAACATGAACACTAACCCTAACCCTCAACCTAACCCTCACCCTAACCCTAACACTAACCTAAACCTCACCCTCACCCTAAACTTTACTCTAAAACTAACCCAAACCCTAAACCTCACCCCAACCCTAACCCTAACCCTCATCCTCACCCTCACCGTAACTGTAACCCTAAACCTAACCCTAAGAATAACCTTAACCCTATTCCTAACCCTCACCCTAACACTTACCCTCACCCGAACACTAACCCTAACCAACACAATAACCCTCCCCTTAACCCTATATCTAACACTCAACCTCACACTCACCCTAACCCTAACCCTAAACCGCACACTAACCCTGACCCTAACCCTCACTCTCATGCTCAGCCTAAGCCTAAGCCTAAGCCTAAGTCTAACACTAACCCTAAAACTCACCCTAACCCCAACAATAACACTAAACCTAACTCCAACCCTAAACCTCACCCTCACCCTAACCCTTACACTAACCCTAACCCTAAACCTAAACCTCATCCTAAAACTAACCCTCACTCTCACCCTCATCGTAACCATAACCCTAACCCTAACCCTAAAAATAACCCGAACCCGAACCCTAACCCTCATCCTAACCATAACCTTCACCCTAAACCTAACCCTCACCCTAACACTTACCCTCATCCTAACACTAACCCTCCCCCTAGCACTAACCCTCACACTAACCCTAAGCATAACCCTAACGCTAAACCTCACCCTAATCCTAACCCTTACCCTCAACCTAGCCCACAACCTAACCCTAACCCTCATCTTCACCCTAAAGCTCACACTAACCCTAACACTAATCCTCAATCTAACCCTCACCCTCACACTAACCCTCACACTCACCCTCACCGTAAACCTAATCCTAAACATAAACCAAAACCTAACATTAAAACTCAATCTAACACTCACCCTAACCCTAACCCTAATACTAACCCTAACTCTAACGCTCACCCTAACCCTCCCCCTAACCCTAACTCTAACCTTAAACCTCACCCTAACCCTAACAATAACCGTAACCCTAACTCTAACCCTTACCCTAACCATAACACTCACCCTAACCATAACCCTCACCCTAACGCACTCACCCTTATCTTCACCCTCAGCCTCAGCCTAAACCTCACCTTTAGGCTTACCATCACACTCACCCGAACCCTCACCCTAACACTCACCCTAATCCTTCCCGTAAACCCCACCCTAACCCTAACCCTAACTGTGACCCGCACCCACACCCTCACGGTAACTCTAACCCTAAACCTATCAATAACACTAACCCTAACACAAACCATCACCATAACCCTAACCCTAACCCTCACCCTCATGCTCGGACTAAGCCTAAGCCTAACCCTAACCCTCACCCTAGCCCTAACCCTAACACTAACCCTAACTCTATCCCTAAACCTCACCCTCACCCTAACACTAATTCTAACCCTAAACCTAACCCTAAACTTCATCCTTACCCTAACTCTAACACTCACCCTAAACTTAAACTAAGCCTAAACTTAAGCCGAACATTAAGCCTAACCCTAACCCTCACACTCACACTCACAATAAACCTAACCCTAACCTTCACCCTAAACCTATCCCTCACCCTCACCTTCACCCTCAGCCTAACCCTAAGCATAATCCTAACCCTAAACCTAACCTTCACACTCACCCCCACCCTAACCCTAATCCTAACCCTACCCCTACCCCTATCCCTTAACCTCAACCTAATCCTCACCCTAACCTTAACCCTAACACTAACCCTAACCTTAATCCAAGAACTAACCCTCCCCCTAACCCTAAATCTAACCATAAACCTCACCCCCACCCTAAACCTAATACTACCCCTAAACCTAAACCTCAACCTCAACCTAAACCTAACCCTGACCATCACCCTCACCGTAACTCTAATTCTAACCCTATCAATAACACTAATCCTAACCATAAACCTAACCCTAACCACAGCCCTTATCCTGATCTTAGCACACACCCTCACCCTAACCTAATCCTAAACCTAATCCTCATCATCACCCTAACCCTAACACTAATCCTACCGTTCAACCGAACCCTAACCCTAAACCTCACCGTAACCCTAAACTTAACCTGAACCCTAACTCACACCCTAACCCTAACCCTAACCCTCACCCTAACCCTAACCCTCACCCTCACCCTCACCCTCAGCCTAAGCTTAAGCCTAAGCCTAACCCTAAACCTAATCCTCACACTCACCCTAAGCCTAATCCTAATCCTAATCCTAACACTAACCCGAAATAGGACACTCACCCTAACCCTCACCTTAACCCTAATTCTAACACTAACCCTAAACCTCACGCTCACCCTCACCCTAACCCCAACTCTAACCCTAAACCTCCCCCTCCCCTTAAACCTCACCTAACCCTAACCCTCACCCTCAACCTCAACCTCAGCCTAACCTTAAGCATAAACCTAAACCTAAAGCAAACATACACACTCACCCTCACTGTAACCCTAATCCTAACCCTATCCCTAACCCTAAACCTCCCCCTAAATCTCACCCTAAACATAACCCTAAAAATAACCCTAACCCTAACCCTCAACCTAACCCTCACCCTAACCGTAACTCTAACCATAAACCTCAACCTCACCCTAAACCTAACTCTAGCACTAACCCAAAGCCTAACCCTCACCCTAACCCAAACCCTAACCATCAACTTAACCCTAATCCTCCGCCCCACCCTCACCCTCAGCCTCACCTTAAGCCTAAGCCTAACCCTAACACTAAACCTCACACTCACCCTCACCCTAACCAATCCTAACCCTAACCCTTTACCTCAACCTAACCTTTACCTTAACACTAACCCTAACACTAACCCACGAACTAACCCTCCCCCTAACCCTAAATCTAACCCTAAACCTCACCCTCACCCTAACCCTAACCCTAAACCTCACCGTAAATCTAAACCTCACCCTGACCCTCACCCTCACCCTCACCGTAACTCTAACCATAACCTTAACAATAACACTAATGGTAACCCTAAACCTAACCCTAAACCTAACCCTAACCCTAATCTTAACACTCACCCTCAACCTAACCCTAATCCTAGCCCTAACCTTCACCCTCACCCTAAACCTGACCCTTATCGTTACCCTAACCCTCATCCAAAACCTCATCCTAACCCTAACTCTAAAACTAAACCTCACAATAACACTAACACTAAACCTCATCCTCACCCTAGCCCTCACCCTCACCCTAATCCTAACCCTAATCCTCATCCTAACCTCACCCTAACCCTCACCCTAACCCTAACCCTCAACCTAACCCTAACCCTCACGCTGACCGTAACTGTAACCCTAACTCTCATCCTAACCCTAAACTGAACCTGAACCCAAACTCTCACCCTAACTCTAACCCTAGCCCTCACCCTTACCCTAACCCTCATCCTCACCCTCACACTCAGCCTAACCTAAGCCTAAAACTAACCCTAACCAAAACCATCACACTCACCCTATTACCCTAATCCTAATCCTAACAATAACCCTAACCCTCACCCTCACCCTAACCCTCACCTTAACCCTAACCCTAACAAAAACCCTAACCATAACACTCACCCTCAGCCTCAACCTAAAACAAAATCTAAACCTAAATCTCACCCTCACCCTAACCCTAACCCTAAACCTCATCCTAACCCTAACCCTAAACCTCACCCTCACCCTCACCATAGCCCTCAACCTAACCCTAACCCTAATCCTAACCCTCATACTAACCCTCCCCCTAACCCTAAATCTAACCCTCATCTTAACCCTAACCCTCACCCTCAATATCACCCTCAGCCTAACCCTAAGCCTAACCCTAAAATTAACCCTAACATACACACTCACCCTCACCCTAACACTAATCCTAACCCTATCCCTAATCCTTACCCTCCACATAACTCTCACCCTAACCCTAACCCTAACACTCATCCTAACCTTCACCCTAACCCTAAATCTAACCCTAAACCTAAACCTCAACCTCACCTTAACCCTAATCCTAAACCTCACCCTCACCGTAACCATAACCCCAGCCCTAAACCTTACAATAACAATAACCCTAACCCTAACCCTCATCCTAACCATATACTTCACCCTAAACCTAACCCTCACCCTAACACTTACCCTCACCCTAACCCGAACCCTAAACCTCACACTCACCCTAAACGTTACCCTAAGCCTAATCCTAACCCTAAGCCTAACCCTCACCCTCACCCTAACCCTCACCCTAACCATAACTCTAACACTAACCCTAACCCTAAGGCTAGCTCTCAGATTCAATCTAACCCTAACTCTAACCCTAATCCAAACACTAAATCTCACACTAACCTTAGCCCTAACCCTCACACTCACCCTCACAGTAACCGTAACACTAAACCTAACCCTAACAATAACCCTAAAGCTAATGCTAACCCTCACCGTAACCATAACCCTCACCCTAACCCAAACACTCACCCTAACACTTACCCTCACCCAAACACTCACCCTAACACTTACCCTCACCCTAACACTAACCCTCACACTAACCCTAACCATAAACCTCAACCTAACCCTCACCCTCACCCAATCCCTAACACTAACCCTATTCCTAACCCTTACCCTAACCCTCCCCTAACCCTATATCTAACCCTAAACCTCACCCTAACCCTAACCCTAACCCTCAACCTAACCCTAAACCTAATTCTAACCCTCAACCTAACACTAACCCAGACACCAATGTAACCCTAACCCTAGCACTCACCCTAAACCTAACACACATCCTAACCCTAACCCTCACCGTCACCCTAACCCTAACATTAATCCTAACCCTAAACCTCACCCTATCCCTCAAACTAACCATAAATCTAACCCTAATCCTGACCCTCACCTTAACCGTAACCCTAACCCTAAACATCACCGTCACCCTAGCCTCCAACCTAACCCTAATCCTAACCTTAACCCTCATCCTAACCCTCACCCTAAACTTAAACCTAACCCTCACCCTAACCCTAACCCTCACCCTTAACCTCACACTTAGTCTAACCCTAAGCCTAATCCTAAACCTAACACTAACCAACACACTCACCCTCAATCTAACCCTAAAGCTAACCCTCACCCTAACCCTAAACCTCACCATCAACCTCACCCTTAGCCTAACCCTAAGCCTAACCCTAAACCTAACCCGAACCCACACACTCACCCTCAGCCTAACCCTAATCCTAACCCAAACCCTAACCCTAACCCTAACCCTCACCCTCACCCTAGTCTTCACCCTAACCCTAATCCTAACCCTAACCCAAACTCTAACCATAACCCTAACCCTAAACCTCACCGTAAACCTAACCCTATCCCTCACCCTCATTGTAAGGATAACCCTAACCCTAACCCTAACAATAACCATAACCCTAAATCTAACCCTCACCCTAACCATAACACTCACCCTAACCCTAACCCTCACCCTAACACTTACACTCACCCTTATCTTAACCCTCAGCCTCAGCCTAATCCTCACCTTTAGCCTTACCATCACACTCACCCGAACCCTCACCCTAACCCTCACCCTAACCCTAACCCTACCCGTAAACTTAACAGTACCCCTAAACCTAATCCTCACCGTAACCCTCACCCTAGCCCTCACCCTAAGCCTAATCCTAACCCTAAACCTCACCCTAACCCTAAACCTACTCCTAAACCTCAACCTCACCCTAAACCTAACTCTAACCCTAACACTAACACTAAACCTCACCCTAAGATAACCCTAACCATCACCCTAACCCTAACCCTCACCCTCAGCCCACCCTCAGCCTAACCCAAACCTAACCCTAAACCTATCCCTAACACAAACTTACCCTCACCCTAAACCTAAACCTCACACTAACCCTAACCCTAAACCTCACCCTCACCCTAGCGCTCACCCTAACCCTAATCCTAACCCTAACCTTCATCCTAACCCTCACACTTACACTAACCCTAACCCTCACCCTAATCCTAACCCTCCCCCTAACTCTCACCCTAACCCTAACCCTCAATCTAACCATAACCCTAACCCTTACTCTAACCCTAAGCCAAACCCTAAACTTCACCCTTACCCTAACTTTAACCCTCATCCTCACCCTCACCTTAACCCTAACCCTAAACCTAACCCTAACAGTAACCCTAACCCTATTCCAAACCCTCACCCTAACCATAACCCTCACCCTAACCCAAACCATCACCCTATCACTTACCCTCACTCTAACTCTAACCCTAAACCTAACACTAACCCTCACACTAATCGAAGACCTAACCCTAACGCTAACCCTAACAATAACCCTAAACATAACCCTAACCCTAAACCTCCCCCTCAACCTATACCTAACCCTCAACCTCAACCTCACCCTCACCCTAACCCTGACCCTAAACCTCACCCTCATGCTCAGCCTAAGCCTAAACCTAATCTTAACATTAACCCTAACCCTCACCATAACCCCAACACTAACACAAACCCTAATTCTAAACCTCACCCTCACCCTAAACCTAACTCTAACCCTAAACCTAAACCTAAGCCTCAATCTAAACGTAACCCTCACCCCCAACCACACCCTCACCGTAACCGTAACCGTCACCCTAAACCTAACAATAACCCTAACCCTAACCCTAACCCTCATCCTAACCATAAATTTCACACTAAACCTAACCTTCAACCTAACACTTACCCTCATCTTAACACAAACCCTGAACCTAACTCTAACTCTCACACTAACCTTAACCCTCACCCTAAACCTTAACCGCACCCTAACCCTAACCCTCACGCTCAAACTAGCCCTCAACCTAACGCTAACCCTTATCCTCACCCTAAACCTCACACTAACCCTAACACTAATCTTCAATCTAACCCTCACACTCACCCTAACCCTAAACCTCACCCTTACCCTAACCCTCACCCTCAGCCTAATCCTCATCCTTTACCCTTACCTTCAGCCTCAACCTAACCCTCAGCCTAACCCTAATCCTCATCCTAATCCTCACCCTAACGGTAACCCCAACCATCACCCTAATCCTAACCCTCACCCTCATCCTCAGCCTCAACCTAACCCTAAGCCTAAGCCTAACCCTAACCCAAACCCTCACACTCACCCTAACCCTAATCCTAAACCTAACCCTCATCCGAACCCTTAACCTAACCATAACCCTAACCATCTTTCTAAACCTAATCCTCATCCCCACCCATACCCTCAGCCTAACCCTAAGCCTAAGCCGAACCCTAACCCTAACCCTCACACTCACCCTCACCGTAAACCTAATCCTAAACCTAACACTAATCCTAGCATTATACCTCAACCTGACCCTCACCCTAACCCTAACCCTAACACTAACCCTAAACCTAACCCTCACCCTAACCCACCCCCTAACCATAAATCTAACCCTAAACAACACCCTCACCCTAACCATAACCCTAACCATAACCCTAACCCTTAACCTCACCCTAACCCTGATCCTAACCTTCACCCTCATCTTCACTCTCACTGTAACTCTAACCCTTTCCCTAATCCTAACCCTCACCCTCACCCTAACCCTAACCCTAACCCTAACTCTCACCCTCACCATAACCCTAACCCTAACCCTAAACCTCACCCTAACGCTAACTTAACCGTCACATTCACTCTAACCCTCACCCTAACCCGAATGCTAACCCTAAACCTGAACCTCACGCTCATGCTCGGCCTAAGCCTAAGCCTAAGACAAACACTGACCCTCACACTCACCCTCACCCTAACCCTAACTGTAACACTTACCCTAACCCTAACCCTCACACTAACCCTCACCCTAATGCTAACTCTAACCCTAAACCTCACCCTCACCCTAACCCTAACCTCACAGTCACCTCACCCTCTACCTAATATTAAACTTAAACCTAACCCCAACCCCCACCCTAACACTAAGACAAACCCTCAACCTAACCCTCACCCTAACCCTAACCCTAACCCTCACCCTCACCATAGCCCATAACCAAACCCTAAGCCTAAGCCTAACCCTCACCCTAACCCTCACTCGAACCCTAACCCCAATACTCACCTTAAACATAACCCTCACCCTCACCCTAACTCTATTCCTAATCCTAACCCTTCCTCTAACCCTCCCCTTAACTCTCACCCTAACCCTAAACTAAAAAGGAGCACTAACCCTAACCCTCACCCTAACCCTTACCCTAACCCGAAATCTAACCTAAACCACACCCTCACCCTAAACCTAACTCTAACACTAACCCAAACCCTAAACCTCACCCTAACCCTAACCCTAACCCTCATCCTCACCCTCAAGGTAACCGTAACCCTAAACCTAACCCTAAGAATAACCTTAACCCTATTCCTAACCCTCACACTAACACTTACCCTCATTCTCACACTAACCCTAACCCTCCCCCTAACCCTATATCTAACCCTCAACCTCACCCTCACCCTAAACCTAACCCTAAACCCCACCCTAACCCTAACCCTAACCCTCACCCTCATGCTCAGCCTAAGCCTAAACCTAAGCCTAATCCTAAAACTAACCTTAAATATCACCCTAACCCCAACAATAACACTAAACCTAACTCAAACCCTAACCATCACCCTAACCCTAACTCTAACCCTAACCCTAATCCTGAACCTCATCCTAACCCTAAACCTCAAACTCACCCTCACCCTCAAGCGTAACCCTAACCCTAACCCTAACAATAACCCTAACCCTAACCCTAATCCTCATCCTAAGGATAACCATCACCCTAACACTAACCCTCACCCTAACACTTACCCTCACCCTAACACTAACACTCACCTTAACACTAACCCTCACACTAACCCTAACCATCGTGCTAACCCTAACCCTCAACCTCACCCTAACCCTAACCCACACACTTACCATAACCCTCACCCTCAGCCTAACGATAACTTTTAACCTTACCGTCACCCTCACACTAACCCTCACCCTAACCCTAATCCTCATCCTAACCCTCACCCTAACGGGAATCCCAACCATCACCCTAATCCTACCCTCACCCTCACCCTCAGCCTCAGCCTAAACCTAAGCCTAAGCCTAAACCTAAACTTAACACTCACCCTCACCCAAGCACTCACCCTAAACCTCACCCTAACCTTTAACCTAACCCTAACCCTAACCATCTTTCTAAACCTAATCCTCATCCCCAACCATATCCTCAGCCTAACCCTAAGCCTAATCCGAACCCTAACCCTAACCCTCACACTCACCCTCACCGTAAACCTAATCCTAAACGTAACCCTAACCCTAATATTAAACCTCAATCTAATACTCAGCCTAACACTAACCCTAACCCTCCCCCTAACCCTAACTCTAACCCTGAACCTCACCATGACCCTAACCATAACCCTAACCCTAAACCTCACCCTAACCGTGATCCTTACCCTCACCCTCACCCTCACCCTCACTGTAACTCTAAACCTAACCCTAATCCTAATCCTAAACTTCACCCTGACCCGAACCCAAACTCTCACCCTTACCCTAACCTTCACCCTCACTGTAACCCTAACCATAAACGTCAAACTCACCCTAACCCTCACACTCACCCTCACAGTCAACCTAATCCTAAACATAACCCAAACCCTAGCATTAAACCTCAATCTAACACTCACCCTAACCCTAACCCTAACACTAACCCTAACTCTAACACTCACCATAACCCTCCCCCTAACCCTAACTATAACCCTAAACCTCACCCTCACCCTAACCATAACCCAAACCCTAAACCTCACCCTAACCCTGATCCTTACCCTCACCCTCAGTGTAACTCTAACCCTAACCCTAACCCTCACCTTCACTGTAAACCTAACCCTAACCCTAAACCTCACCCTAACCCTAACAATAACCCTCACCCTCACTCTAGCACTCACCTTAAAACTAATTGTAACCTTAACCCTCATCCAAACCCTCACCTTAATCCTAACCCTAACTCTCAACCTAACCCTAAACCTAATTCTAACCCTCAACCTAACCCTAACACTGAACCCACCGTAACCCTAACCCTAACCATCACCCTAAACCTAACCCTCATCCTAAAACTAGCCCTCACCCTCACCCTAACCATAACACTAATCCTAACCCTAAACCTCACCCTATCCCTCACCCTAACCCTAACTCTAACCCTAAACCTGTCCCTCATGGTAAACCTAACCCTAACCCTCAACCTCACCCTAGCCCTCACCCTAACCCTAATCCTAACCTTAATCCTCATCCTACCCCTCACCCTAACCCTAAACCTAACACTCACCCTAGCCCTAACAGTCACCCCTAACCTCACCCTTAGTCTAACCCTAAGCCTAACCCTAAACCTAACCCTAACCCACGCACTCACCCTCACCCTAACCCTAATTCTAACCCTAACCCTAACCCTAAACCTCACCCGCACCCTCACCCTCACCCTCACTGTAACTCTAACCCTAACCCTATCAATAACACTAACCCTAACCCGAACCATCACCCTAACCCTAACCCTAACCCTCACCCTCATGTTCGGACTATGCCTAAGCCTAAGCCTAACCCTAACACTCACCCTAAACCTAACCCTAACACTGACCCTAACCCTAACCCTACAATTAATCTCACCATAACACTAATTCTAACCTTAACCCTAAACCTAAACCTCATCCTAAACTTAACCCTAAAACTCACCCTCACCCTCAGACTAAACCTAAGCCTAACATTAACCCTAACCCTAACACTCACACTCAACCTCACCCTAATCCTAACTCTACCCCTAAACCTCACCATCATCCTAACCCTAAACCTAACACTAAACCTTACCCTAACCCTAACTCTAACCCTCACCCTAAACCTAACCCTCACCCTCACCCTCAGCCTAAACATAAGGCTAACCCAAACCCTAAACCTAACCATCACACTCACTCTAACCCTAAACCTAATCCTAATCTTAACCCTAGCCCTAACCCTCACCCTCACCCTAACCTTCACCCTAACCCTAACACTAACCCTAAAGCTAACCCTCACACTCAGCCTCACCCTAACCCTAATTCTAACACTAAACCTCACCCACACCATAACCCTAACGCTAACGCTAACAATAACAACCCCCAACTGTCACCCTCACCCTAACAATAACACTAACCCTAACATTAAACCTCAATCTAACACTCACCCTAACCCTAACTCTTTCCCTAAACCTCACCCTCACCCTAACCCTCACTCTAACCCTAACTCAAACACTAAACATCACCCTAAACTTAACCCTAACCCTCACACTCACCCTCATTGTAACTGTAACCCTAAACCTAACCCTAACAATAACCCTAAAGCTAATCCTAACCCTCACCCTAACCATAACCCTCACCCTAAACAAAAACCTCACCCTAACACTTACCCTTACACTAACACTAACCCTAACCCTAACACTAAACCTCACACTAACCCTAACCCTAACCCTAAACCTAAACCTCAACCTAACCCTCACCCTCACCCTAACCCTAACAATAATCCTATTCCTAACCCTTGCCCTAACCCTCCGCCTAACCCTATATCTAAACCTAAACCTCACGCTAACCCAAACCCTATGCCTAAACATAACCCTAACCCTAACACTAACCCTAAACGTAAACCTAATCCACAGCCTCACCCTCACCTTAACCCAAACCTAACCCTAACCCACACCCTCACCCTCAGCCTGACCCTAATCCTAAGCCTAACCCTAACCCTAACCATCACCTTAAACCTAACCCCAACCCTAACCCAAAATCTGAACCAAACCCTAATCCTCAGCCTCACCCTCACCCTAACACAAACCCTAACCCTTACCCTCACCCTAACCCTAAGCCTAACCCTAAACCTAACCCTCACCCTCACCCTCACCCTAACTCTAATCCTAAACCTAACCCTATCCCTAAACCTAACACTCACATTAACCCTCAGCCTAGCTCTCACCCTAACACTAATCCTAACCCTAAACCTTATTCTAACCCTCACCCTAACCCTAACCCTCACCCTCATGCTCAGCCTAAGGCTAAGCCTAAGCCAAAGCCTAAGTCTAACCCTAACCCTCACACTAACCCTAAACCTAACACTAACCCTAAACCTAACCCTCACCCTCAGCCTCACCCTAACCCTAACTCAAATAATAAGCATCCCCTCCCCCTAACCCTATCCGTCACGCTCATTGAAAAAGTAAACCTAACCCTAACAACAAACCTAACCATAACCCTCACCCTAACCATAAACCTCACCCTAACTCTATCCCTCACCCTAACACTTACTCTCACCCTAACACTAAAACTAACCCTAACACTAACCCTCACACTAACCCTAACCCTCAACCTAATCTAAACCACACCCCAACCCAAACCATCACCCTCACCCTAGTCCTCACCCTAAACCTAATTCTAACCCTCACCTTCACCCTAACCCTAACCCTCATCCTCACCCTAAACCTCACACTAACCCTAACCCTAAACCTCAATCTAGCCCTCACCCTAACCCTAACCCTAACCCTTCCCCTAACCTAAACTTAACCCTAACCCACAACCTTATCTTAACCCTCACCCTCAGCCTAAACCTCACCTTTACCCTTACGATCATCCTCACCCTAAACCTCCCCCTAACCCTAAACCTTATCCTAACCCTCACCCTAACCATAAACCTAAACATCACCCTAACCCTAATCCTCACCCTCAACCTCAAACTCAGCCTAACCCTAAGCCTAAGCCTAACCCTTACCCTAACCCTCACCCTCTCCCTAGCCCTCACCCTAACCCTAATCCTAACCCTAACCCTCATCTTAACCGTCACCTAACCTTAAACCTAACCATCACCCTAACCCTAATCCTCACGCCCACACTCACCCTCAGCCTAAACCTAAGCCGAGGCCTAACCCTAAGCCTAACACTCACACTTATCCTCACCCTAACCCTAATCATAAACCTAATCCTAAACCTAAACCTTAACCTCAACCTAACCATCACCCTAACCTTAACCCTAACACTAAACCTAACCCTAACCCACGAACTAACCCTCCCCCTAAACCTAAATCTAACCATAAAACTCACCCTTACCCTAACCCTAATCCTACCCCTAACCAAACCTCACCCTAACCCTCACCCTCACTTGAACTCTAACTCTAACCCTAACAATAACACTAATCCTAATCCTAAACCTAACCCTAACCCTAACCATAACCCTAATCCTAACACACACCCTCACCCTAAACCTAATCCTAAACATAACCCTAACCCTCACCCTCACCATAAACTTAACCCTCATCCAAACCCTCACCCTAACGCTAACCCTCACACTAAACCTAACACAAACCCACACCCTAACCCTAAACCTAACCCTAACCCTCAACCTAATCCTAGCCCTCACACTCAACATAACCCTAATCCTAACCCTCATCCAAACTCCAAACTTCACCCGAAACCTAACTCTCACCCTAACCCTAACCCTAACCCTCACCCTAACCCTCACCCTCACCCTCACCCTCACCCTAACCCTAACCCTAACCCTAACCCTCACAATAACCATAACCCTTATCCTAATCTCAATCCTAACCCAAAGCCTAACCCTCACACTCACCCTAACCCTCATCCTAACACTAACTCTAACAAGAACTCTAACCCTAAACCTCAAAATCAGCCTCAACCTAACCCTAATTCTAACCCTCACAGTCACCCTCAACCTAACCCTCATCCTAACCCTAAACCTTAACCTCAATCTAACCCTCACCCTAACTTTAACCCTAACACTAACACTAACACTAACACTAACCCACGAACTAACCCTCCCCCTAACTGTAAATCTAACCTTAAACCTCACCCTCACCTTAAACCTAATCTTAACCCTAACCCTAATCCATAACCTAACCCTCACCCTAACCCTCACCCTCACCCTTACCCTAAGCATGAATCTAACCACAACCTTAACAATAACACTAATCCTAAACCTAAACCTAAACCTAAACCTAACCCTAACCCTAATCCTAAAACTCACCCTCACCCTAACCCTAATCCTAAACCTAACCCTCACCCGAACCCTAACCCTCACCTTCACCGTAACACTAACCCTCATCCAAACCCTTACCCTTACCCTAACCCTAACCCTAAACCTCACCCTATCCCTAACCCTAACCGTCACCCTCACTGTAACCGTAACCCTAAACCTAACCCTAACAATAACACTAACCCTAATACTAACCCTCATCCTAACCATAACACTCACCCTAACCCTAACCCTCACACTAACACTTACCCTCACCCTAACACTATCCGTCACACTAACCCTAACCCTAACCCTAACCCTAAACCTCAACCTAAACCTCACCCTCACACTAACCCTAACCCTAACCCTCACCCTAAACCTCCCTCTAACCCTATATCTAACCCTAAACCTCAACCTCACACTAACCCTAACCCTAACCCTAACCCTCACCCTAACCAAAACCCTAAACCTAACCCTAAGCCTCACCATAACGCTTACCCTCACCCTAACACTAACCCTAACACTAACACTCACGCTCACACTAACCCTAACACTCATCCTAATCCTAAACCTCACCCTATCTCTAACCCCAACCATAATCCTAACCCTAACTCTAACCCTAAACCTCACAATTCACCGTAAACCTAAATTTAACCCTAATCCAAACCCTAAACCTCAGCCTAACCAAAACCCTAACCCTCACCCTCACCCTCAGCATAGCCCTCACCCAAACCCTAATTCTAACCCTCACCCTCACCCTAACCCTAAACCTCATCGTCACCCTAAACCTCACACTAACCCTAAACCTAATCCTCAATTTAACCCTTACCCTAACCCTAACCCTTATTCTAACCCTAAACCTAACCCTATACCTCACCCTTAACGAAACCCTCACTCTCAGCCGAAACCTCACCTTTACCTTTACCATCATCCTCAACCTAACCCTCAACCTAACACAAAACCTCGTCCTAACCCTCCCCCTAACCATAAACCTAATCATAACCCTAAACCTAACCCTCACCCTCAACCTCACACTCATCCTAACCCTAAGCCTAAGCCTAAGCCTTACCCTAACCCTCAACCTCACCCTAGCCGTCACCCTAATCCCAATCCTAACACTAACTCTCATCCTAACCCTCAACCTAACCCTAAACCTAACCGTCACCCTAACCGTAATCCTAACCCCACCCTCAGCTTCAGCCTAAACCTAAGCCTAAACCTAACCCTCACCCTAACTGTCACACTCACCCTCACCCTAAGCCTAACCCTATCCCTAAACCTCAAACTAACCCTTTCCTTAACCCTAACCCTAACACTAACCCTAGCCCTAA
Organism: Dipodomys merriami; assembly: GCF_024711535.1. Lineage (NCBI taxonomy): Eukaryota > Metazoa > Chordata > Mammalia > Rodentia > Heteromyidae > Dipodomys > Dipodomys merriami. The sequence goes on from NW_027205337.1 coordinate 653,768, forward strand.
ACCTCACCCTAACCCTACCCCTAACCCTAATTCTAACCCTAAACCTCACCCTCACCCTATCCCTAACCCTAACCCTAAATCTCACCCTACACCTCACCCTAACCCTAACCCTCACCCTCAGCCTCAACCTCACTTTAAATCTAAACCTTTCCCTAACAATAACACTAACCCTAAACTTAACCCTAACCCTAAACATAACCCTCACCCTCAGCCTCACCCTCACCGCAAACTTAACCCTAACCATAACACTAACAATAACCCTAACCCTAACCCTCATCCTCTCCTCCACCATCACCCTCAGTCTAACCCTAAGCCTATCCCTAATCCTAACCCTAACCTTAACCCTAACAATAACCCTTACCCTCAGGGTCACCCGCACCACAAACTTAATCCTAACCATAACACTAACAATAACCCTATCCCTAACCCTAACCCTAATCCTAATCTTCACCCCCACTCTCACCGTCAGCCTAAACCTAAGCCTAATCCAAACCCTAAACCTAACCCTAAACCTCACCGTAACACTATCACTAAACCTAAACCTAACCCTAAACATAACCATAACCCTAAACATAACCATAATCCTCAGCCTCACCCTCACCCTAACCCAAACCCTAACCCTAACGCTCACCCTAACCCTAACCCTAACCCTAATCCTCACACTCACCCTGACCCAAACCCAAATCCTAAACCTAACCCTATCCCTAACCCTAACCCTCTCCCTACCCCTCACCCTTTCCCTTATCCTAACCCTAAGCCTAACCCTCACCCTCACCCTAACCCTCACCCTATCCCTAACTCTAACACTAACCGTAACCCTAACCCTCACCCTCAGCCTAACTCTTACCCTAAACCACACCCTCACCCTAACTATCACACTAACCCTAAACCTCACCCTAACCCGAACCCTAAACCTCAACCTAACCCTCACCTTAACCCTAACCCTAACAGTAACCCTAAACCTAACCCTCAACCTAACCCTCCCCCTAAACCTAAGTCTAACCATGAACCTCAGACTTACCCTAACACTAATCCTAACCCAAATCCTAAACCTCACCCTAAACATAACCCTAACGCTCACCCTCAGCCTCACCCTCACAGTAACTCTAATCCTAACCCTAACAATAACACTAATCCTAACCCTTAACCTAACCCTAACACTAACCATAACCCTAATCCTAACACCTACCTCACCCTAACAGTAATCCTAACCCTAACCCTCACACTAACCCTAAACCTCACCCTCACTCTAACCCTAAACCTCATCCAAACCCTCACCATAACCCTAAACCTTACCCTCACCCTAACCCTCACACTCACCCTCACCCTAAGCCTACTCCTAAACCTAACCCTATCCCTAAACATGAACCTAACCCTTTCCCTCACTCTAACCCTAACACTAACCCTACCCTAAACCTCACCCTAACACTCCCCCTAACCCTAAGTTTAACCCTAAACCTCACCCTCACCCTCACCCTAACACTAACCCTAAACCTCACCCTATACCTCAACCTAACCCTAACCCTCACCCTCACCCTCAAACTCACCATAACTCTAACCCTTACCCTAACACTAACACTAAGCCTAAATTTAACCCTTACCTAAACATAACCCTCACCCTCAGCCTCACCTCACTGCAAACTTAACCCTAACCATAACACTAAAAATAACCCTAACCCTAACTCTAATCCTCACCCCCACCAATACCCTCAGCCTAAGCCTAAGCCTAACCGTAATCCTAACCCTAATCTTAAACCTAAACATAACCCTCACCCTCAGCATCACCCTCACCACAAACTTAACCATAACCATAACACTAACAATAACCTTATCCCTACCATAACCCTAAACCTAATCCTCACACCCACTGTCACCCTCAGCCTAAACCTAAGCCTAATCCTAAACATAAACCTAACCCTAACCCTCACCTTAACACTAACACTAACCCTAACCCAAAACCTAACACTAACCCTAAACCTAACCCTCACACTCACACTCAACCTAACCCTAATCCTAAACCTAACCCTATCCCTAACCCTAACCCTCACCCTAACCCTCACCCTAATCTTTATCCTAAACCAAATCCTAAACCTAAGCCTATCCCTCACCCTCACCCTAATCCTCACCCTCTCCCTAACTCTAACACTAACCCTAACCCTAACCCTCACCCTAAGCCTCACCCTAACCCTAAATCTAACCCTAAACCCAACCCTCACCCTAACCCTAACCCTAACCCTAAACCTCACCCTAACCCTAACCCTAAACCTCAACCTAACCCTCACCTTAACATTAACCCTAACATTAACCCTAACCCTAACACTCATCCTAACCCTTCCCCTAACCCTAAGTCTAACCATAAACCTAACCTTACCCTAGCCCTAATCCTAACCCTAACCCAAAACCTCACCCTAAACATTACCCTAACGCTCACCCTCACCCTCACCCTCACAGTAACTCTAATCCTAACCCTAACAATAACACTAATCCTAACCCTAAACCAAACCCTAACCCTAAACCTAACCCTAATCCTAAAACCTACCCTCAACCTAACCCTAATCCTAACCCTAACCCTCACACTAACCCTAAACCTCACCCTCACTGTATCCCTAACCATCATGCAAACCCTCAACCTAACCCTAAACCTAACCCTCACATTAACCCTTACCCTCACCCTGAACCGCACGCTCAGGCTAACCCTAAGCCTAACCCTAAATCTAACCCTAACACATACATTCACCCTCACCTTAACACTAATCCTAACCCTAACCCTAACCCTAACCCTCAGCCTGCCCCTAACTCTCACCCTAAATCTAAAACTAACACTAACCCTAAACCCAACCCTCAACGTAACCCTCACCATAACCCTAGCACTATAACTAACCCTAAACCTCACCCTCACTTTCACCATAACCGTAACCGTAACCCTAACCCTAACAAAAACCCTAACCCAAACCCTAACCCTAACCCTAACCTTAACCCTCACCGTAACCCTAACCCTCACTCTAACACATCCACTCACCCTAACACTAACACTAAGCATAACACTAACCCTCACCCTCACCCTAGCCCTCACCTGAACCCTAGTTCTAACCCTCACCCTCACCCTAACCCTAACCCTCATTCTCACCCGAAACCTTACACTAACCCTAACCCTAATGCTCAATCTAAACCTCACCCTAACCCTAAACCTAACCCTTACCCTAACCCTAAACCTAAACCTAACCCTCACCTTTATCTTAACCCTCACCCTCACGTTTACCCTTACCATCCTCCTCACCCTAACCCTTACCCTAAACCTAAACTTCATCCTAACCAACACCCTAATCGTAAACCTAACCATCACCCTAACCCTAACGCTCAACCTCAAACTCAAACTCAGCCTAAGCCTAAGCCCAAGCCTAAGCCTTACCCTAACCCTCAACCTCACCCTAGCACTCACCCTAACCCTAATCCTAACTCTAACCCTCAAACTAACCCTCACCATCACCCTAACGCTTACCATTAGCCTAAACCTAATCCTCACCCCCAGCCTCACCCTCAGCCTAACCCTAACCCTAACCCTCACAGTCATGCTCACCATAACCCTAATCCTAACCCTAACCCTAAATCTAAACCTCAAGCTAACCCTCACCCTAACCTTAAACCTAACACTAACCCTAACCCTAACCCTCGATCTAACCCTCCCCCTAACCCTAAATCTAACCCTAAACCTCACCCTCACTGTAACCCTAATCTTAACCCTAACCCTAAACCTCACCGTAACCCACACCCTCACCCTCTCCGTCACCCACACCTTAACTCTAACCCTAACAATAACAATAACAATAATCCTAACCTTAAATATAACCCTAAACCTAACCTTAATACAAACACTCACCCTAACCCTTACCCTAATCCTAACCCTAAACCTAACGTTAACCCTCACCCTCACTGTAACCCTAACCCTCATCCTAACACTCACCCTAACCCTAAACCTAAACCTCATGCTAACACTAACCCTAACACTCACCCTCATCATAGCCCTCACCCTAACCCTAATCCTAACCCTAATCCTCATCCTAACCCTCACCCTCACCCTAACCCTAACCCTAACCCTCACCCTAACACTAACCCTAACCCTAACCCTCATCCTAACCCTAAACTTAACCTGAACCCTAACTCTCACCCTAACCCTAACCCTAACACTAACCCTAACCCTAACCCTCCCCCTCCCCCTCATCCTACCCTAAACCTAACCCTAACCCTTACCCTAAACCTCACACTCACCCTAAACCTTACCCTAAACCTAATCCTAACCCTCACCCACACCCTAACCCTCAACCTATCCCTACCTCTAACCCTAACCCTAACCCTAACCCTCACAATCAGCCTCACCCTAACCCTAACTCTAATCCTAATCCTCACCCTCACACTAAAGCTAACCCTAACCCTCACCATAACCCTCAATCTAACCCTCACCCTAAACCTCACCCTCACCCGAACCATAACACTCACCCTCACCCTAGCCCTCACCCAAACCCTAATCCTAACCCTAAACCTCATTCTAAACCTCCACCTAAACTTATGACTAACCCTCACCCTAACCCTAACTTTCTAACCCTCAACCTCACCCTCAGCCTAGCCCTAAAGCTAACCCTAACCCAAACCATAAACCTCACCCTGACCCTAACCCTAACACTAACCCTAACCCTAACCAAAACCATAACCCTCACCTTCAGCCTCACCATCACCGCAAACTTAACCCACACCATAACAGTAACAATAACCCTAACCCTCACCCTAACCCTAAACCTAAACCTCACCCTCAACCTTACCCTCAACTTAACTCTAACCCTAACCCTAACAAGAAACCCAAACCCTAAACCTAAACCTAACCCTTACCCTCAACTAAACTCTAAACCTAACCCTAACAATAGCCCTAACTCTAAAGCTAACCCTAACCCTCACACTCACAGTAACTCTAACCCTAACCCTAACACTAAACCAGACCCTAACGTTAACCATAAGCGTCACCCTCACTCTGGCCCTTACCCTAACCCTAATACTAACCCTTATCATAACCCTAAACTTCATCCTAACCCTCACCCTAACCCTAAAACCCTAACCCTCACACTAGCCCTCCATCTAACACTAAATCTAACCCTAAACCTCCCACTCAACTAACCCTAACCCTCACCCTCACCCTCATCCTCTGCCTAACACTAAGCCTAACCCTAACTCCAACCCTAACCCTAACACTAACCCTAACCCTAACCCTCATCCTAACCCTCAACCTCACCCTAGCCCACACCCTAAATCTAAGCATAAGCCTAACCCTCACCCTAACTCTCACTCTAACCATAACCCCAACCCTCACCCTAATCCTAAACCTCACCCTGACCCTAACTCTAATCCTAACCCTAACTCTAACCCTAACCCTCACACTCACCCTCACTTTAACCCTAGACCTAATCCTAAACTTATCCCTAACCCTCACCCTCACCCTAAACCTCACCCTAACCCTAACACTAACAGAAACCCTAACCCTAACCCTAAGCATAACCCTCACCCTCAGCCTAACCCTCACCTCAAAATTAACCCAAACCATAACACTAACAATAACCCTAACCCTCACCGTAACCCTAAACCTAACCCTAAACCTAAACCTAACCCTAACCCTAATTCTAAACCTAAACCTATACCTAAACCTAACCCTAATCTTAACCCTCAGCCACACCCTCAAAGTAACCATAACACTAACCCTAACCCTTACAATAACCCTAACCTTAAACCTATCCCTCATCCTAACCAAATCCTTCACCCTAACCCTAACCTTCACCCTAACACTTACCCTCATCCTAACCCTAACCCTAACCCTTACACTCACCCTAATCCTTACCCTAATCCTAATTCTAACCCTATGCCTAACACTCACCCTCACCCTAACCCTCCCCCTAACCCTAACACTAACCTTACCCCTAACCCTCACATTCAGCCACCCCCTAACCCTAACTCTAACCCTAAACCTCCCACTCCCCCTAACCCTAACCCTAACCCTAAACCTAAACCTAAACCTCACCCTAACCCTACCCCTACACCTCACCCTCACCCTAGCCCTCACCCTAAACCTAATCCTAACCCTAACCCTTATCCTAACCCTCACCCTAACCCTCAACCTAACTCTAACCGTCACCGTCACCAAAATCCTTACCCTAAAAATCACTCTAACCCTAAACTTAACCCAAACCCTAACTCTCACCTTAACCCTAACCCTAACCCTCACCCTAACCTGAACCCTCACCCTCACCCTCAGCCTAACCCTAACCCTAAACATTACCATCACCCTAACCATCACCATAACCATAACCCTAATCATAACAATAAACCTCACCCTAACCCTAAACTTAATCCTAATCCTAACCCTAACCCTAACCCTGACCCTCACCCTAACCCTCACCTTAACCTTAAGCCTAACACTAACCATAACCCTATTCCTCACCTCAATCTCATCCTAACCGTAACAGTAACCCTAAACCTCACCCTCATCCTAACCCTCACCCTAAACCCAAACCTCATCCTAACCCTAGCCCTAAAGCTCACCCTCACCCTAGCCCTCACCCTAACCCTAATCCTAACCCTAACCCTCATCCTAACCCTTCCCCTAACCCTAAACCTAACCCTCACCCTAATGCTAACCCTCACCCTCAACCTCACCCTCAGCCTAACCCTAAGCCTAACCCTAAACCTAACCCTTACACACATACTCACCCTCACGTTTGCCCTAATCCTAACCCTAAACCTAACCCTAACCCTCATGCTCACCCTAACCCTCATCTTAACCCTAACGCTAACATTAACCCTAGCCCTAACGCACACCCTCAGCTTCACCCTAACCCTAACCCTAAACCTCTCGCTCACCCTAACCCTAAACCTAACCCTCACCCTAGCGCTCACCCAAACCCTAATCCTAACCCTAAACCTCAACCTAACCCTCCTCCTAACCCTATGACTAACCCTCACCCTAAGGCTAACTTTCTCACCCTCAACCTCACCCTCAGCCTAACCCTAAGCCTAACCCTAACCCTGACGCTAACACAAACACTCACCCTCAGCCTAACCTTAAGCCTGAACCTAAAACTAACGTTAACCCACACACTTACCCTCACCCTAACCCTAATCCTAACCCTAACCCTTACACTACCTCTCCCCCTAATTCTCACCCTTACCCTAACCCTAACACTATCCCTAACCCTAAATCTCAACCTAACCCTCACCCTAACCCTGACTCTAACCCTAAACCTCACCCTCACCCTAACCCTAACTCTAAACCTAACCCAAAACCTAAACCTCACCCTAACCCTAATCCTAAACCTAACACTGTCCCTAACCCTCACCTTAATCCTCACCCTAGCCCTCAAACAAACCCTAATCCTAACCCTAAACCTCATCCTAAACCTAACCCTAACCCTAAACGTAATCCTCACCCTCACCCTTACCCCCAACTTAACTCTAACCCTAAGCCTAACAATAACCCTAAACCTAAACCTAACCCTAATCCTCACACTCACCGTACTCTAACCATAACCTTAACACTAAACCTCATCCTAGTGCTAACCATAAACTTCACCCTCACTCTAGCCCTCACCCTAACACTAATCCTAACCCTAAACCTCATCCTAACCCTCACTCTAACCCTAAAAGCCTAACCATCACACTAGCTAAATATAACCCTAAATCTCACCCTCACTTAACACTAACCCTCACCCTCACCCTCACCCTACGCCTAACACTAAGCCTAACCCTAACTCCAACCCTAACATAAACCACAAACTCATCCTCACCCTAACACTATTCCCAACACTAACCCCAACCCTAACCCTCACCCTCACCCTAGCCTTCACCCTAACAATAATCCTAACCCTAACCCAAACACTAACCATAAGCCTAACCCTAAATCTCACATTAAACCTAACCCTAACCCTCACCCTCACTGTAAGGGTAACCCTAACCCTAACCATAACAATAAGCCTAACCCTAACTCTAACCCTCACCCTAACCATAACACTCACCCTAACCCTAACCCTCAACCTAACACTTACCCTCACCCTTACACTAAGCCTAACCCTAACACTAACCCTCACACTAATCTTAAAACTTAACCTAACACTAAAACTCACCCTAACCCTAAACCTAACCCACACCCTCACCATAACCCTAATTGTCACCCAAACCCTCTCCCTAATCCTAACCCTCACCATAAACCTCACACTAACCCTAACCCTAATTCTTAATCTAACCCTCACCCTTACCCTAACCCTAAGTTTAACCCTAACCCTAAACCTCACCCTAACCCTAACCCTTATCCTTATCTTAACCCTCACCCTCAGCCTAACCCTCACCTTTATGGTACCGTCACCCTCACCCTAACCCTCACCCTAACCCTAACCCTCATCCTAACCCTCACCCTAACCGTAACCCTAACCATCATCCTAACCCGAACCCTTACCCTCAACCTCACCCTCGGACTAACCCTAAGCCTAAACCTAAACCTAACCCTCAACCACACCCTAGCCCTCACCCTAACCCTAATCCTAACCCTAACCCTCCTCCTAACCCTCACCCTAACCCTAACACTAACCATCACTCCAACCGAAATCCTCAAACCCAACCTCACCCTAACCCTCACCCTCACCCTCACCGTAACTCTAACACTAACCCTAACAATAACACTAATCCTAACCCTAAACCTAACAATAACCCTAATCATATATCTAACCCTCACCCTCAGCCTCACCCTCACTGCAAACGTAACCAAAACCATAACACTAAAAATAATCGTAACCCTAAACCTAACCCTAACAATCACCCTCACCCTAACCCTTATCCTAACCTTAACCCTCACCCTAACCCTAACCCTAACCCTAACCCTAAACCTCACCCTAACACTAACCCTAACCCTCACCCTCACCCTACCCCTCACCCTAACCCTAATACTAACCCTAATCCTCATCCTAACACTCACCCTAACCCTAACCCTAACCCTCACCCTAACCCTAATCCTCACCCTAACCGTCAAAATAACCCTAACCCCCACCCTCACTGTAACCTGAACGCTAAACCTCACCCAAAAACTAAAATTAACCCGAACGCTAATTCTCACCCTAACGCTAACCCTAACCCGAACTCTAACCCTAACCTTCACCCTTACTCTCACCCTCAGCTTAACCCTTAGCCTAACCCTAAACCTAAGCCTAACACAAACACTCACCTTAAAACTAAACCTAATACTAATCCTAACCCTAACCCTAACCCTCACCCTCATCCTAACCCTCACCCTAACCCTAACACTAATCCTAACCCTAACCTTCACCCTAACCCTCACCCTAACAATAACTCTAACCCTAAACCTCACCCTCACCCTCACCCTAAACCTAACCCTAACCCTAAATCTAACCCTAACCCTAACCCTCACCCTCACCCTCACCCTCAGCATAACTCTAATCCTAACGCTAACAATAATACTAATCCAAACCCTAACCCTAAAGCTAACGCTCACCCTAATCCTCACCCTAACCCTAACCCTAAACATCACCCTCAGCCACATCTTCACCGTAAACTTAAATCACGCTCATTGTAACCCTAACCCTAAACCTCACCCTAACCCTAAACCTAACCCTAACCCTAAATCTCACCCTAACCCAAACCCTAACCCTCACCCTAGCTCTCACCCTAACCCTTATCATTCTCACCCTAAACCTCACACTAACCCTAACACTAATCTTCAATCTAACCCGAACCCTCACCCTTACCATAACCCTCACCCTCAGCATAACTCTCACCTTTACTCTTACTGTCACCCTCATCCTAACACTCAACCTCATCCTAACCCTCACCCTAACCGTAACCCTAAACATCACCCTAACCCTAACTCTCACCCTCACCTTCAGCCTCAGCCTAGCCCTAAGCCTAAGCCTAACCCTAACCCTAAACCTCACACTCACCCTAGCCCTCACCCTAACCCTAATCCTAACCCTAACCCTCATCCTAAACCTCAACCTAACCATAATATGAACCATCACTCTAAACCTAATCCTCATCCCCACACTCACCCTCAGCCTAATCCTAAACCTAAGCCGGACCCTAAACCTAACCCTCACATTCACCCTCACCAGAACCCTAATTCTAATCCTAACCTTAACCCTAAACCTAAACCTCAACCTAACCCTCACCCTAACCCTAACCCTAACCCTAAATTTAACCCAAAAACTAACTCTCACCCTAAACCTAACCCTAACCCTCTCCCTAAACCTAACCCACACCCTCACTCTCACCCTCAGCCTAAACCTAACCCTAAGCCTAACCCTAACCCTCACACTCACCCTAACCTTAACCCTAACCCTAATCCTAACTCTAACCCTCACACTCTCTCTAACCCTTACCTTTACTCTTACTATCACCTCTTCCTAACCCTCACCCTAAACCTAACCCTCATCCTAATCCTAACCCTAATCCTCAATCCTAACCCTAAACATCACCCTAACCCTAACCCTCACCCTCACTTTCAGCCTGAGGCTAATCCTAAACCTAAGGCTAAACTCAACCTAAACCTCACACTCACCCTAGACCTCACCCGAACCCTAATCCTAACCCTAACCCTCATCCTAACCCTCAACTTAAACATAACGAGAACCATCACTCTAAACCTAATACTCATCCCCAACCTAGGCCTAAGCCTAACCCTAACACTAACCCTCATCCTCAGAGTAACCCTTACCCTAACCCTCACCCTAAAACTAAACTTAACCCGAAACCTAACTCTCACCCTAAACCTAACCCTAAACCTCACCCTAAACCTAACCCTCACCCTCACCCTCACCCTCAGCCTAATCCTAAGCCTAAGCCTAAACCTAACCCTAACACTCACACTCACCCTAACCTTAACCCTAATCCTAAACCTAAACCTAACCCTAACCCACACAGTCACCCTCACCCTAACCCTAATCCTAACCCTATCCCTAACACTATCCCTACCCCTAACTCTCACCCTAACCCTAACCCTAACACTAACACTAACCCTAAACCTCATCCTAACCCTCATCCTAACCCTGACTCTAACCCTAAACCTCACCCTCACCCTAACCCTAACTCTAAACCTAACACAAAACCTAAACCTCACCGTAACCCTAACCCTAACCCACACCCTCAATGTAACCGTAAACATAAACCTTACCCTAACAATAACCCTAACCCTAACCCTAAACCTCACCATAACCCTAGCCCTAACACTAACCCTAAACCTCACCCTCACCCTCACCCTAACCCCAACCCTAAACCGAACCCTAAACCTCAACCTTACCCTAACACTCACCCGCACCGCTACCCTCACCGTAACTATAACCCTAACCCTAAGAATAACACTAACCCCAACCCTAACCATCGCCGTAACCCTAATCCTAACCCCCAAACTCACCCTCAGCCTTACACTTAGCCTAAGCCTTACCCTAAACCTAACCCTCAAACTCACTCTCACGCTAACCCTAATTCTACTCTAACCATATCCCTAAACATCAACATAAACCTCACCCTCACCCTAACCCTAACAATAAACCTAACCCTAACCCTCACCCTAAACCTCCACCTAACCCTAACTCTAACCCTAAAACTTACCCTCAACCTAACCCTAACCCTCACCATAAACTTCACCCTAACCCTCACCCTCAACATCACCCTCAAACTCACTGTAACTCTAACCCAAAACCTAACAATAAGATTAACCCTAATCCTAACCCTAACCCTAACGTTAACCCTAACCATAAACCTCACCCTCAGCCTCACCCTCACCGCAAAATTAACCCTAACCATAACACTAACAATAACCCTAACCATAACTCTAAACCTAACTCGAACCCTAAACCTTGCCTTATCCTCACTCCCAACCTCACCCTCAGCCTAACCCTAAGAATAACCCTAACCCTAATCCTCACCGTATCCCAAACCCTAACCGTAACCCTAACCCTAACCGAAACCCTAACCCTAACCCCAAACCTAACACTAACCCTAACCCCAAACCTCACCCTCACCATCACCTTAACCCAAACAATAACCCTAACCCTCACCGCAACCCTAAGCCTAACCCTAACCCTAACCCTCACACTCACCCTCACCCTAACTCTAATCCTAAACATAACCCTATCCCCAACCCAAACCCTCACCCTAGCCCTCAACCTAACCCAAATCCTAACCCTAAACCTCATCCTAAACCTCACCTGACCCTAACCTTAACCTTCACACTAACCCTAACCCTAAACCTAAACTTCACCCTAACCCTAAACCTAATCCTCACCCTCACCGTTACCCTTAACTTAACTCTAACCCTAACCCTAACAATAACCCTAACCCTAAACCTAACCCTAACCCTTGCACTCACCATAATTCTAACACTAACCTTAACCCTAAACCTCACCCTAACGCTAACAATAAGCCTGACCCTCACTCTAGCCTTCACCCTAACCCTAATTATAACCCTAAACCTCATCCTAACCCTCACCCCAAACCTAAAAGGCTAACCATTACACTAGCCCTCAACCTAACACTAAATTTAACCCTAAACCTCACCCGCACCTAACCCTAACCCTCAACCTCACCCTCACCCTCCGCTTAACACTAAGCCTAACCCTAACTCCAACCCTAACCATAACACTAACCCTAATGCTAAACCTCACCCCAACCCTCACCCTAAACCTCAACCTCACCCTAGCCCACACCCTAAACCTAAGCCTAAGCATAACCCTCACCCTAACTCTCAATATAACCCTAACCGCAACACTCACCCTAACCCTAACCCTCACACTCACCCTCACCTTAACCCAAGAACTAATCCTAGCCTTAACCCTCACCCTCACCCTCACCCTAAAACTCACCCTAACCCTAACCCTAACCCTAACCCTAACCATAACCCTCACCCTCAGCCTCACCCTCACCGCAAACTTAACCCAAACCATAACACTAACAATAACTCAAACCCTCACCCTAACCCTAACCCTAACCCTAAACCTAACCCTAACCCTAAACCTAAACCTAAATCTAAACCTGACCATAACCCTAATACTAACCCTCACACATACCCTCACAGTAACCATAACACTAAACTTAACCCTTACAATAACCCTAACCCTAACCCTAAGCCTCATCCATACCATATCCTTTACACTAACCTTAGCCCTCACCCTAACACTTACCCTCACACTAACAATAACTCTAACCCTAAAATTAACCCTCACATTAAACCGAACCCTAACCCTAAACCTCAACCTAAACCTCACCCTCACCTTAACATTAACACTAACCTTAACCCTAAACCTCCCCCTCCCCCTCCCCCTACCCTATATCTAACCATAAACCTCACCCTAATCCTAACCCTAACCCTCACCCGCACCCTCAACCTCACCATAACTCTAACCCTAACCCTAACAATAACACTAACCCTAACCCTAACAATCACCATAACCCTAATCCTCACCCCACCCTGAGACTCACCCTCACCTCAAACTTAACCCTAACCATACCACTAACAATAACCCTAACCCAAACCCTAATCCTAATCCTCACCCCCACCCTCATCCTCACCCTAACCCTAATCCTATCCCTAACCCTCACCCTAACCTTAACTCTAAACCTAAACCTCACCCTCAGCCTAACCCTAACTCTAACCCTAACCCTAACAATAAACCTCACCCTAACTCTAACTCTAACCCTCATCCTAACCCTAACCCTCACGCTCACCCTCACATTTAGCCTAACCCTAAGCCTAACCCTGAACCTATCCCTAACACACACACTCAGTCTCACCCTAACACTAATCCTAACCTTAAACCTAACCCTCCCCCTAACTCTCCCCCTAACCCTAAACTTAACACGAACACCAACCCTAACCCTCAACCTAACCCTCACCCTAACCCTAACTCTAACCCTAAGGGAAACCCTAAACCTCACCCTAACACTAACACTAACACTCATGCTCACGCTCACAGTAACGGTAACACTAAACCTAACCCTAACAATAACCCTAACCCTAATCCCAACCCTCACCTTAACCATAACCCTCACTCTAACCCAAAACATCACCCTAACACTTACCCTCACCTTAACACTAAACCTAACCCTAAGCCTAACCCTCACACTAATGCTAACACTAACCCTAACCCTAAAACTCAACCTAACCCTCAACCTCACCATAACCCTAATTCTAACCCTAATCGTAACCCTCCCTCTAACCCTCCCCCTAACTCTATACCTAACCCTCAACTTCACCCTCACCCTCAACCTAACCCTAACCCTAAACCCCACCCTAACCATAAACCTAACCCTCACTCTCATGCTCGTCCTAAGCCTAAGCCTAAGCCTAACACTAACTCTAACACTCACCTTAACCCCAACACTATCACTAACCCTAACTCCAACCCTAAACCTCACACCCACCCTAACCCTAACTCTAATCCTAACCAGAAACCTAAACCTCATCCTAGGCCTAAACCTCACCCTCAACCTCACGCTCACCATAACCATAACCATAATAATACCCCTAAACCTAACCCTAACCCTCATCCTAAAGATAACCTTCACCCTAACCCTAACCCTCGCCCTAACACTTACCCTCACCCTATCACTAACCCTAACCTTAACACTAACCCTCACAATAACCCTAACCATCACCCTAACGCTCACCCTAACTCTGACCCTAACTCTCACCCTCACCCTAGCCCATACCCAAACCCTAAGCCTATGCCTAACCCTCACCCTAACCCTCACTCTAACCCTAACCCCAACACTCACCCTAATGGTAACCCTCAACCTCACCCTCATCTTAACACTAATCCTAACCCTAACCCTAACACTCACCCTCACCTTAAGCCTAATCCTAATCCTAACGCTAAGACCAACTCTCACCCCCACACTGAACCTCACCCTAACCCTAACCCTAACACTAAACCTAACCCTAACCCTAACCCTCACTCTAAACCTAACTCTAACCCTAAACCTCACCCTCACCCTAACCATAACCCTAACCCTAATCCTAAACCTCAGCCTAAACCTAAACCTTACCCTAACACTTACCCTCACCTTAATACTAACACTAACCCTAACATTAACCTTCACACTAATGCTAACCATCACCGTACACCTAAACCTCATCCTAACCCTAACCCTAACACTCAATGTCACCCTAAGCCTCACCCTAACTCTAACCCTCATCCTAACCCTTAACCTCTCACTAACGCTAACATTAATCCTCATTCTAACACTCAAACTCACCCTAACCCTAACCCGAACACTCACCCTTACCATAACCCTCACCCACAGCATAACCCTCAGATTTCTCTTACTGTCACCCTCATCCTAACCCTCACCCTAAACCTAATCCTCAGCCAAACCCTCATCCTTACTGTAACCCTAACCATAACCCTAATCCTAACCCTCAACGTAACCCTAAACGTAACCCTCTTCCTAACAATCACTCTAACCTTAACCCTAACCATCAACTTAACCCTAACCTCACCCTCACCTTCAGCCTCAGCCTAACCCTAAGCCTAAGCCTAAACCTAACCCTAAACCTCACACTTACCCTAGCCCTCACACTAACCCTAATCCTAACCCTAACCATCATCCTAACCCTCAAGCTAACCATAACATGAACCATCACTCTAAACCTAATCCTCATCCCCACACTCACCCTCAGCCTAACCCAAAGCTGAAGCCTAACCCTAACCCTAACCCTCACACTCACACTCACCCTAACCTTAATCCTAACCCTAACCCTAAAACTAAACCTCAACCTAATGCTCACCCTAACCCTAACCCTAACCCTCACCTTCACCTTAGGCCTCACCCTAACCCCACCCCAAACTTAACCTGAACCCTCACCGGAACCCGAACCCTAACACTCACCCTAACTCTACCCCTAACCCTAAACCTAAACCTAAACCTAGGCCTAACACTAACCCTCACCCTCACCCTTGCCCCCACCCTAACCCTAAGTGCAACCCTAAAACTCATCCAAACACTCACCCTAACGCAAATCCTAAACCTTAACCTAACACTAAACCTAATTCTAACCCTCAACCTAACTGTAATCCTGAACCTTACCATAACCCTAACCCTAACCCTCACCCTAATACTAAACCTTACTCGAAACCTAACCCTAAACCTCACCCTAACCCTAACCCTCACCCTCAAACTAGACCGGAACCTAACCCTAACCATCATCCTCACCCTAAACCTCACACTAACCCTAACACTAATCGTCAATCTAACCCTTACCCTCAACCTAACCCTAACCCTCAACCTAAACCTATCCCTCACACTCAGCATAAACCTAAAGCGAAACCTCACCGTATCCCTAACCCTAACACTAACACTAAACCTCACCCTAACCCTAACCCTAACCCTCACACGCACCCTCACCCAAATGCTAATCCTAAACCTAACCATATCACTAACCCTAACCCTCACCCTAACCCTCACCCTAACCCTAACCATAACACTAACCCTAACTCTAACCGTCACACTAACCGTCACCCTAACGCTAACTCTAACCCTAAAACTCACCCTCACCCTAACCCTAAACCTCACACTCACCCTCACCCACAGCCTTTCCCTAAGCCTAGCCCTAACCCTAACCCTTAGACTCACCCTCACCCTAACCCTAATCCTAAACCTAAACCTAAACCTAACCCTCATCCTAACTCTAACCCTCACCCTAATCCTAACACTAACACTAACCCTAACACTAAACCTCACCTTATCCCTCAACCTAACCCTAACTCTAACCCTGAACCTCACCCCCACCCTAAACCTGAACCTAACCCTAAACCTCACCCTTACCCTAGCCCTCACCCTAACCCTAATCCTAACCTTAACACTCATCCTAAACCTCACCCTAACCCTAAGCCTCACCCTTAACCTCATCCTTAGCCGAAGCCTAAGCCTAATCCTAAACCTAACACTAACCAACACACTCAACCTCACCCTATCCCCTAACCCTAACCCTCACCCTAACCCTAACCCTCACACTCAACCTCAAACTTAGACTAACCCTAAGGCTAACCCTAAACCTAACCCTAACCCACACACTCACCTTCACCCTAACTCTAATCCTAACCCTAACCCCAACCCTAACCCTCACCCTAGCCTTCACCCTAACCCTAATCCTAACCCTAACCCAAACTCTCACAATAATCCTAACCCTAAACCTCAACCTAAACCTAACCCTAACCCTCACCCTCCCTGTAATGGTAACCCTAACCCTAACAATAATCCTAACCCTAACTCTAACCCTCACCCTAACACTTACCCTCACCCTTACACTAACCCTAACCCTAACACTAACCCTCACACTAATCTTAACCCTTAACCTAACCCTAAACTTCACCCTAAACCTAACCCTAACTCACAACCTCAGGCTAGCCCTCACCCTAACCCTAATTGTAACCCTAACCCAAACCCTAACCCTAACCTTCACCCTAAACCTCAAACAAACCCTAACCCTAATTCTCAATTTAACCCTCACCCTCACCCTAACCCTAACTGTAACCCTTACCCTAACCCTCGCCTTAACCCCAACCCTTACCCTTATCTTAATTCTCATGCTTAAACTAACCCTCACCTTTACGGTATCATCAGCCTCACCCTAACCCCCACCCTAACCCTAACCCTCATCCTAACCCTCACCCTAACCGTAACCTAACCATCACCCTAACCCTAACACTCACCCTCAACCTGACAATCAGACTAATCCTAAGCCTAAGCATAAATCTAACTCTAACCCTCAACCTCACCCTAGCCCTCACCCTAACCCTTATCCTTATCCAAACCCTCATCCTAACCCTCAACCTAACCCTAACCCTAACCATCTCCCGAAACCTAATCCTCACACCCAAACTCACCCTCAGCCTCACCCTCCACCTCACTTTAACTCTAACCCTAACCCTAACAATAACACTAACCCTAATCCTAACCCTAACCCTAACCCTAAACCTCAACCTAAACCTCCCCCTAACCCTAACCCTAACACTAACCCTAACCCTCCCCCTAAGCCTAACTCTAACCCTAAACCTCACACTCAACCTAACCCTAATTCTAACCCTCACCCTAACCCCCACCCTAACCCTAACCCTCATCCTAACCCTAAACCTAACCCTAACCCTAATCCTATATCCAACCCTCAACCTCAGCCTCACCCTCACTGCAAACATAACCATAACCATAACACTAACAATAACCCTAAACCTCATCCTAACCCTC
Source organism: Dipodomys merriami (assembly GCF_024711535.1). Lineage (NCBI taxonomy): Eukaryota > Metazoa > Chordata > Mammalia > Rodentia > Heteromyidae > Dipodomys > Dipodomys merriami. The sequence continues at coordinate 672,047 of NW_027205337.1, forward strand.
ACCCTAACCCTAACCCTAAACCTAAACCTCACCCTAACACTAAACCTAATGCTCACCCTCACCATAGCCCACACCCTAATGCTAATCCTAACCCTAATCCTCATCCTAACACTCAGCCTAACCCAAACCCTAATCCTCACCCTAGCCCTAACCCTCAAAGTAACCCTAACCCGCACCCTCACTGTAACCTAAACCGTAAACCTCACCCAAACCCTAAACTTAACCTGAACCCTAACTCTCACCTTAACGCTACCCATAACCCGAAAACTAAACCTAACCCTTACCCTTACACTCACCCTCAGATTAACCCTTAGCCTAACCCTAACCCTAAGCCTAACCCACTAACCCTAACACTAACCCTAATCCTAATCCTAAACCTAACCCTAACCCTCCCCCTCATCCTAAACCTCACCCTAACCCTAACCCTCACCCTAAACCTCACCCTAAACCTAACTCTAACCCTAAACTTCACCCTCAACCTCACCCTAACCCTAACCCTAATCCTAACCCTAAACCTCACCCTAACCCTAATGCACAACCTCACCCTCACCCTCAACATAACTCTAATCCTAACCCTAACAAAAACACTAATCCTAACCCTATCCCTAACCCTCACCCTCATCCTAACCCTAACCTTAACCCAAACCCTCACCCTAACCCTAACACTAACCCTAACCCTAAAACTCACGCTAACACTAACCCTAACTCTCACCCTCAGCCCCACCCTCACTGTAAACTTAACCCTAACCATAACACTAACAATAACCCTAAGCCTAACTCTAATCTAACCCTCACACTCACCCTAACCCTAACCCTAACCCTCACCATAACCCTAAAACTAACCCTAACCCTAAACCTCACCATAACTCTAATCCTAACCATCAACTTCACCCTAACCCTCACACTAACCCTAATCATCCTCACCCAAAACCTCACACTAATCCTAACACTAATCCTTAATCTAACCCTCACCCTCACCCTAACACTAATGTGAACCCTCACCCTTACCATAACTCTCACCCTCAGCCTAAACCTCACTTTTACTCTTAGAGTCACCCTCATTCAAACCCTAAACCTAACACTCATCCTAACCCTCACACTAACCGTAACCCTAAACATCACCCCAACCCTAACCCTCATCCTCAGCTTTAGCCTCAGCCTAACCCCAATCCTAAGCCTAACCCTAAACCTAAACCTCACACTCACCCTATCCCTCACCCTAACACTAACCCTCACCCTAACCCTAATCCTAACCCTAATCCTAACCCTAACCCTAAACCTAAACCTCAACCTCACCCTAACCCTAACCCTAACACTAAACCTAACCCTAACCATAATCATAACCCTCACCGTCAGCCTCACCCTCACCGCAAACTTAACCCAAACCATAACACTAACAATAACCCTAACCCTCACCCTAACCCTAAACCTAAACCTTACCCTAACTTAAACCCTAACCCTAAAACTAAAACTGACTCTAACCTAATCCTAACTCTCACCCTCACCCTCACTGTAACCATAACCCTAACCTAACCCTTAAAATAACACTAACCCTAACCCTATCCCTCATCTTAACCATATCCTTCACCCTAACCTTAACCCTCACCCTAACATTTACCCTCACCCTAACCCTAACGCTAACACTAACCCTAACCCTAACCCTCACCCTCAGCTACCCCCTAACCCTAACTCTAACCCTAAACCTCTCCCTCCCTCTAACCCTAACCCTAACCCTAACCCTAACTCTAAACCTCAGCCTAACCCTAAACCTAAACCTCACCCTCACCCTAGCCCTCACCCTAACCCGAATCCAAACCTAACCCTCATCCTAACCCTCATTCTAACACTAACCCTAACACTCACCTTCAGCCTCACCCTAACATTAAACATAACCCTAACCCTCAACCTAACCCTAACCGTCACCATCACCATAACTCTTACCCTAACCCTCACCCTAAACCTAAACTTAACCCAAACCCTAACCCTAACCTAATTGTAACCCTAAACCTAACCCTCACACTCACCCTAACCCTCACCTTAACCCTAATTGTAACATGAACCCTAACCCAAAACCTCACCCTCAGTGTCATCCTAACCCTAACCCTAACCCAAAACCTCACCCTCACCCTCATCCTAACCCTCACTCTAAACCTAAACCTCATCCTAACCCTAACCCTAAACCTCACCCTCACGCTAGCCCTCACCCTAACCCTAATCCTAACCCTAAACCTCATCCTAACCCTCACCCTAAACCTCACCCTCAGCCTCCCCCTAACCCTATATCTAACCGTAAACCTCACCCTCAACCTAACCCTAAACCTAACCCTAATCCCCACCCTAACTCTAACCCTAACACTCACCTGCAACCTCAACCTCACCGTAACTCTAACCCTAACCCTAACAATAACACTAACCCTAACCCTAACCATCACCCTAAACCTATTCCTCACCCCACCCTCAGCCTCACCCTCACTGCAAACTTAACCCTAACCATAACACTAACAATAACCCTAACCCTAACACTAACACTAATCCTCAGCCCCACCCTCATCCTCAGCCTAACTCTAAGCCTAACCCTAACCCTAAGACTAACCCTCACCTAAACCCTAACCCTATAATTAACCCTAACCCTAAACCTAACCCTAACTCTAAACCTAAACCTAATCCTCAGCTTCACCCTCACCCTAAACCAAACCCTAACCCGAAACCTCACCCTAACCCTAAGCCTAAGCCTAAGCCTAACCCTAACCTTCACACTCACTCTACCCTAAACCTAATCCTAAACATAATCCTCATCTGAACACTCACCTTAACGGCAATCCCAACCATCACCCTAACCCTAACCCTCACCCTCACCCTCAGCCTCAGCCTAACATTAAGCCTAACTCTAACCCCAACCCTAACCCTAACACTAAACCTAACCCTCACCCTAACGCTCACCCAAACCCTAACCCTAACCCTCACCCTCACCCTAGCCCATACCCAAACCATAAGCTTAAGCCTAACCCTCAACATAACCCTCACTCTAACCCTAACCCCAACACTCACCCTAAACTTAACCCTCACCCTCACCCTCACCCTAACTCTAATCCTAACCCTAACCCTAACACTTACCCTCACCTTAACCTTAATCCTAATCCTAACCCTAACACCAACCCTCACCCCCAAACTAAACATCACCAGAACACTAACTCTAACCCTAACACTCACCCTAAACCTAACTCTAACCCTAAACCTCACCCTCACACTATCCGTAACCCTAAAACTAATCCTAAACCTCACCCGAAACCTAAACCTCACTGTAACCCTAACCCTAACCCTCAACTTCACCCTAGCCCTCACCCTATCTCTAACCCTCATCCTAACCCTAAACCTCACAGTTACACTAACACTAATCATCAATCTAACCCAAACCTTCACCCTAACCCTAACCTGAACCCTCACCCTTACCAAAACCCGAACCCTCAGCCTAACCCTCACCTTTTCTCTTACTGTCACCCTCATCCTAAACCTCACCCTAAACCTAATCCTCATCCTAACCCTCACCCTAACTGTAACCCTTACCATCACCCTAACCCTAAACCTCACCCTCACCTTCAGCCTCAGCCTAACCCTAAGCCTAAGCCTAAACCTAACCCTAAACCTCACACTCACCCTAGCCCTCACCCTAAACCTAATCCTAACCCTAACCCTCATCCTAACCCTCAAGCTAACCATATCCTGAACCATTATTCTAAACCTAATCCTCATCCCCACACGCACCCTCAGCCTAACCCAAAGCCTAAGCTTAACCCTAACCCTAACACTCACAGTCACCCTCACCCTAAACTTAATCCTAATACTAACCCTAAACCTAAACCTCAACCTAACCCTCACCCTCAAACTAACCCTAACCCTCACCCTCACAATAGGCCTCACCCTAACCCTCACCCCAAACCTAACACTCACCCTAACCGTAACCAGAACCCTAACCCTCACCCAACCCTACCCCTAACTCTAAAACCTAACCACACCCTAACCCTAACTCTAAGCCTCACCCTCACCGTTGCCCTCACCCTAACATTAATTGCAACCTTAACCCTCATCCAAACACTCACAATAACCCTAACCCTAACCGTCAACCTAACCTTACACCTAATTCTAATCCTCAACGTAACCCTAACCCTGACCCTCACCGTAACCCTAACAATAACCCTCACCCTAACCTAAACCTAATCCGAACCTTAAACCTCACCCTAACCCTAACCTTCATCCTCACCCTATCCCTCATCCTACACTTAATCTTAACCCGAACTCTCATGTAAAAACTCACCCTAACCCTAACACTAAACCTCGCCCTAAACCTAGCCCTAAGCCTAACTCTCAACCTAACCCTAACCCTCACGCTAACCATAACCCTAAGCCGAAACATGACCCTATCCCTAAACCTAACCCTAACCCTAAACCTCACCCTAAACCTAACCCGAAACCTCACCCTCATGCTAGCCCTCACCCTAACCCTCACCCTAACCCTAACCCTAACCCTAACCCTCACCCTAACCCTAAACCTAACACTAACCCTAACACTAACCCTCACAATAACACTCACCCTAACGCTAATAATAACCCTAAACCTCACCCTCACCCTAAACCTAACCCTCACCCTCACCCTCACCCACAGCCTATCCCTAAGCAAAACCCTAACCCTAACCCTCACACTCACCCTCACACTGACCCTAATCCTAATCCTAACCCTAAACTTAACCCTCATCCTAACCCTAATGCTGACCCTAACAATAACCCTAACACTAACCTTAACCCTAAACCTCACCCTATCCCTCACCCTAAACCTAACCCTTACCCTAAACCTCAACCTAACACTAATCCTAACCTTATCCCTCGTCCTAACCCTCACCCTAACCCTAAACCTAACCCTCACCCTAACCCTAAACCTTACCCTCATCCTCACCCTCAGATTAACAATTAGCCTAAACCTAACCCTCAGCCTAACCTAAACCCTCACCCTAACACTAGCCCTAATCCTAATCCTAACCCTAAGCCTAACCCTCACACTCATCCTAACCCACACACTAAACCTAACATTAAACCTAACCCTAACCCTCACCCTAACCCTCACACTAACATTAACACTAAACATAAACCTCACCCTCAACCTCAACCTAACCCTAACCCTAACCCAAACCTCACCCTAACCCTAAACCTCACCCTCACACTCACCATAACTCTAATCCTAACCCTAACAATAAAACTAATCCTAACCCTCACCCTAAACCTCACACTAACATTAACACTAACCCTAACCCAAACACTCACCCTCACCCTCACCCTAACCCTAACCCTAAACCTCACCCTAACCCTAACCCTAGCACTAAAAAACCCTAAACCTAACCCTTACCCTCATCCTAACCAAAACCTTCACCCTATCCCTAACCCTCACCCTAACACTTACCCTCACCCTAACACTAACCCTTACCCTAATATTAACCCTCACACTAACCCTAACCATCACTCTAACCCTAAACCTCACCCTAACCCTAACCCTCAACGTCAACCTAGCCCTCAACCTAACCCTAACCCTCATCCTCTCCCTAAACCTCAAACTCACCCTAACACTAATTCTCAATCTAACCAGCACACTCAACCTTACCCTAACCCTCACCCTTACCATAACCCTCACACTCAGCTAAAACCTCACCTTTACCCTTACTGTCACCCTCACCCTAACCCTCACCCTAACACTAATCCTCATCCTAACCCTGACTATAAGGGTAACCCCAACCATCACCCTAACCCTAACCCTCACCCTCACCCTCAGTCTCAGCCTAACCCTAAGCCTAAGCCTAACCCTAACCCTAACCCTCACACTCACCCTCACCCTAACACTTATCCTAACCCTAACCCTCACACTCACCCTAACCCTTACCCTCACCTTAACCTTAACTGTAATACTCAGCCTAACCTCATCCTAACCATCACACTAAACCTAAACCTCACCCTAACCATAACCTTAACCCTCAGCCAAACGCACTTCCTAACCCTAACCCTAACCCTCAACCCAACCCTAACCCTAACCTTAACTCTAACCCTAACCCTAACCCTAAACCCCAAACTCACCCTCACCCTCAGCCTAAACCTAACCCTAAAGCTAAACCTAAACCTAACCCTCACACTCACCCTCACCCTAACTCTAACCCTAAACCTAACCCTGAACTTCACCCTAAACACAACCCTATCCCTAACCCTCACCTAACCCTAACCCTGTTTCTAACCCTCACCCTAACCCTCACCCTAAACCTCACCGTAAACATAAGCCTAAACCTAACCCTCAACTTCACCCTAAACCTCACCCTAACCCTTACCCTCACCCGAACCCTAAACCTAACCCTCAACCTAACCCTCATCCTAAACCTACCCCTAACCCTAACCTTCGCTCTAAGCTTAATGCTAATCCTAACCCTAACCCTCACATTAACCCTAACCCTAACCCTCACGCTCAACCTAACCCTCAGGCTAACCCTCATCCTAACCCTAACCCTAATCCTAACCCTCACCCTAACCTTAATGCTAACCGTAACCCTAACCCTCACATTAACCCTAACCCTATCTGTCACGTTCAACCTCACCCTCAACCTAAACCTAACCTTAACCCTAATCCAAAACTAACCCTACCCCTCACCCTAATGCTAAACCTAATGCTAACCAAAAACCTCACCGTAATCGTAAACCTATCCCTAACCCTCACCCTAACCATAACCCTAATCCAAAACCTAATCCTCACCCTAACCCTTAACATCACTCTAAAACTTTCCCTCACCCTAGCCCTAAATTATCAGTCTAACCCTCATCCTAACCCTAACCCTAACATTCACCCTAACCTTAACCCTAACCGTAAACTTGACCCTCACCTAAACCCTAACCTTCACCCTCACCCTCAACCTCACCCTCACACTCACACTAACCCTCACACTCACCCTAACCCTCACCCTAACCCTAACCCTCATCCTAACCCTCACCCTAACCGTAACCCTAACCATCACCCTAACCCTCACCCTCACCCTCACCCTCAGCCTCAGCCTAACCTTAATCCTAAGCCAAACACTAACCCTCACCCTCACCTTAGCCCTCACAGTAACCCTAATCCAAACCGTAACCCTCATCCTAACCCTCAACGTAACCATAACCCTAACCAACACTCTAAACCTAAGCCTCATCCCCACACTCAGCATCAGCCTAACCCTAAGCCTAAGCCTAAGCCTAACCCTACCCCTAAACCTCACTATAAACCTAACCGTAACCTAACCCTAACCCTAACAATAATCCTCACAATCACTCACACCCTAAACCAAACCCTAACCCTAACCCTAAACCTCATCCAAACCCTCACTCTAACCCTAAATCTCACCCTGACTGTAACACTAACCCTCTTCCCCACCCTCACCCTCAGCCTAACCCTAAGCCTAAGCATAACCCTAACCCTAACCCTGACACTCACCCTCACCGTAAATAATCCTAACCCTAACCCTAACCCTAAACCGAAACCTAAACCTCACACTCACCCTAAGACTAACACTAACCCTAAACCTCACCCTCAACCTAACCCTAACACTAAACCTCACCCTAAACCTCACCCTCACCCTAATCCTCACCCACAACCTCACCCTCACAATAACTCTAACCCTAACCCTAACAATAACACTAACACTAACCCTAACCCTAAATCTAACCCTAACCATAAACCTCACCCTCACTGCAAACTAAACAATAACCATAATACTAACAATAACCCTTACCCTAACCCTAAGCCTAACCCTAACACTAACCATAAATCTAACCCTAAAACTCAACCTCACCCTAAACCTAACTCTAACACTAACCCAAACCCTAAACATCATCCTAACCCTAACCCTAACCCTCAACCGCATCCTCACCCTCACCATAACTCTAACCCTAAACCTAAACCTAACCATCACCCTAAACCTAATCCTCACACCACCCTCACCTTCAGGCTAACACTACACCTAAGCCTAAGCCTAACCCTAACCCTCACTATAACCCTAAACGTAATCCTATCACTAACCCTAACCCTAACCCTAAACCTGACCATCACCCTCACATTAAACCAAACCCTAACCCTAAACCTAACCCTAAGCCTAACCCTCATCCTCACCCTAAACTTCACACTAAAACTAACCCTAATCCTCAATCTAACCCTCACCCTCTCCTTAACCCCTAACCTTCAACCTTACCCTAACCCTCCCCCTAACCCTAACCCTCAAACATATCTTAACTCTCACCCTCAACCTAACCCTCAACTTTACCCTTACCATCACACTCACCCTAACTCTCACCCTATCCCTAAACCTCATGCTAACCTTCAACCTAACCGTAACCCTAACCATCACCCTAACCCTAAACCTCACTCTCAACCTCACCCTTAGCCTAAGCCTAAAACTAACCCTAACCCTAACCCCCACCCTCACCCTAGCCCTCACCCTAACCCAAATCCTAACCCTAACCCTCATCCAAACCCTCACCCTAACCCTAACTCTCACCCTCACCCTCACCCTCACACTCACCCTCACCCTCACCATAACTCTAAACCTAACCTTAACAATAACACTAATCCTATCTCTAAACCTAACCCTAAAGCTAATCCAAAACCTAACACTCACCCTCAGCCTCACCCTCACAGCAAAGGGAATCTTAACCATAACACTAACAATAACACTAACAATAACCCTAACCCTAATCCTAACCCTCACACTCACCCTAACCCTAATCCTAACCCTAACCCTCACCCTAACCCTAACCCTCACCCTCACCTTAAGCCTAATCCAAATTCTAAAACTCACCCTAACACTAATCCTCATCCTCACCATAACCCTAACCCTCACACCTACCTTCACGCTCAGCCTAATCGTAAGCCTAAACCTAACCCTAACGCTAACCCTCACACTCACCCTTACCCTAACCCTAATCCAAAACCTAAGCCTATCCCTAAACCTCAACCTAACCCTAACCCTCACCCTAAACCTCCAGCTAAACCTAACTCTAAACCTAAACCTCACACTCAAACAAACCCTAACCCTAAACCTCACCATAAACCTCACCCTAACCCTAACCCTCACCCTCACCCTCACCCTCAACTTAACTCTAAACCTAACCCTAACAATAACACTAACCCTAACCCTAACCCTAAATCTAACCCTAACCATAAACCTCACCCTCAATGCAAACTTAACCGTAACCATAACACTAACAATAACCCTAACCCTAACCCTAATTTTAACCCTAACCCTAACCCTAATTCTTACCCCCACCCTCAACCTCAGCCTAAGCCTAAGCCTACCCTAACACTAACCCTAACCGTAAACTTAAATCTCACCCTCACCCTAACCCTAACTCTAACCCTAACCCTAAACCTCACCTTAACCCTCACCCTCAACCTCACTCTCACGGTCACTGTAACTCTAACCCTAAACCTAACAATAACGCTAACCCTTACCCTAACCATAAGCCTAACACTAACCGTAACCCTCACCCTCAACGCAAACTTAACCCTAACCATAACACTAACAATAACCCTAACCCTAACCCAACCCTCACTGTAACGCTAACCCAAACCCTAATCCAAACCCTAAACCTAACCCTAACCCTAACACTATCCCTATCCATAATCCTCACCCTCACCCTCACCCTAACCCAAACTCTATCCTTAACCCTCACTCTAACCCCAACCCTAATCCTAAACCTAACCCTGAACCTAAACATAACCCTAACACTAAACCTCATCCTAACCCTCACCCTAAACCTAACACTAAACCTCACCCTAACCCTAACCCTAACCCTCACCCTCAAGCTCGGCCTAAGCCTAAGCCTAAGAATAGGCCTAACCCGAACTCTAACCCTTACCCTAACCCTCACCCTAACCCTAACCCTAAAACTAACACTAACTCTAACCCTAAACCTCACCCTCAACGTAAGCCTAACTCTAAACCTAACCCTAAACCTTTACCTCACCCTAACCCTAACACTAACCCTCACCCTCACCGTAACCTTAACCCTAACCTTAACCCTAACAATAACCCTAACCCTAAACTTAACCCTCACTCTAACCATATCCCTCAACATAACCCTAATCCTCAATCTAACCCTCACCCTCACCTTAACCCCTAACCCTCAACTTTACCGTAACCTTCACCCTAACCCTAACCCTCACCCTTATCTTAACCCTCACCCTCAGCCTAACCCTCAACTTTACCTTTATATCACGCTCACCCTAACCATCACCCTATCTCTAAACCTCATGCTAACCTTAAAGCTAACCGTAACCCTAACCCTAACCCTAACCCTAACCCTCACCCTAGCCCTCACCCTAACACTAATCCTAACCCTGACCCTCCTCCAAACCCTCACCCTAACCCTAAACCTAACCCTCACCCTCACCCTCACCCTCACCATAGCTCTAACCCTAAACTTAACAATAACAGTAATCCTAACTCTAAACCTAACCCTAACCCTAACGCTAATCCTAAACCTAAACCTCACCCTCAGCGTCACCCTCATAGCAAAGGTAACCTTAACCATAACACTAACAATAACCCTAAACCAAAACCTAATCCTAAACCTCACACTCACCCTAACCCTAATCCTAACCCTAACCCTCACCCTAAATCTAACCCTCACCTTCACCTTAAGCCTAATCCAAATTCTAAATTCACCCTAACACTAATCCTCACCCTAACCATATCCCTAACCCTCACATCTACCTTCACCCTCAGCCTAACCCTAAGACTAAGCCTAACCCTAAACCTAAACCTCACACTCATGCTTACCCTATCCCTAATCCTAACCCTAAACCTATCCCTAAACCTCAACCTAAACCTAACCCTCACCTAACCCTCCCCCTAAACATAACTCTAAACCTAATCCTCACACTCAACCTAACCCTAACCCTAAACCTCACCATAAATCTCACCCTAACCCTAACCCTCACCCTCACCCTCAACTTAACTCTAACCCTAACCCTAACAATGACGCTAACCCTAACCCTAAACCTAAACCTAACCCTAACCATAAACCTCACCCTCATCAGAAACTAAACCCTAACCATAATACTAACAATAACCCTAACCTTAACCCTAACTTTAACCCTACCCCTAAACCTAACCCTAATTCTCAACCCCACCCTCAACCTCAACCTAACCCTAAACCTAACCCTAACACTAACCCTAACCCTAAACCTAAATCTCACCCTAAACCTAACTCTAACTCTAACCCTAAACCTAAACCTCACCCTAACCCTAACCCTAACCCTCACCCGCAACCTCACCCTCAACGAAAATCTAACCTTACCCTAACAATAACACTAACCCTAAACCTAATCATCACCCTAACCTTAATCCTCACCCCCACCCTCAGCCTCAGCCTAACCCTAAGTCTAAGCCTAACCCTAACCCTAACCCTCACACTCACACTCACCCTAAACCTCACCCTAACACTTACCCTCACCCTAACCCTCACCTTAAACCTAAGCCTAACCCTAAACCTCACTCTCACGTTAACAATCACCCTAACCCTTACCCTCACACGAACACTAACTCTCAGCCTAACCCTCATCTTAACCCTAGCCCTAACCCTACCCCTCACTCTAACCTTAACGCTAACAATAAAGGTAACCCTCACATTAACCCTAACACTCACACTCAACCTCACCCTCAGTCTAACCCTAACACTAACCCTAATCCAAACCTTAACCCTCACCCTCACCCTCACCCTAAATCTAAACCTAACCAAAACCCTCACCCTAAACCTAACCCTATCCCTAACCCTCATGCTAACCCTAAACCTAATCCTAAAACTAATCCTCACCCTAACCCTAACCCTCACCCTAACCTTAACCCTAACCCTAACCCTCACCCAAAACCTCACTTTCACCCTCAACCTCAGCCTCACCCTCACCCTTACCATCACCCTCACCCTAACACTCACCCTCACCCTAATCCTAACCATAACTCTAACCCTCACCCTAAACCTAACTCTGACACTCACCCTCACCCTCACCCTAAGCGTAAACCTACACCTAAGCCTAATCCTACACCTAAACCTCACCCTCGCCCTCACCCTAAACCTAAACCTTACCCTAACCCTAACCCTAGCCCTCACCCTAACACTAACCCTAATCCTCCCCCTCACCTTAACCCTAACCCTAATGCTAACCCTAACACTCATCGTCACAGTAAACCTAATCCTAACCCTCACCCTAAACCTAACTTTAAACCTAATACTATCCGTAACCCTCACCGTCACCCTAAACCTCACTCTAAACCTTACCCTAACCATAACCCTCACCCTAACCCTAACCCTAAAACTAACACTAAACCTCACCCTAACCCTCACCCTATTCCTAAATCTAAACCTAACCCTCACCCTAACGCTCACCCTAACCCTCAACCTAAACCTAAACCACACCCTCACCCTAACCCTCACCCTAAAATTTAAACTCACCCTATCTCTAACATTAACCCTAACACTAATCCTAACCATATCCCTAACCCTGAAACTCACCCTAACCCTCACCGTCACCTTAACCCTCACCCTAACCCTAACCGTCACTCTCACCCTAAAACTCACCCTCTCCCTAACTCGAACCCTCACCCTAACCCTACCCTAAACCTCACCCGAATCCTAATCCTCACCCTAAACCTAACTCTAAACCTAACCCTCATACTAACCCAAACCATCACCTTAAACCTCACCCTAACCCTCATGCTAACCCTAAAGCTAACCCTAACTCTCACTCTCACCCTAACCCTCATCCTAACCCTTAAATTCACACTAACCCTAACCCTAACCCTAATCCTCACATTAACCCTAACACTCACACTAACCCTAATGCTACCCCTCACATTAACCCTAACCCTAACCCTCACCCTAGCCCTATCCGTAACCCTCACCTTCCCACTAACCCTCAATGTCACTGTCACCCTAACCCTCACCCTAACCCTAATACTCACCTACACCCTCACCCTCACTGTCACCCTCACCCTAACCCTCACCCTAACGCTAAACATCACCCTAATCCTAACCCTCACCCTAAACCTAACTGTAATCCTCACCCTAACATTAAATCTCACCTTAAACCTCACCCTCACCCTAATCCTCACCCTCAGACTAACCCTAACCCTAAGGCTTTCCTAACGGAAACCCTCGCCTTCATCCTCACCCTCACCCTAACACTAACCCTAATCCTCACTCTCACCCTAACCCTCACCCTAACCCTAAATCTCACATTAAACCTCACCCTCACACTAATCCTCACCCTCAGACTAACCCTAAACCTAAGGCTTTCCTAACGGAAAACCTCACCTTAATCCTCACCCTCACCCTAACACTAACCCTAATCCTCACTCTCACCCTAACCCTCATCCTAACCCTAACTTTCACCCCAAGCCTAACCCTAACCCGTACCCTCACCCCAAGCCTAACCCTAACCCTAACCCTCCCCCTAACACAAACCCTCCCCCTAAACCTCACCCTAACCCTAACACTAACCCTAACCCTCACCCTCACCCTAAACCTCACCCTAACCCTTTCCCTCACATAACCCTAAACCTAACCCTAACCCAAATCCTCACCTTCACCCTAATCCTAACACTAATCCTCAACCTAACCCTAATCCTCCCCTTAAACCTCACCCTCAACCTAATCCTCACCCTAACCGTAACTCTAAGCCTTTCCTAACTGAAACACTTACCCTCACCCTAACGCTAAACCTCACTCTCACACTCACCCTAACCTTAACTCTTACCCTAAAAATAACTCTAACCCTAACCCTAACCCTCTCCCTCAACCTAACCCTAACCCTAAAACTCACCCTAACCCTAATCCTTACCCTAAACCTCACACTCACCCTCAACCTAACCCTCACCCTTACCCTCACCCTCACTATCACACTAACCCTAACACTAACACTAACCCTCACCCTAACCATCACAGTCACCCTAACCCTCACTCTAAACCTAACCCTCAACCACACCCTAATTCTCCCCCTCAACCGAACCCTCACCCTCACCCTAACATTCACCCTCACCCTAAACCTCACCCTCACAATCAAAATCACGCTAACGCTAGCCCTTACCCTAACTATAACCCTGAACCTAACCCTAACCCTCACTGTTATCCCCACCCTAACCCTAACCCTAATGCTCAACCTAACCCTAGACCTCATCCTAACACTTACCATATCCCTAAACCTCACCCTCACACGAACCCTAACCCTCACACTAACACAAATCCTAACCCTCACCCTCACCCTCAACCTCACCCTAAACCTAACCCTAACCCTAACCCTCATCCTAACTCTAATGATAACCCTAACCCTTAACTTCACCCTATATCTCACCATAACCCTTAAACTCACCATAACCTTAACCCTAACCCTAACCCTAATCCTCACCCTAACCCTAACCCTCACACACACCTTAATCCTCACATTCACCGGAACCCTTATCCTCACCCTAACACTCACCCTAACGCTAACCCTAACCCTAATCCTAAACCTAACCCTCACCCTCAACTTCACTGTCACCCTAACCCTAACCCTAAACCTAACACTCACCCTCACCTTAACACTCACCCTAACCAAAAACATCACCATAACCCTAACCCTCACCCTAAACCTAACCCTAACCCTCACCCTAAACTTAACCCTCACCCTAATGCCCTCCCTATCCCTAACACAAACCCAACACCTCATCATCACACAAACCCTCACACTAACCCTTATCCTAACACTTACCCTAATCCTAAACCTCACCCTAACCCTCACACTAACCTTAATCCTCACCCTATCCCTAACCCTAACCCAAACCCTCACCCTAACCCTCACCGTAATTCTTACCCGCACCGTAACCCTAACCATCACCCTCACCCTAAATCTCACCCTAACCCTTACCCTCACGCTAATCCACAAACTAAACCTAACCCTAAACCGACGGCACACCCTAACCCTCACCCTCACCAAAACCCTAACCCTAAACCTAACCCTCACCCTAACCCTAACCCTCACCATCACCCCAACCCTCACACTAACCCTTACCCTCACAATAACCCTATCCCTCACCCTAAACCTAACCCTTATTCTCAAAAGAACACTCACCGTCACGCTAACCCTCGCCCTCACACTAAACATCACCCTAAACCTAACACTCACCCAAACCCTAACCCTAACCCTCACCCTCACCCTAACCCTCACCATGACCCTAAACCTTACCCTAACCCCAACCCACACCCTCACCCTAAACCTCACCCTAACCCTAACTCTAACCCTTACCTACCCGAAAACCTCACCCTCACACTCACCCTCACCCTAATCCTCACCCTCACCCTAGCCCTCACCCTAAAACGAACCCTCATCCTAACCCTAAACCTAAGCCTCACCCACACACTAACCCTAACACTAAACCTAACCCTAACACACATCCTAACCCTAACTCTAAACCTAATGCTAACCCTAAACCTCACACTCACCCTAACCCGAACCCTATCCCTTACAGTCACCCTAACCCTAACCCTAACCCTCACAATAACCCTAAACCTTCCCCTCAGCCTAACACTCACCCTATACCTAACCCTAAACCTAAACCTCACCCTCACACTAACCCTCACCCTAACACTTGCCCACACCCTCACCCTCACCCTAACACTAACCCTAAACCTATACTTCACCCTAACCCTCACTCTCACCCTAACCCTCACCCTAACCGTTACCCTCACCCTAACCCTTACCCTAACCCTACACCTAACCCTCACACTAACCTAAGCCTAACCCTCAGCCTAAAACTTATGCTAACCCTAAATCTAACCCTAACCTTCACCATACCCCTAAACCTAGCCCTAACCCTAACCCTCACACTAAACCTAAACCTAACCCTCAGCCTAACCCTCATCCTAACCCTAAACCTAACCCTATATGTCACCCTCATCCTAACCCTAACCCTAACCCTCACTCTAACCCTCACCCTAAACTTAACACTAATCCTAACCCTCATCCTCACACTAAACCTCACCTTAACCCTTTCCCTCACCATAAACTTAACCCTAAGCCTAAAACTAATCCTCACCCTAACCCTAACCCTCACCCACACACTAACCCTCACCCTCACCCTCACCCTCACACTCACATAAACCTCGCCCTAACCCTAACATTACCCCTCTACCTAACCATCACCCTAACCATAACACTAACCCTAACCCTCAACCTAACCCTAACCCTAACGCTAACACTCAAACTCACCTAAACCTAAGGCTAACCCTAACATTACCCCTCTACCTAACCATCACCCTAACCATAACACTAACCCTAACCCTCACACTCACCTAAACCTCACCCTACACCTTATATTACCACTCTCCCTAACCATCACCCTAATCCCACACTAACACTAACCCTCACCCTAACCATAAACTTATTTCTAAACCTAGCCCTCACCCTCAAACTAGCCCTAACACTAACTCTAACATTAATCCACACCCTAACCCTAACCCTAAACCTTAACCCTCAACCTAACCCTAAACCTAAACCTAACCGGCACACATACCTAAACCTGACCCTAACCCTAACATTACCACTCTCCCTAACCATAACCCTAACGCTAACCCTAACCCTAACCCTCAACCTAACCCTAATCCTACCCCTCACCCTCACCCTCAAACTAACCATAAACCTAATGCTAACCGTCACCCTAACCCTAACCCTCAACCTAAACCTAAACTCAGCTTAACACTCACTCTCACCCGAATCCTCACCCTAACCCTAACACTTAACTAACCGAAACCCTCACCCTCAAACTCACCCTCAGCCTAGCCCTCAGCCAAACCCTCACCCTAACCTTAACCCTCACCCTTAGTGTAACCCTCACCCTCAGCCTAACCCTCATCTTTACCCTTACCATCAACCCCACGCTAACGCTCACCCTAACCCTAACCCTCACCGTAACCCTAACTCTACCCCTAAACCTCACCCTCACCCTAACCCTAATTCTAACCCTAACCCTAACTCTAAACTTTACCCTAAATCTAACCCTCAACTTCACCCTCACCTTAACCGTAACCCTAACCCTAACCCTAACAATAACCCTAACCCTAACCCTAACCCTCACCCTAACCATAACTCTCACCCTAACATTAACCCTCACCCTAACACTTACCCTCATCCTAACACTGACCCTAACACTAACACTAACCCTCAAACTAACCCTAACCCTCACCCTAATCCTAAACCTCACCCTAACCCTAACCCTAACTCTAAAACTCACCCCCAACTTAGACCTCAACCCAACCCTAATCCTAACACTCACCCTCACCCTAACCATAATCTTAACCCTAACCCTCAACCTAACCCTAACCCTCTCCCTCACCATAACCCTAACCCTCATCCTAACCCTAACCCAAACCCTAACCCTAACTCTAAACCTTACCCTAAAACTAAACCTAACCCTCACCTTCACACTAGCCCTCACCCTAACCCTAATCCTAATCCTCACCCTAACCCAAAACTTAACCGAACCGTAACTCTCACCCTAAACCTAACCCTGACCTTCACCCTAACCCTTACCCTCACACTCACCCTCACTCTCAGCCGACCCTAAGCCTAAGCCTAACCCTAATCCTAACCGTCACACTCACCCTAACCCTTACCCTAATCCTAATCCTAACCCTAAGCCTAACCCTCACCCTCAAACTTAACCACATCCTAACCCTCACCCTAACCCTAACTCTAACACTAACACTAAACCTAACCCTCAACCTCAGCCTCAACATACCCTAACTCTAACCCTGAACCTCATCTTCACCCTAACCCTAACTCTAACCCTAACCATACCACTAAACCTCACCCTCACCCTAAACCTAAACCTAAACCTCACCCTAACCCTAACCCTAAACCTCACCTTCTCCCTAGCCCTAACCTTAACCCAAAACCTAGCACTAACCCTCATCCTAACCCTCCCCCTAACCCTAACCCTAACCCTCACCTTAACCCTAAACCTCACCCTCAAACTTACTCTCAGCCTAACCCTAAACCTAATCCTAAACCTAATCCTAACACACACACTCACCCTCATCCTAAACCTAATCCTATCCCTAAGCCTAACATTAACCCAAACACACCCGCTAACTCTCAATCTAAACCTAGCCCTAACACTAACCCTAAACCAAACCCTCAACTTAAACCTCACTCTAACCCTAAATCTAACCCTAAACCTCACCCTCACACTAACCCTAACTCTAACCCTAACCCAAAACCTACACCTCACCCTAAACCTAAACCTCACCCTCACCCTCAACCTCAACATAACTCTAACCCTAACCCTAAAAATAACATTAACCCTAACCCTAACCCTAACCCTAAACATAACCTTCACCCTTAGCCTCAACCTCACCGCAAACTTAACCCTAACCATAACACTTACAATTACCCTATCCCTAACCCTAATCCTCATCCTCAACCCCACCCCCACCCTCACCCTCAGCCTAACCCTAACCCTAACCCTAACATTAACCCTAGCCCTCACTGTAACCCTAAACCTAACCCTAAAAATAACCCTAACACTAACCCTAATCCTAGCCCTCACCCTCACCTTATCCCTAATCCTAACACTAACCCTCACCATAACCCTAACCCTCACACTTACTGTAACCTTAACCCCCAACCTAACCCTCACCCTAACACTAACCCTAACCCTGAACCTCACCCTAACACTAACACTAAACCTCACCATCAACCTAGCCCTCACCGTAACCCTAATCCTAACCCTAATCCTCATCCGAACCCTCACCCTAAACCTAACCCTAAACCTCAACCTAACCCTAAACCTAACCTGAAACCTCACACTCACCCTAACCTGAACCGTAACCCTAGCCCTAAAACTCTCCCTAACCCTAATCCTAAACTTCACCCACACCGTAGCCCTTACCATAACCCTAATCCTAAATCTAAACCTCATCCTAACCCTCCCCCTATCCCTAAACCTAACAGTAAACCTAACCCTAACCCTCACCCGGACCCTAACCTACCCCTAAACCTCACCCTCACCCTAACCCTAACTCTAAACCTAACCCTAACACTAAACTTCACCCTATTCCTAACCCTAACACTCATTCTAACCCTCACACTAACCCTAACCCTAACCCTAAACATCACACTAACCCTAATCCTCACCCCCACACTCACCCTCAGACTAAGCCTAAGCCTAACCCTAACCCTAACAATCACACTCACCCTCATCCTAACCCTAATCCTAACCCTAACCCTAACCCTAAACCTCAACCTAACCCTCACCCTAACCTTAACACAAACACTAACCCGAAACCTTACCCTAATCCTAATCCTAACCCTAATCCTAAACCTCACCCTAAACCTCACCTTAACCCTAAGTCTAACCCTAAATCTTACCCTCACCCTTACCCTAACCGTAATCCTAATCCTCACCCTAACCCTAACCCTAAACATCACCCTCACCCTAGCCCTCACCCTAACCCTAATCCTAACCCTAACCTTGACACTAACCCTCCCCATAACTCTAACCCTAACCCTCATTATAACCCTAACCCTCACCCTCACCCTCACAGTCAGCCTAACCCTAAGCCTAACCCTAAGCCTAAATCTAAACTTAACCGTAACCCTCACAGTCACCCGCACGCTCACCCTCACCGTAATTCTATCCCTAACCCTAAACCTAACCCTAAACCTCACCAGAACCCTAATCCTAACCCTAAACCTCACCCTCACCCTAACCCTAACACTATCCCTAACACTAACCCTCACCCTAACCCTCACCCTAACCCAATATCTAACCCTAAACCTCACCCTCAACCTAAACCTAACCCTAACCCTAAACCCCACCCTAACCCTAAACCTAACCCTCACCCTCAAGCTCACAATCAGCCTCAGCCTAACCCTAAGCCTAAGCCAAACCCTCACCCTAATCCTCATACTCACGGCACCCTAACCCTAACCCTAAACCTAACCCTAAACCTGAGACTCACACTAACCCTAACCCTAATCGTAATTCTAAACCTAACCCTAACCCTCACACTCACCCTAACCCTCACCTAAACCTAACCCTAATCCTATCATTAACCCTAAACCTAACACTCACCCTCAGCCTCACCCTAACCCTAACTCTAACCCTAAACCTCAACCTCAACCTAATCCTAACCCTAACCCTAACCCTAAACCTCATGCTAACACTAACCCTAAACCTAACCCTCACCCTTGCCCTTACCTTAAGCCTAATCCTAACCCTAACCCTAATCCTAACCCTCTCACTAACCCTAACCCTAACCCTCACGCTAAACCTAACCCTCACCCTCAACCTCACCCTCAGCCCAACCCTAAACCTAACCCTAAACCTAACCCTAACACACACACTCACCCTCACCCTAACCCTAATCCTACCCTAACCCTAACCCTAACCCAAACCCTCCCCCTAACTCTCACTCTAAACCTAACCCTAATACTAACCCTAAACCTCACCCTCAACATAAACCTCACCCTAACCCTAACTCTAAACCTAAACCTCACGCTCTCACTAACACTAACTCTAAACCTAACCCAAACCCTAAACCTCACCATAAACGTAACCCTCACCCTCACCCTCAACCTCACAATAAGTCTAACCCTAACCCTAACAATAACACTAACCTTAACCCTAACCCTAACCCTAACCATAAACCTCACCCTCAGCCTCACCCTCACTGCAAACTTAACCCTAACCATAACACTAACAATAACCCTAACCGTAATCATAATACTCACACCCACCCCCACTCTCACCCTCAGTCTAACCCTAACCCTAACAATAACGCTAATCTTATCCCTCACCATAACCCTAACCTTAACCCTAACAATAACCCTAACTCTACCCCTAATCCTAACCATCACCCTCACCCTAACCCTAATCCTAAAACTAACCCTCACCCTAACCCTAACCCTAACCCTAACCATTATTGTAACCCTAACTCTCAACCTAACCATCACCCTAAACCTAACCCTAACCCTAAACCTCACCCTAACTCTAACCCAAACACCGCCCTCAGCCTAGCCCTCAACCTAACCCTAATCCTAACACTAATCCTCATCCTAACCCTCACCCTAACCCTAACCCTAAAGCTCACCCTAACCCTAACCCTAAACCACAACCTAACCCTAACCCTCACCTTAACCCTAAACTTAACCTGAAATCTAACTCTCATCCTAACCCTAACACTAACCCTCACCCTAACCGTAAACCTCACCCTCTCCCTCACCCTCAGTGTAATGCTTAGCCTAACCCTAACCCTAAAATTACCCCTCACACTCACCCTAACGCTTACCAAAATCCTAATCCTAACCCTAATCCTAACATTAACCCTCAGCCTCAACTTAACCCTAAGTCTAACCGTAAACCTCACACTCACCCTAATCCTAACCCTAACCCTAACCATAAACCTCACCCTAACCCTAAGCCTAAGCATCACCCTCACCCTAGCCCTCACCCTAAAGCTAATCCTAACCCTAACCCTCATCTTAACCCTCCCCATAATCCTTACACTAACCCTCACCCTAACTCTAACCCTCACACCTACCTTTATCTTACTCTAATCCTAATCCTAACCCTAAGCCTAACCCTCACCCTCAAACTAAACATCACCCTAACCCTAACTCTAACACTACCCCTAACACTAACCCACAACTTCAGCCTCAACCTTACCCTAACTCTAACCCTCAAACTCACCATCAGCCTAACCCAAACCCTAACCCTAACCCTCACCCTAACCTTAAATCTAACCATCACCCTAACCTTAAACCTCACCCTCAACCTCACACTCAGCCTAAACCTAAGCCTAAGCCTAACACTAACCTTACCCTCACCCTCACACTAGTCCTCACCCTAACAATAATCCTAACCCTATCCCTCATCCTAACCCACACCCTATCCATAACCCTTACCATCACCCTAACCCTAATCCTCATCCCCACCCTCACCCTCAGCATAACCATAACCCTAAGCCTAACCCTAACTCTAACCCTCACATACCCTAATCCTTACTGTAAACCTAAACCTAACCCTAACCCGAAACCTCAACCTAACCCTCACCCTAAACTTAACCCTAACACTAACCCTAACCCTAAGCCTTGATCTAACCCTCCCCCTAACCCTAAATATAATCCTAAAACTCACCCTCACCCTAACCCAAATCCTAACCCTAACCCTCACCCTAACCCTAACCCTCAACCTCTCTGTGACCCTAACCCATATCCTAACCCTCACCCTAACCCTAACCCTAAACCTCACCCAAACACTAATCCTAACCCTCACCCTCACCCTAGTCCTAAACCGAACCCTAATCATAACCCTAATGCTCATCCTAACCATCACCCTAACACTAACCCTAACCCTCACCTTAATCCTAAGCCTAACCCTAACCCTCAACCTAACCCTAACCCTCACCCTCACTATAACCTTAACTCTAACCCTCACCCTAACCCTAAACTTAACCCGAACTCTAACTCTCACCCTAACCCTACCCATAACTCTCACCCTAACCCTAATCATTAACCTCACCCTCACCCTAAGCCTAAGCTTAACACTATACCTAACTCTAACCCTAACCTTAACCCTCACCCTAACACTAAACTTAAACCGAAACCTAACTCTCACCCTAACCCTTCCCCTAAATCTCACCCTAACCCTAATGCTCACCCTCACCCTCACACTAAGCCTAACTCTAAGCGTAAACCTAACCCTAACCCTAACTCTCACTCTCACCCTAATACTTACCCTAATCCTAAAAAGAACACTAAGCCTTACCCTCAACCTCAACCTAACCCTCACTGTAACCGTAATTCTAACACTAACCCTAACCCTCAACTTCAGACTCACCCTAACCCTAACTCTAACTCTAAACCTCACCCTCTCCCTAACACTAACCCTTAACCTCACCCTAAACCTAATCCTAAAACTCACCCTCACCATAGCCCTCACCCTAACCCTAATCCTAACCCTAACCGTCATCCTAACTCTCACCCTAACACTAACCCTAACCCTAACACTCACCCTAACCCTAAACTTAACAGGAATGCTAACTCTCACCCTAATCCTAACCCTAACACTCACCCTAAACCTAACCCTCACCTTCAGCCTAACACTAAGCCTAAACGTAACCCTAACTCTAACCCTCACACTCACCATAAACCTAACCCTAATCCTAATCCTAACACTAACCCTAATCCACACCCTCACCCTAACCCTCACCTTAAGCCTAACCCTAATATTAATCCAAACCCTAACCCCAACCCTAAACCTCATCTTCACCCTAAACCTCACACTAACCCTAACATTAATCCTCAATCTAACCCTCACCCTCATCCTAACAATAGCCCTCACCCAAACCCTATCCCTCATCCTCGCCCTAAACCTCACACTAACCCTAACACTAACCGTCAATCTAACCCTTACCCTTACCCTAACCCTAAACCTAACCCTCACCCTGACACTAACCCTATCCCTAAACCTCACCCTCAACCTAAATATAACTCTAACCCTAACCCTAACACTAAACCTCACCCTATCCCTAACCCTAACCCTCACACTCAACCTCATGCTCAGCCTAACCCTAAGCCTAACACAAACCCTAACCCTAACACTCAGCCTAACCCTAACCCTAACTCTAACCCTAAACCTCACACTCACCTGCACCCTCACTGTCACTGTAATTCTAACCCTAAACCTAACCCTAACCCTAAACCTCACCCTAACTCTAACCCTAACCCTAACACTAACCCTCACCCTTACAGTAACTCTAAACCTAACCTTAACCCTAACCCTAAACCTCACCCTAACCGTAACCGTAACCCTAACCCTAACCCTCCCCATAACCCTATATCTAACCCTAAACCTCACCCTCACCCTAACCTTAACACTAACCCTAACCCTAACCCTCAACCTAACCCTCATCCTAACCCTATATCTAACCCTAAACCTGACCCTCACCCTAACCCTAACCCTAACCCTAACTCTAAACCCCACTCTAACCCTAACCCTAAACCTCACCCACACTCTCACATTCACCAGAATTCGAACCCTAACCCTAACAATAACACTAACCCTAACCCTAACCATCACCCTAACCCTAATCCTCACCCCCACCCCCACCCTCAGCCTAAGCCTAACCCTCACCCTAACCCTCATACTCACACTCACCGTAACCCTAATCCTAACCCTAACCCTATCCCTAAACCTCAACCTACCCCTCACCCTCACCCTAAAACTAACCCTAACCCTAAACCTCACCCTAACCCTCCCCCTAACCCTACCTCTAAACCTAAACCTCACCCTCACCCTAACCCTAACCATAACTCTAACCCTAAACCTCATCCTAAACCTAACCCTTACCATCAACCTCAACCTCATTGTAACTCTAACCCTAACCCTAAAAATAACACGAAACATAACCCTAGTCCTAAACCTAACCATAAACCTCAGCCTCACCCTCACAGCAAACTTAACCCTACCCATAACACTAACAATAACGCTAACCCGATCCCTAACCCTAATACTCACCCCCACCCTCACCCTCAGCCTAACCCTAACCCTAAACCTAAATCTAACACTCCAGGTAACCCTAACCTTAACCCTAACCCTAACACTAAGCCTAACCCTAAACCAAACCCTAAATCTAACCCTAATCCTCAGCCTCATCCTCACACTAACCCAAATCCTAACACTAACCCTCACCCTAACCCTAAGCCTAACCCTAACACTAATCCTAACCCTCACACTTACCCTCACCCTAACCCAAATCCTAAACCTAAACCTATTCCTAAAACTCACCCTAGCCCTCACCCTAAGCCTAATCCTAACCCTAAACCTCATCCTAAACCTCACTCTAACCCTAACCCTAACCCTCACCCTAACCCTAACCCTAACACTCACCCTCATGCTCAGCCTAAGCCTAAGCATAAGCCTAAGCCTAACCCTAACCCTCAACCTATCCCTAACCCTAACACGATCACTAACTCTAACCCTAAACCTCACCCTCACCCTAAACCGAACTCTAACCCTGACCCTAAACCTAAACCTCATCCTAACCCTAAATCTAACCCTCACCCTCACCATAACTGTAACCCTAACCCTAAAAATAACACTAACCCTAATCCTCACCCTCACCCTAACCATAACCCTCACCCTAACCCTCACCCTAAACCTAACCCTAATCCTAAACCTCACCCTAACACTAACACTAAACCCTCAACCTAGCACTCACCCTAACCCTAATCCTTACCCTAATACTCATCCTATCCCTCACACTAACACTAATTCTAAACCTCACAATAACCCTAACCCTAACCAACAACCTAACCCTAACCCTCAACCTAACTGTAACACTAACACTCACACTCAATGTAACCCTTACTGTAATGCTAATCCTAACCCTAATCCTAAACCTCACCCTAAGCCTCACCTTAACCCAAAGTCTAACCCTAAACCTCACCCTCACCCTAACCCTAACCCTAACTCTAACCCTAAACCTCACCCTAACCCTAACCCTAAACATAACCCTCACCCTAGTCCTCACTCTAACCCTAATCCTAACCGTAACCCTCATCCTAACCCTCCCCATTACCCTAACCCTAACCCTGACCCTAAACCTAACCCTCACCCTCATCCTCAGCCTATCCCTAAGCATAAACCTAAGCTTAAGCATAAACCTAACCCTAAAACTCACACTCACCCGCACTCTCACCCTCAAACTAACCCTAACCCTAAACCTAACCCTCAACCTGACCCTAAACTTAACACTAACCCTAACCCTCGACCTAACCCTCCCCTTAACCCTATATCTAACCCTAAACCTCACCCTCACCGTAAACCTAACCCTAAACCTAAACCCCACCCTAACCCTAAACCTAACCCTCACCCGCACGGCCACCGTCACCAAAAATCAAAACCTAACGCTAACAATAACACTAACCCTAACGCTAACCATGACCCTAACCCTAATCCTCACCCCCAGCCTCACCCTCAGCGTAAGCCTAAGCCTAAGCATAACGCTCACCCTAAGCCTCATACTCATGCTCACCCTACCCCTACTCATAAACCTAACCCTATCCCTAAACCTCAACCTAACCCTCACCCTCACCCTACCCCTAACACTAAACCTAACCCTAACCCTCACACTCACCCTAACCCTTAAGGTATTCCTAATCTGAACACTAAGCCTTACAATAACCCTAACCCTAAACCACACCCTCACCCTCACCCTAACCCTAACTCTAACCCTAAACTTCAACTTCACCCTAACCCTAACTCTAACCCTAACCCTAACCCTAAATCTCACCCTAAACCTAACCCTAATCCTCACCCTCACCCTCAGCGTAACCCTAACCCTAAAACTCACCCTAAACCTAACCCTCACCATAACACTTACACTCACCTTCACACTAACCCTAACCCTCACCCTAATCCTAACCCTCACCCTCACCCAAACCCTAACCCTAGCCCTCACCCTAACCCTAAATCTAACCCTAAACCTCACCCTAACCCTAACCCTCATCCTCACCCTGAACCTCACACTAACCCTAACCCTAATACTCAATCTAACCCTTACCCTCACCCTAACTCTAACCCTAACCCTTACCCTAACCCTCACCCTAACCCTAACTCTCACCATTACCGTAACCCTCATCCTCAGCCTAACTCTCACCTTTAAACTTACCGACACCCTCAACTTAAATCTCACCATAACCCTAAACTTAACCCGAACCCTAACTATCCCCCTCACCCTAACCCTAACCCTCACCCTCACCCTAACCCTCATCCTCACCCTCACCCTCAGCATATAACAAAGCCTAAAACTAGCCCTAAACTTAACCCTCACATTCACTGTCTCCCTAACCCTAATCCTAATCCTAACCCTAACCCTAACACACAACCTCACCCTAACCCTCACCCTAACCCTAATCCTAACATTAAACCTTACCCTAACCCTCACCCTCACCCTATCTCTAACCCTAAACCTCAAACTCACCCTGACACTCACCCTAACCCTAACCCTAAACTTCACACTAAACCTAACCCTAAACCTTTCCCTCACCCTAGCCCTCACCCTAAACCTAAACCTAACCCTAAACCTCACCCTCACACTAACCCTAACTCAAACCTTAACCCTAAACCTAAACCTCACCCTAACACTAAGCCTCTCCCTCATTCTCACTGTAACCCTAACCCTAAACCTAACAATAACCCTAAACCTAACCCTAAAACTCACCCTAAACATAACACTCACCCTAAACCTAACCCTCACCCTAACACTTACCCTAAACCTTACCCTAACCCTAACTCTAATACTAACCCTCACAGTAACCCTAACTCTCAACCTAAACCTAAACCTCGCCCTAACACTAACCCTATTCCTAACCCTCACCCTCAACCTAACCCTCACCCTAACCCTAATTCTAACCCTAACACTAACCGTAATCCTCACCCTAAACCTCATACTAACCCTAATCCTCAATCTAAACCTCACCCTCACCCTAACCCTCACCCTAACCCTTACCCTAACCCTCACCCTAAATCTAACCCTCACCCTTAGTGGAACACTCACCCTCAGCCTAACCCTCACCTTTACTCTTACTGTCATGCTCACACTAATCCTCACCCTAAGCCTAACCCTCATCCTAAAACTCACCCTAAACCTAACCATATCCATCACCCTAACCCTAAACCTCACCGGCAACCTCACCCTCAGCCTAACCCTAACCGTCATCCTAACCCTCCCCCTAACCCTTACGCCAACCCTCACCCTAAACCCAACCCTCATCCAAAACCTCATCCTCAGCCTAACCCTAAGCCTAACGCTAAACATAACCCTAACACACACAATCACCCTCACACTAATCCAAATACTAACCCTAACCCTCACCCTCACCCTCAACCTCAGTTTAACCATAAGCTGAACCCTAACACTAACACTAACCCTCACACTCACCCTAATCCTTACACTAATCCTAATCCTAATCCTAACCCTAACCCTAACCCTAACCCTCAGCCTCACCTTAACCCTAACTCTAGTCCTAAACCTCACACTCACCCTCACCCTAACATTAAGCCTAACCCTAAACCTCACCCTAACCCTAACCCTAAACCTCACCCTCACCCTAGCCCTCACCTTAACCCTAATCCTAACCCCTACCCTCATCCTGACCCTCATCATAAACCTAAACCTAATCCTAAACCTCACCCTCACCCTCAGCCTCAGCCCAACCCTAATCTGAACCCTAACCCTCACACTAACCCTCTCCCTAATCCTAATCCTATCCCTAAACTTATCCCTCACCCTCACCCTAACCCTAACCCTAAACCTAACACTAACCCTAACCCTAAACCTCACCCTCAGCCTCACCATAACCATAACTCTAAACCTAAACCTCAAACTCACCCTAACCCCAACCCTAACCCTAACCCTAAACCTTACGCTAACCCTAACCCTAAACCTCACCCTCTCCCTAGCCCAAATCCTAACCCTAATCCTAAACCTAACGCTCATCCTAACCCTCCCCCTATCCCTAACCCTCACCTTAACCCTAACATTAATCCTAACCCTAACCATCATGCTCAGCCTCACCTTAAACCTAAATCTAACCGTAAACCTCACCCTGACCCTAAACCTAACCCTATCCCTAAACCTCATCCTACCCTAAACCTAACCCTCACCCTCACGCTCACAGTAACCATAACACTAACCCGAACACTTACAAAAATCCTAACACTAACCCTCACCCTGACCCTAATCCTCACCCTAACACTTAACCTCACCCTAACACTAAACCTAACCTTAAATCTAACCCTCACACTAACCCTCACCATCACCCTAACCCTAAATCTCACCCTAACACTAACCCTAAACCTCATCCTCACCCCAGCCCTCACCCTAACCCTAACCGTCATCCTCACCCTAAACCTCACACTAACCCTAACACTAATCCTTAACTTAAACCTCACCCTCACCCTAAACCTAACCTTAAACCTCAACCTAACCCTAACCCTCACCTTAGAGTAACCTCACCCTCAGCCTAACCCTCAACTTTACCCTTACCATCAACCCAACCCTAACCCTCACCCTAACACTAACCCTCACCCTAACCCTAACACTACCCCTAAACCTCACCCTAACCCTAACCCTAAACCTCACCCTCAACCTCATCCTCAACCTAACCCTAAGTCTAAGCCTAACACTTATCCTAACACTCACCCTCACCCTAGCCCTCACCCAAACACTAATCCTAAGCCTCACACTAACCCTAACCCTAACCATAACCCTAACCCTAATCCTCACCCCGACCCTCACCCTCAGCCTAACCCTAAGCCGAAGCCTAAGCCTAACTCTAACCCTCACACTCAACCTCACCCTAACCCTAACCCTCACCCTAAACCTCAACCTAACACTCACCCTAACTTTAACCCTAACATTAACCCTAAACCTAACCCTCGACCTAACCCTCCAACTAACCCTAAATCTAACCCTAAAACTCACCCTCACCCTAACCCTAATCCTAACCGGCACCCTAAACCTCACCCTAACCCTAACCCTCAACCTCACCCTCAACCTCACCCTGAAAATAACTATAACCCTAACCCTAACAATAACACTAATCCTAAACCTAAACCTAACCCTAACCCTAACCCTAATGCTAACACTCACCCTCACCCTAAGACTAATCCTAACCCTAACCCTCACCCTAACCCTAACACTCACCCTGACTATAACCCTAACCCTCATCCTAACCTTAAACCTTACCCTAACACTAACCCTAACCCTCACCCTCACCCTAAGCCTCACCCAAACCCTTACCCTAAACCTAATCCTAACACTAAGCCTAACCGTCTCCCTCACCCTAACCCTCACTCTAAACCTAACTCTTACACTAACCCTAAACCTAACCCTCAACCTCAGCCTCACCCTTATCCTAAATCTAACACTAAGCCTAAACCTAAACCTCACACTAACCCTAACCTTAAACCTCACCCTCACCCAAGCCCTCACCCTAACCCTAATCCTAACCCTACCCCTCATCCTAACCTGCACCCAAACACTAAACCTAACTCTCACCCACACCCTCACCCTAACCCTAATCCGAACCCTAACCCTCAACCTAACCTGAACCCTCACCCTCACCGTAACTCTTACCCTAAGCCTCAACTAAACCTAAACATAACACGAAATAAAACTCTCACCCTAAACCTGACCATAACTCTAACCCTAACCCTAACAATAACACTAATCCTAACCCTAAATCTAACCCTAACCCTAACCCTAATCCTAACCCTCTCCCTCACCCTAAACATAATCTTAAACCTAATCATCAACCTCACCCTAACCCTCAACCACACTGTAAACCTAACATTCATCCTAAGCTTAACCCTAACCCTAACCCTAACCCTAAACCATACCCTAACACTAACTCTAACACTCACCCTTACCCTAGCCCTCACCGTAACCCTAATCCTAACCCTAACCCTTACCCTAAACCTAACTCTAAGCCTCACCCTCATACTAACCCTAAACCTCACCTTATCCCTCACCCTAAACCTAATGCTAACCCTACCCCTCACTCTCACCCTAACCCTCACCCTTACCCTTATCCTCACACTGACACTAACCCTAATCCTAATCCTCACATTAACCCTAACCCTCAACCTAAACCTAACCCTACCCCTCACTCTATGCCTCACCCTAACCCTAAACCTAACCCTAACCCTAACCCTCACGATAACCTTAACGCAAACTCTAACCCTGACCCTAAACCTAACCCTATCCCTCAACCTAACCTTACCCTAACCGTAAACCTGACCCTCACCTAAACCCTAACCCTCACCCTCAACCTCAACCTCACCCTCACACTCACACTAACCCTCACACTCATCCTCACTCTAACCCTAACCATAACCCTAATCCTCACCCTAAACCTAACCCTCACCCTCACCCTCACCATCACCCTCATCGTAACCCTCACCCTATCCCAAACCATAACCATAACCATAACACTAAACCTCTGACCCTCACCCTCACCATCACCCTAAGCCTGACCCTACACCTAAGCCTATTCCTAAACCTAACCCTCACCCTCACCCTAACCCTAACCCTAACACTCACCCTCACCCTAACCCTAACCCTAACCCTCAGCCTAACCCTAACCCTAACCCTAATGCTAACCCTAACCCTCACCCTCACAGTAAGCCTAACCCTCATACTAACCCTCACCTTAAATCTAAACTTAACCATAATGCTATCCCTAACACTCACCCTCTCCCTGAACCTCACTTTAACCCTTACCCTCACCCTAACCCTTACCCTAACCCTAACACTAAAACTAAACCTCACCCTAACACTAATCCAAATCTGACCCTCACCCTAACGCTCACCCTAACCCTCAACCTAACCCTAACCCTCACCCTCACGCTAACCCTCACCCTAATCCTTAACCTCAGCCTAAACCTAACTCTAACCCTCACCCTCACCCAATCTAACCTGAAACCTAACCCTCACCCTAAATCTAACGCTATCCCTCACTGTCACCCTCACTTCAAACGTCATCCTAACCATTACCCTCACCATAACCCTAACCCTAACATAAACCTCACCATAACCCTAACCCTCACCCTCACACTAACCGTCACCCACAACCTGAAACTCACCCTCATCCTAACCCTCACCCTAACCCTAACCCTACCTTAAAACTCACCCTAACCCTAATCCTCAACCAAAACCTAACTCTAACCCTCAAACTCATACTAACCCTAACCCTCAACTTAACCCTCACCATAAACCTCACCCTAACCCTAACGCTAAACCTAACCCTCAGTCTCACCCTAACGCTTATCCTCACACTAACCCTAACCCTAACCCTTACATTAACCATAACCCTCACCTTACACCTCACACTACCCCTCACCCTAACCCTTAACCCTAACACTCACCCTAACCCTAAACCGAACCCGAACCATCACCTTCACACTGACCCTCACCGTGACCCTAACCCTCACCTACACCCTCACCCTCACCCTCATCCTAACTCTCACCCTAAACATCACGCTCACCCTAAACATCACCCTAACCCTAATACTCACCCTAACCCTAATCCTCAAGTTAAATTTCACCCCAAACCCTAATACTCACCCTAACCTTAACCCTAAGCCTTTCCTAACCAAATCCCTCACCCTCACCCTAACCCTCAACCTAACCATCTCCCTCAACCTAAACCTCACCCTCACCCTAACCTGAAAACGAACCCTAATACTAACACTAGCCGTCACCCTCACCTTAACCCTAATCCTAACCCTAACTCTATCCCTAAACCTGACCCTAATCCTAACCCTAAATCTCAACCTCACCATAACCGTCACACTAACCCTTACCCTCACCCTCAACCTCACCCTAAACTTAACCCTAACATAAACCAACACCCTAACCCTCACCCTAACACTAACCGTAACCCTATCCCTCATCCTAACCGTCACCCTAAACCTAACCCTAAACCTAATACTCACCCTGTCTCTAACACTAACACTAACCCTCACCCTAACCCACACACTCGCCTTACCCATAATGCTAATATTAACCCTCAGCCTCACCCTAAACCTCGCCCTAACCCTTACCCTCACCTTAACCCTATCCCTCACCATCAGCCTAACACTCACCCTAACCCTTACCCTCATGCTAAACCTCACTCTAACCCTAACCCTAACACTAACACTAAACCTCACACAAACCGTCACCCTACCCCTAAGCCTAAACCTAACCCTCACTCTCACTCTAACCCTTACTCTTAACGAACCCTAACACTAATCCTCAGCCTAACTCTCATCCTAACCCTAACCGTAACCCTAAACCTCACCCTGTCACCCTCAACCTCAAACTCACCCTCGGCCTAACACTAACCCTATACCTAATACAAGACCTAACCCTCACCCTCAACCTAACTCTAAACCTAACCCTAAACAAAACCCTCACCCTAAGCTTAACCCTATCCCTTACCCTCACCCTAAAACTAACCCTAATCCTAATCCTAAGGCTCACCCTCACTCTAACCCTCACCCTCACCCTAAACCTAAACCTAACCCTCAGCCTAACCCTCATCTTAACTCTAACCCTAACCCTCAACCTAACCTTAACCCAAACCCTAAACTTAACCTTCACCCAAACGCTAATCGTCACCCTCACTCTCAACCTCACAATCACCCTCACCGTAACCCACACCCTCACCCTCAGCCTAACCATAACCATAACCCTATCCCTCACCCTAAACCTAACCCTCACCCTCAACATCAATCTTACCCTAAACCTCACCCTCACCCTAACCCTAACCATAACCCTAAACCTCATCCTAATGCTAACCTGACCCTCACCCTCACCCTAAGCCTAACCCTACACCTAAGCCTAATCCTAAACCTAACCCTCTCACTCACCCTCACACTAAAACTAAACCTCACCCTAACCCTAACCCTAACCCTAGACCTCAACCTAACGCTAACCCTCACCTACACCCTAGCCCTCACCCTCACCCTAACCCTCACCCTCACTCTAAACATCATCCTAAACTTCACCCTCACCCTAACCCTAACCCTAATCCTCAACCTAACCCTAATCCTCACTTTAAACCTCAGCCTCACCCCAATCCTCACGCTAACCCTAAACCTAAGCCTTTCTTAACCTAAACCCATACCCTCAACCTAACCCTCACACTAAACCTCTCCCTCACCCTAGCCCTCACCCTAAAACTAACGCTAACCCTAACCCTCACCCTCAACCTCACCCCCACCCTCAGCCTAACCCTATCCCTAACTCTAATCCTAACTCTAAACCAAACCTTCACCCTCACCCTTACCGTAACCCTAACCCTTACCCTCATCCTTACCGTTACCCTATCCCTAACCCTCACACTAACCCTAATCCTAAACCTAAGCCTAACCATAATGCTAACACTAGCCCTCACCCTCACCCCAACCCTAATCCTAACCCTAAACTTCAGCCTAAGGCTAACCCTAAATCTAATGCTAACCCTAAACCTCAAAATCACCCTAACAATCACCCTAAAACTTACCCTCACCCTCAACTTCACCCTAATTCTAACCCTAACCCTAACCCTCACCCTAACCCTCACACTAACCCTAAACCTACCCTTCAGCCTAACACTCACCCTAAACCTAACTTTAACCGTAATCTTCACCCTATGCCTAAACCTAACCCTAAACGTCAGACTAAACCTCACACTCAACTTCAACCTCACCCTCACCCTCTATCTCACCCCAAACCTAATCCTACACCTAAACCTCAGCCTAACACTAACCTTAACCTTAATGCTAACCCTAAACCACAACCTCACCCAAACCCTAACCCAAACCCTCACCCTAACGCTCACACTAACCCTAAACCTAACACTCACCCTAAACCTCACCCTAACACTAATCCTCACCCTCTCCCTAACCCTCACCCTACACCTCAGCCTAAACCTCACACTCACCCTCACCATCACCCTCACGCTGAACCTCACCCTAACCCTAACCCTACCCCTAAACCTCAGCCTAACCCTAACCCTAACCTTAATGCTAACCCTAAACCTCAACCTCACCCTAACCCTAACCCTAACCCTCACCGTCACCCTCCCACTCACCCTCACCCTAACTCTCACGCTCAACCTCACCCTCACCCTAACCCTCAACATCATCATAAACATCACCCTAACACTAACCCTTACCCTAACCCTAACACTTACCCTAACCCTAACACTAACCCTAACCCTCACCCTAAACCTTATGCTAACCCTAACCCTCACCTTCACCCTAATCCTCACCCTAACCCTGATCCTCACACTAACCCTAACCCTAACCTTCAGCGTCACTCTCAACCTAAACCTAAACCTAAAACTAACCCTCACCCTAAACCTAACCCTTACCCTAACCCTAACACTAACCCTCACACTCACCCTAATCCTAAACCTAACCCTCACCCTAACCCTAACCCTTACCCTATACCTAATCCTACCCCTCAACCTAACCCTCACCCTCGCCCTAATCCTAACCCTAACCCTCACTCTAAACATAACCCTAACCCTAACACTCACCCTAACTCTAAACCTAACCCTCACCCTAACCCTAACTGTAACCCTTACCCTAAACCTAAACCTAATCCTAAACCTAACCCTAACCCTATCCCTCACCCTCACCCTCAACATCCTAAACCTAACCCTAACCCTAACTCTCAACCTAACCCTAACCCGAATCCTAACCCTAACCCTCACCGTCACCATCACCCTCACCCTAACCCTCAACCTCAAACTCACCTTCACCCTAACCCTCAAACTAACCCTACCCTTCACCCTAACCCTAACCCTCTGCCTAACCCTAACCCTACCCCTCACCCTAACAATCACCCTAAACCTAACCCTCACCCTAACCCCAATCCTAAACCTCACCCTCACCCTAACCCTCACCGTCACCCTAAACCTCACCCTAAACCTAACCCTGACCCACACCCGAACCCTCAACCTCACCCGAACTCTCACGCTCACCCGAACCCTCATGCTCTCCCTCACCCTCACCCTCACCCTAACCCTCACCCTCAACCTAACACTCAACCTAAACCTCATCCTCACCCTAATCCTCACCCTAACCCTAACCCTAACCCTTACCTAACCAAAACCCTCAACCTCACCCTCACACTCACCCTCACACTCACCCTCACAATAGCCCTCACCCTAAACCTAAACCTCACCCTAAACCTACCCTAACCCTCAGCCTAAACCTTAGCCTCAACCTAACCCTAACCCTAACCCTCAACGTAACCCTAAAACTCACCCTAACCCTCACCCTAACCCTAATATTAAAGCTCACCCTAACCCTCACCCTCCTTCTCACCCTCACTTAACCCTGATCCTCACACTAACCCTAAACCTAATCCTAACCCTAAGCCTCACCCTCACTCTCACCCTAACCCTAACCATAATTCTAACCCTAATCCTAACCCTAAACCTCATGATCACCCTCACCCTAATTCTCACCCAAACCCTATCACTCATCCTCACTCTCACCTAACTCTAACCCTAACCCTAATCCTAATTCTAACGTCACCATCACCCTCATCCTAAATCTAAGCCTAACCCTAACCCTAACACAGACCCTCACCCTCACACTAACCGTAACCCACACCCTCACCCTAACCCTAACCCTAACACTCAACTCTCACCCTAAACCTCACCCTAAAACTAACGCAAACCCTAAACCTCACTCTCATCCGACCGCTCAACCTAACCCTAAATCTACCCCTAACTCTAACCCTAAACCTCACCTTCACCCTCACCCTCACCCTCATGCTCAGCCTAATCCTAACCCTAACTCTAATACTAACCCTAAATCTAACCCTAACTCTACCTCTACCCCTAACACTAGACCTCACCCTCACTCATAACCTCAACCTCAGCCTAACCCTAACCCTAACCCTAATCCTAAACCTAACCCTCACACTCACCCTAACCCTAAACCTAAAACTCATGCTCACCCTAAGTCTAGCCTTAACCCTCACCCTCACCCACACCCTAACCCTAAAACTACCCCTCAGCCTAACACTAACCCTCACCCTCAACCCAACACTGATGCTAACACAAATGCTCATTCTCAACCTAAGCCTCAGCCTAAATCTTACCCTCACCATAACCCTATCCCTCACCCTCCCCCTAACCGTCACCCTACTCCTTCTCACCTAACCCTCACCCTAACCCAAACCCTAAACCTAAACTTCACCCTAACCTTCACCCTAACCCTAACACTAACCCTCACACTAACAATCATCCTAATCCTAAACCTAACCTTAACCCTCACCCTCACCCTGTCATCCTAACCCTTACGCTCCCACTAACCCTAAAGGTTACCCTAACCATAACCATCACCCTAACCCTAATCCTCACCCGAATCCTCACTCTCACCTTCACCCTCAACCTAAACATCACCCTAACCCTAACCCTCACCCTAACTCTAACCCTCACCCTAACCCTAACCCTAACCCTCACCTTAAACCTCAACCCCACACTAATCCTCACCCTAAACCTAACCCTAGACCTATCCTAAACAAAAACATCACCCTCACCCTAGCCCTCACCTGAACACTAAACCTAAACTTAACCCTCTCCCTCACCCTCACCCTCACTCTAACCCTAAACCTAACTTGCACCCTAACCCTAAACTTAACACTCAACCTAACCCTAACCGTAACCCTAAGGCAAACCCTAAACCACACCCTAACCCTAACCCTGACCCTAACCCTAACCCTTACCCTCACCCTCACTCTCAACCTAAACCTAACACTTACCCTCAACCTAACCATCACCCAACCCTAACCCGAACCCTAACCCTCACCCTAACCCCCAATCTAACCTTCACACTAACCCTAACGCTAACCCTAACAATCAGTCTCAACCTAACACTCACCCTAACACTTATCCTCACACTAACTCTAAACCTAACCGGAACACTCACACTAAGCCTAACCCTCATCCTAACCTTAACCCTACCTCTCACCCTAACCCTCACCCTAACCCTAACCCTAACACTCAACCTAACACTAACCCTCACCCTCACCCTAATCCTCATCCTAAACTTAACCCTAACACTTACCTAACCTCACCCTCACCCTCACCCTCAGCCTAACCCTTGCCCTAACCCTAACTCTTACCCTCACCCTAAACCTAACCCTCACCGTCACCCTCCCACTCACCCTCACCCTCACCCTAACCCTCACGCTCAACCTCACCCTCACCCTAACCCTCACCGTCACCCTAAACATCACCCTAACCCTAAACCTCATGCTAACCCTAACCTTAACCTAACCCTAAACTTAACCCTAACCCTCACCCTAACCCTAACCCTAAGCCTAACACTCACCCTAAACCTAACCCTAACCCTAACCCTAAGCCTAACCCTAACCCTTACCTAACCCCATTCCTTACCCTAACCCTAACCCTAACCCTCACCCTAAACCTTATGCTAACCCTAACACTCACACTCACCCTAATCCTCACCCTAACCCTTATCCTCACACTAACCCTAAGCCTAAACCTCAGCATCACCCTCACCCTAACCCTAAACGTCACCAAAACCCTAACATTCACACTCACCCTAACCCAAATCCTCATCCTCACCCTAACCCTAACCCTAACCCTCACCCCAACCCTAACCCTCACCCTAAACCTAACTTTAAAACTCACCCTCACCCTAATCCTAACCCTAACCCTTACCTTAACCCTCACCCTAACCCTTAATTTAACCCTAACACTCACTCTCACCCTAATCCTCAACCTAACCCTTATCCTTACACTAACCCTAACCCTAACCCTCACCTAGTACTAACCATAACCCTCACACTAACCCTCACCCTAGCCCTCACCCTCACCCTAGACCTCACCCTAAACTTAATGCTAAACTTAACCCTCACCTTCACGCTTACCCTCACCCTCACCCTCACCCTCAGCTTCAGCCTAACCCTAAACCTAATCCTAACCCTAACCCTGACCCTCACCCTCACTCTAAACCTAAACCTAACCTACACCCTAACCCTAACCGTAACCCTAATGCTAACCCTAACCCTCAACCTCACCCTAACCCTTACCCTAACACTCAATCTGACCCAAACCCTAATGCTAACCCTAACCCTCACCCTCACCCTAACCCTGACCCTAACCATTACCTAACACTCACCCTCACCCTAACCCTATATGTAACCATCACCCTAACCCTAACCCTAACCCTATCCCTCAGCCTTCCCCTCACCCTCACCCTAACGCTCACCCTCACCCTAACACTGATGCTAACCCTAACCCTCCACCTCACCCTAACCGTCGCCCTAACCCTTACCCTCACCATAACCCTATACCTCAACCTCAACCTAACCCTCACCCTAAACCTTTCACTCACCCTAACCCTCACCGAACCCTAACCCTAACCCTAACCCTCACCCTAACCCTCATCCTAGCCCTAACCCTCAGTCTCACACTAACCCTCACCCTAACCCTTATACTCACCCTAACCCTAACCCTAACCCTAACCGTAACCCTCACCCTAAGTCTAAATCTCATCCTAACACTAATCCTACCTCTCACCCTAACATTCACCCTAACCCTAACCCGAACCCAAACCCAAAGACTAACCCTAACCCTAATCCTCCCCTGAACCCTAACACTCCCGGTCACCCTAAGCCACACCCTTACCCTAACCCTCACCTACACCCTAACAATTCCCCTTCCCTGAACCCTAACTCTCACCCTAAACCTCACACTCATCCTAAACATGACCCTAACCCATACCCTCACCCTAATCCTCACCCTCACCCACACCCTAACCCTCACCCTCACCCGAAACCTCTCAGTCTCTCTAACTTCGACATTCACCTTAAACATCACCCTAACCCTCACTCTCACCCTAACCCACACTCTAACACTTACCATCACCCTAACCCTAACCCTAACCGTAACCCTCACACTAAAACTAACCCTCACCCTAATTCTAACCCTAAATCTACCCAGCATCCTAACCCTCAGCCTAACCCTAGCCGTGAGTGCTAGGGTGAGCCTCACTCATACCTTCAACCTGAGCCTAACCATAAACCTAAACCTAATTCTAAACCTAACCCTCACACTCACACTCACACTCACCCTAACCCTAAACCTCAACTTCACCCGCACCCTCACCCTAACACTTAACCTCACCCTAAACCTAACCCTAACCGTAACCCTCACCCTAACCCTTAACCTAACCCTCACCTTAACCCTAACCCTTCCCCTAAATCTCACCCTAATCCTAAACCTAACCCTAAACCTAACCCTCATCCTCACCCTCAACCTCACCCTAACCCTAACCCTAACCTTAACTATCACCTTAACCCTAACCCGAATCCTAACACTAACCCTCACCGTCACCATCACCCTCACCCTAACCCTCAACCTCAAACTCAACTTCACCCTAACCCTCAAACTAACCCTAACCCATACCTTAACCCTAACCCTCTCCCTAACCTTAACCGTACCCCTCACCCTAAACCTAACCCTAACCCTCACCCTCACCCTAACCCTTACCCTAACCCTAATCCTAACTCTAACCCTAACCTTCACCCTAACTCTAACCCTTACACTAACCCTAACCCTAACCCTAAACCTCACCCTAACCCTAACCCTAAACCTCACCCTCACCCTAACACTTCCCCTAACCCTAACCCTCACCATAACCCTAACCCTTACCCTATACCTAACCCTCAGCCTCAAACTAACCCTAACCCTTACCCTATACCTAACCCTCAGCCTCAACCTAACCCTAACCGTAACCCTCAACATATCCCTAACTCTCACCCTAACCCTGAGCCTCACCCTAACCCTCACCCTAATCCTCACCATAACCCTAAACATAACCCTTACCTAACCGAAACCCTCAACCTCACCCACACACTCACCCTAAAACTCACCTGGACCATAGCCCTCACCGTAAACCTAAACTTCACCCTAACCCTAAGCCTAAGCCTCACTCTAACCCTCACCCTAACCCTCACCATAAGCCTAACCCTAATCTTAAACCTAAACGTCACGCTCACCCTCACCCTAATTCTATCCTAAACCCTAACCCTCACCCTCAATCTCACCTACCTCTAACCCTAACCCTAATCTTAATTCTAATGCTCACCCTCACCCTCACCCTAAATCTAACCCTAACCCTTACCAAGACCCTCACCCTCACACTAACCCTAATCCTCACCCTATCCCTAACCGTAACCCTAACCCTCACACAAACCCTCACCCTCAACCTAACCCTAATGCTAACCCGAACCCAAACCCTCACAATAACCCTCATCCTAACCCTTACCCTCACCCTAACCCTAACACTCACACTCAAAATAACTCTCACTGTAACCCTTACCCTCACCCTTACCCTACACGAAACATTAACCCTAAACCTCACCCTAAACCTCACCCTAACCCTAACCCTCTCCCTCACCTCACCCTAAACATAACCTCAACCCTAACCCTCACCCTCAACGTCACTCTCAACCTCAACCTGACCCTCAACCTCACCCTAACCCTAACCTTCACCGTCACCCTAAAAATCACCCTAACCCTAACCCTCAACCTAACCCTAACCCTTACCCTAACCGTAAGCCTAATCCTAACCTTCACCCTAAACTAACCCTAACCCTAATGCTAACCCTAAACCTCAACCTCACTCTGACCCTCAACCTAACGGTTACCCTCACTATCAACCTCAACCTGAACCTAACCCTAATCCTAACCCTCACCCTAACCCTAACCCTCACCGTAACGCTAAACCTAACCCTAGCCCTCAGCCTTACCCTCACCCTAAACCTAACCC
Source organism: Dipodomys merriami (assembly GCF_024711535.1). NCBI lineage: Eukaryota > Metazoa > Chordata > Mammalia > Rodentia > Heteromyidae > Dipodomys > Dipodomys merriami. Next base: position 713,494 of record NW_027205337.1, read on the forward strand.
TAACCCTAATCCTCACTGTATCCCTAAGCATAACCATAACACTCACCCTAACCCTCACCCTCCCAGTAACCCTAATTCTAACATTAAACCTCAAGCTCACCCTAAACCTCGCCCTAACCCTTACCCTCACTCTAAACCTCATCCTCACATTAACCCTAACCATAACCCTAATACTAACACTAGCCCTCACCCTCACCCTAACCCTAATCCTAAGCCTAACCCTAATGCTAACCCTAAACCTCAACCTATCCATAACATTCACCTTAACCCTAACCCTCACCCTCAACCTCACCCTAACCCTAACCCTAACATTAACCCACTCCCTAACCCTAACCCTAACACTAACCCTAACCCTACCCCTCAGCCTAACCCTAACCCTAAACCTAACCCTAACCTTAAACCGCACCCTATCCCTAACCCTAACTCTAACCCTCACCCTAACCCTCACCCTCACCATGCCCCTAATGCTAACATTAACCCTCAGCCTCACCCTAAACCTCGCCCTAACCCTTACCCTCAATTTAACATCATCCATCACCATCACCTTAACCCCAACCCTAACCCTTACCCTCACCCTAACCCTCATTCTAACCCTAACCCTAACACTAACACTAAACGTCACCCTAACCGGCACCCTAACCCTAAGCCTAAGCCTAACCCTCACTCTCACCCTAACCCTTACCCTTACCGAACCCTAACCCTAAACCTCAGCCTAACCCTCATCCTAACCCTAAACCTAACCCTAATACAAAACCTAGCCCTTACCCTCACCCTCACCCTAACTCTAAACGTAACCCTAACCAAAACCCTCACCCTAACCCTAGTCCTATCCCTTACCCTCACACTAAAACTAACCCTAACATTAATCCTAAGCCTCACCGTCACCCTAACACTTATCCTCACCCTAAACCTAAACCTAACCCTCAGCCTAACTCTCAACCTAACCTAAACCCAAACCCTAAACTTAACCTTCACCCAAACCCTAACCATAACCCTATCACTCACTCTAAACCTAACCCTCACACTAACCCTAACCCTCACAGTCACCCTAACACTCACCCTAACCAACACCCTAACTCTAACCCTCACCCTCACCATAACCCTAACCCTAAACCTAACCCTAACCCTAACCCTCAACACCACACTCAGGCTAACCCTAACCCTAGCAATTAATCCTAACCCTAACCCTAACCATCACCCTCACCCTCACACTTACCCTAAACTTAACCCTAACCCTTACCCTAACCCTATCCCTCAGCCTAACCCTCACCCTAACCCTAACTCTAACCATAACCCTCACGCTAAACCTCACACTCACCATAACCCTAATGCTAACATTAACCCTCAACCTCACCCTAAACCTAGCCCTAACCCTTACCCTCACCATAACCATATCCTTCATCCCCACACTAACTCTCACCCTAACACTTTCCCTCACCCAACCCTATCCCTAACCCTAACACTAACCCTCACCCTAACCCTCACCCTAAACCTCACCCTAACCCTCACCCTAACCCTAAGCTAACCCTAACCCTCACCCTGACCATAACCCTCACCCTAACCCTTATCCTCACCCTAACACTAATCCTAACCCTCAGCCTAATCCTGATCCAAACCCTAACCCTAACACTATCCCTCACCCTAACATTTACCCTAACCCTAACCCTAACTCTCAACCTAACCCTCAAACTCACCCTCACCCTTAACCTCACCCTCAGAGTAAACCTAAACCTAACCCTAATCCAAAACCTAATCCTCACACTCACTCTCATCTTAACTCTAAACCTAACGGTAACCATCACCCTCACACTAACCCTCACCCTCATCCTCACCCTCACCTTAAACTTCTCCCTAACCCTTACCCTCCCACTAAACTTAAACCTAAACCTACCCCTCACCCTTACCCTCACCCTAACCCTAATCCTCACCCTAACACTAACCCTAACCCTACCCCTCACCTTATCCTTCACCCTAAGCCTAACCCTGAGCCTAACCATCACCCTAACCCTAACCTGAATCCTAAAACTATCCCTCACCAATACCCTAATCCTTACCCTCACCCTAAGCCTAAACCTAACGCTCAGCCTACCCCTCATCCTAACTCTAACTCTAACCCTAACCCTCACCCTCACCTTAACCCTAACCATAACCCTAACCCTCACCCAAACCCTAAAACTCACCCTCACCCTCAACCTCACCCTCAGCATAACCCTAAACCTAACCCTAATTCAAACGCTAACCCTCAACCTCACCCTCATCCTAACTCTAAACCTAACCCTAACCCTCACCCTAACCCTAACCCTAACACTAACCCTCACCCTAAGCATCACCCTAATACTAAACCTAACCCAAACCCTCAACCTATCGCTCACCTCACCCTAAACCTAACCCTAACCCTCACTCTCACTGTAAACAAAACCCTAACCCTAACCCTCACACTAACACTAACCCTCACCCTCACCCTAACCCTAACCCTCAGCCAAAACCTCATCCTAAACCTAACCCTAACCCTCAACCTAACCCTAACCCTAACCCTAACCCTCACGCTAAACCTAACCCTCACCCTAAGCCTAACCGTACACCTAATCCTAACCCTAACTGTAACCCTCACCCTCTCTCTAACTCTAAACCTACCCCTAACTCTGACCCTCACCCAAACCCTAACCCTATCCCTAGCCCTCACCTTAACCCTAAACCTCACCCTAACCCAAACCCTAACATGCACCCTCACCCTAACCCTAACACCCACCCTAAACCTCAGCCTAACCCTAATCCTAACGCTAACCCTCATGCTAAACCCATCCCTCACCCTCAGCCTAACCGTACACCTAATCCTAACCCTAACTCTAACCCTAATCCTCACATTTCGCCTAACCCTAACCTTAACCCTAACGCTCACCGTAACCCTAACATTCACTCTCACCCTAACACTCAACATCACCTTAACCATAACCCTAACCCTAAACTTCACCCACACTGTAACACACACCCTCACCCGAACCCTCACCCTCACCCTAAACCTAACCCTCACCCTAACCCTCACCCTAAATCTCACCTTAACCGTAACGCTAATCCTAACCTTCAGTCTCACCCTAACCCTCACCCTAACCCTTATCCTCACACTAACCCTAACCGAACCCTAATGTCACATTAAACCTAACCCTCACCCTAACCCTAACCCTCCCTCTCACCCTAATTCTTTCCCTAACCCACACCCTAAAACTAACCATAATCCTCACCTTCACCTTAAACCTCACTGTCCCATTAACCCTAACCCTAACCCTCACCAACACCCTCACCCTCACCCTCACCCTCACCCTAACCCTCACCCTCACCCTAAACATCACCCTAAACCTAAACCTCACCCTAAACCTAACCCTAATCTTCACCCTAACCCTAATCCTCACCTTAAACCTCACCCTCACACTAATCCTCATTGTAAACCTAACCCTAAGCCTTTCCTAACCTAAAACCTCACCCTCACCCTAAACCTAACCGTAGCCCACACCATAAACCTAACCCTAACCCTAACCCTCACCCTCACCCTCATAATCAGCCTAACCCTAACCTTAACCATAATCCTAACCCTACCCTAATCCTAACCCTCTAAATAAACCTAACCGTAACCCTAATGCTAACCCTAAATATCACCGTCAACCTAACTCTAACACTAACCCTCACCCTAACCCTAACACTAAACCTAATGCTATCCCTAAACCTCACCCTCACCCTAACCCTCACCGTAACCTTTACCATCCCCATTACCCTCACTCTAACACTAATCCTACCCCTCAGTCTAACCCTCACCCTAACCCTATCTCTAACTGTAATCCAAACACTAACCCTCACACTGAACCTCACCCTAACTCTAACCCTAACCCTAACCCTAACCCTAAGCCTATACCTAAACCTCACACTAACTCTAAGCCTAATCCTAAACCTAACCATCACCCTCACCCTCACCATAACCCTAACACTCTCTGTAACCCCAAACCTAACCCTAGCCCTAACCCTAAAACTTACCCTCACACACAACCTACCTTAAGCCTCAACCTGAACCTAACCCTCACCCTAAGCCTTACCCATACCCTGACTCTAAACCTAACTCCAGCCCTAAATCTCACCCTAACCCTAACCCTATCCCTAACCCTCACCATAATCCTAACACTCACACTAACCCTATACCTAACCCTTAACCTCACCCTCACCCTAACACTAACCCTCACCCTAACCCTAACCCTAACCCTAACTCTAACCCTAACACTCACACTCACCCTAAACCTTACCCTAGCACTTACTCTCACCATAACAATAACCCTAACCGTAACCTTAATTCTAACACTAACCCTAACACTAACCGGCACCCAAACCATCACCCTAACACTAATCCTCACCCTCATCCTGAAAAGTGCCATCACTTTAACCCTAAACCTAACCGTCACCCACACGGTCACCCTCACCCTCACCCGAACCCTCACTCTCACCCTAAGCCTAACCAGAACCCTCACCCAACCCTAACCCTAACTCTAACCCACACCCTCACCCTAACCCTAACACTAACCCTAACCCTTACCCTAACCCTTAACTTAGACCTAACGCTAGCCCTACCCCTCATTCTCACACTTACGCTTACACTAACCTTTATCCTCACACAAACCCTAACCTTAAAACTAACCCTCACACTAACCCTAACGCTCACCCTAACCATTACCCTACCCCTGACCCTAAACCTCACTCTAACCCAACCTAAAACAAACGATAACCCTAACCCTCACCCACAACCTAATCCTCAAACTAAACCTTATCCTCACACTAACCCTAACCCTAATGCTAACCCTAACCCTCACACTAACCCTAAACCTCACCCTAACCCTAAACCTACCCCTCACCCTAAACCTAACCCTGACACTCACCCTGACACTAACCCTCTACCTAACCCTCCCGCTCCCCTAATCCTCACCCTAACCTTAACCCTATCCCTTGCCTACCGAAAATCTCACCCTCACACTCAACCTAAACCTCACCCTCACCCTAGCCCTCACCCTATCCCTAACCGTACCCCTCAACCTAACACTTACCCTCACTGTAACCCTAACCCTCACACTAACCCTAACCCTCACCCTAACCCTAACCCTACCCCCTCACACTAACCCTCACCCTAACCCTCACCCTAACCATAAACCTCACCCTCAACCTAACCCTAACCCTCACATTCAACCTAACCCTCACCGTCACCCTAACACTCAACTTAACCCTAACCCTCACCCACACCCTAACCCTCACCATCACCTGACCCCTAACCCCACCCTAACTCTAAACCTCACTCTAAACATAACCCTAACACCAACACTCACCCAAATCCTAACCGTAACCCTCAACTTAACACTAACACTCACACTAACCCTCAAACTCAACCTAATCCTCACCCTAAAATTAACCCTGAACCTTACCTAACTGAAACCCTTACCCTCACCCTCACCCTAACCCTCACCCTCACCCTAGGCCTTAACCTAACCCTAACCCTAACCCTCACCCTAAATCTCCCCCTCCCACTCAGCCTAACCCTAAACCTAACCCTAATCCTAAACCTAACCCTCACCCCCATACTCACCGTAACCCTAACACCAACGCTAATGCTGAACCTCACCCTCACCCTCACCCTCACCCTAACTCTAACCCTAAAAATAACCCTAACCTTAACCGTAACCCTCACCCACACCCTAACCCTAACCCTAACCCTAAAACTCACCCTAACCCTAATCCTAACCCTAACCCTCACAATCACACTCACCCTAACCGTCACCCTCACGCTCACCCTCTCTATCACACTAACCCTAACACTAAATCTAACCTGCACCCTAACACTCACCGTCACCCTACCTCACCCTAAACCTAACTCTCAACCACACCTTAACCCTCATGATCAACCAAACCCTGACCCTCACCCTGAAACTCACCCTCACCCTAACACTCACCCTCATAATAAACATCACCCTAACGCTAAACTTCATGTAGTGACCGCCTACTCGACCAGCGAGGAAAAACGACCACCACTCCAGGAGTCTTCTCAGATCACGCTTTATTGGAGAACCTTTTAGTTGTAGGAGAGCTTGGGCGCGAGAGAGCGTGCACCCGAAACACAGCCGCTTATATAGGGAATTCGAACACGGGTCTTTTCTATTGTTGGTCGCCTGCCTTTTACCGTCACCAGGTGTCATGGGATTGGCTGGGGACACTACCGGGCTCGCGCACGCGCACAGCCCAGGCGTCCCGCCAAGCACCGTCTGGAGTGGTAATCCTCAAAACTGCAAGGGAGTGGGCGGAGTCTCGCCTCGGCTCCCTACAGTTCCCCCTTCTTTGTTTTATGGCAACAGGTAAGAGTAGAGGTTGGGCCTCTGTCTAAGACATTAATGAGAGGACCTTGCACTGGCCTTCGCCTGAGGGGCGCCTTCCCCAGTGATGACCAGGCCCGTCCGATGCCTTTTTTGCAGAGGTGGGATCTTGGGCATCAACCCACTTGCAACCCAGCATGCTCTTCTTGAGGAGATGAGAACCATCTCCTCAAGTGCAGTGCACTTGCCTGGCACCCTGTCCCAAATTGCAAATTGCATACCTGTCCCGGTGCAATGGGATCCCCTGATCCCTCGGGGTGCTAAGGCTATGCAGAATGGTAAGGCTTAACTGCCTCTCAGGGCCGACAGCCAAATCTGGGGTGAGGATCCACTCTCCAAAGCGGCTAATGCTTGCAAGATAACAACCTTGTCCCTTCTGGTTTGGGCTCGAAGGCGACAGACCAACCATAGGCAGACCACGCATCCTCCCAAGCAGCAGGCTAAAAACATTCCGACTCCCACCCGCTCTTTGACAAAGGACACCGCAGAGGCAATCCAGTCAGTAAATTGTAACAGCCCACAGCATCATTGGTTTAGCTATCACAGGGATTGCTATTAGCACTGTTGCTAACAGCAAGAAGATCAGCTGCATCTTCAAGAGGGGGTTTTTCTGCAGTCTCCACCGGCCTGGTCAGTCTCGTTGGCACCCAGTGAGGTACTTCTTGACTCTGTGGAAAAACACAAACAGCTCCCCTGGATCTCGTTATTACCGGATCCGGTCCATACCATTTATTATTAATAACATCCTTCCACATAACCATGTCTTTAGTATCCATGGAGTCTCTTGTCATATGCCGATCTGCGGCAGACTGATCGTTGTCATTTAGAATTAAAAAATTAAGGGTAAAGAGCGCAAGAGAAAGTCTTTCCCTGGGGGACGCGGACTCAGCAACTCCCCCTTTTTGTTTTTGAAGCATTTCTTTTATGCTTCTATTAGCTCTTTCCACTATACCTTGTCCTTGAGGATTGTAGGGCAATCCAGTGGTGTGGGCAACCTGCATTTGTGCGCAAAAGGCGCGAAAACCATGGGAAGTATAAGCAGGGCCATTATCCGTCTTGAGTCTAAGGGGCTTTCCCCAAGCTGCCCAAGCTTCTAAGCAGTGTATTCTGACGTGAGACACCTTTTCTCCTGCCAGAGGTGTGGCATGAATGACACCGGAAAAGGTGTCCACAGACACATGTAAATATTTCAACTTACCAAATTCCGTCAGATGAGTAACATCCATTTGCCATAGGGCATTTGGTCTCAACCCCCTGGGGTTTACCCCCACATGGGGAGGATGAAGAAAGGTAACACAAGATTTACAGGCTTTAACAATATCTCTTGCCACATGCCTGGACAAATTATATCTTTTCCTAAGGGTATTAGCAGGTACATGATACAATCTATGAAAGTCTTTTGCCAATTCTACAGGATCAGCAGCAACCAGAGCCATAGCCCGAGTTGCCTGGTCCACCAAATCATTACACTTTGCCATCGGGCCCGGCAACATAGAGTGGGCACGAATATGTCCAATATAAAAAGGATGTTTTCTGTTTAAGATAAGGGATTGAATCTGTAACAAAACATTAGAAATTGTACTGGCCTGCTTAATTGAAGCAGCAACTTCAAGAGAAGCAACGGCATTTACAACATATAATGAATCAGAAAATAAGTTAAAAGGTTGATCAAATCTTTTAAAAACTTCAAGCACAATTAAACATTCAACAGCCTGTGGGACATTCGGCCGAAAATTAAAGACTACCGGCTGTTTGTGTCCTTGAACAAAAAAGGCACCTTGTCCAGATTTTGATCCATCCGTAAAGATGGTCAGAGCATCAGCCAAGGGCTCCTTTGAAGTGACAACAGGAAAATACACTAAATTTTTGTTAACTATGGCAAGCAGAGGATGCTTAGGATAATGATTATCAATTACATTTGGAAATGAGCAAACAAGAATTGCCCACATATCCATTGTGGCTGCTAAAATTTCAACTTGCTCGCCATCCAGGAGCGGACCTTACATTCCAGCCTTTTAATAATCATGAAATAGGGCGAGGATTCTCTCTGGCTACTTCCTGCTGACAAGGGGCGTCGACAATAGGGGTAAAAGGCTGGAATTTGGTCTCCTCCCAGAGAAGGTAGTGAACAGCAGCTGTCCCTTGGTTGCGTGAGTCCTTAGATGAAATCTGGAGAAGTCTCATGAGCATTGAGGGGCTGGAAAAAAAAAAATACTAGAGAGCAAATAAATGGCAAGAGGAAGGACTTGGGGCTGAAAATGTTGGTAGAAATGTCCCTAGTTACTTCTGGCATCTGGCGACTAGGTAGAGAATTCAGGTGACAAAGGCAAGAATATAAATCCCTGTTCAGTTAATAGGTAGACAGGTATAGACATTGGATGGGCAGGCTTCTTACTTCTACTGACCTCCCGGCTCAGGTTAATTTTGAAAGGGCAGGCACAAAGTAGCTGATGTGACATCATCTCCTCTTCCTTTCCACGTTCCCTTGTTCCCTAGACTGGCTGAGTCTAGGTGCTCGTTGCTGGGATGGCTTGTCCCAGTTGGTATTCAAGATTTGAACTCAAGGCCTGGGCACTGTCCCTGAGCGCTTCCGCTCAAGGCTAGCACTCTACCACACTGAGTTATAGTACCACTTGCAGAGTTTAGCTGGGAGATGGAGTCTTAGGGATTTTTTAGCCCGAGCTGGCTTTGAACTGAAATCTTTGCCACAAAAGCCCTTTATTATTTTTAATTAAAGCAACATGGAGATCAAGTAGAATAAGTAGAGCTTACCTGGTTCTTATCAAGAATTGACCAACAAATATTCTGAAATGACAAAACTCATTAGATGTGATGAAAATTTTAGCATAGATATGCCCAGTATTTTAGAACCATTTAGTCAGTAGTAGAATACACAACACAAAACAAAAAAGGCAAAACTTAAAACCTAAAATTTCAACTTGCTCACGGGTATATGGAATAATTAATTTATCTGGAATTTTTGCAAAATGCATTAAACAATACTTTATACCCAAAATTGCCTGCTTTTTTTTATTTTTATTTTTTTATTTTTTATTTTTATTTTTTTCTCAGATCAAAATTGCCTGTTTAGCCACTAATTCAGGAAAATATTGAACAGTTTTTGCTCCCACAGAATCATAGCATTAATAGTTAGCCTTTGAAGCAAGGCAGTGGTATAATTGGCCGTCACTCCATAAGTCCTGACTGCCTCAACTAAATCCTTAAGCTGGAAGTAGGAAACCGGCTCAAGAATTCTCTCATTAGTAATGGGATTTTCAAAAACTGGAAAGGCGGCCGCTAATGGCGACCAGGTGCTGCCTTTTATAAAGTGACTCTTCCCTGCTGGCGGGCACGGCGGGGGGGCCGACGGGTGAGGGGCAGCTCCGTTTCCTCTTCCTGGCTGTTGCGGTACTCCCACCCCTAGGGGGCGCCACCCTCCATATCTGTCTGCCACGTGCTCCGCCGCAGCCTCTTCTAACTCTTCACTATCAGCTGGATCGAGCTGTTCTCCCTCCTCCTCTAACATTTCTTCCTCTGAGTCACTCACAAGATTACTATATTCTTGGTCCCGCCCTTCCACATGTAGGGCTGAGAACCGGTTTGCTTTTAAAGAAGGGCACGGAGGTCTCCTTGAGACCCCCTCCCTAAAACCCTTCTCCTTTTGTGAGGGCTGCAGCCCCTCTCGCTTCAATTCTTTAGGATCCTTCTGTCTTTTTTCCCTTTTTCTTTTAGGCCTCTTTTCCTCCCCATTACTGTATACTGACTCTGATAGACTATCCTGATGCTGCGTTAGTACTTTGCGTCCTTCCTGGATTAAATCAAACCCTCCCTCCTCGAGGCAACTGCGCACCATCAAAAAGACAAGCCACAAGGGAAGAAGCAATGCAAGCAACCAATAAATATCTAAATCTACAGTGAACAGCATACCGGGGGATATTCACCAACGTCTCCTCTCCGCGTGTTGAGTTCTGGCTCCAATTCGGCCTCTCGCGCGGGTCCCGTCCCAGGTTCGTTCCCGGGTTTCGGCACCAGTTGTAGTGACCGCCTACTCGACCAGCGAGGAAAAACGACCACCACTCCAGGAGTCTTCTCAGATCACGCTTTATTGGAGAACCTTTTAGTTGTAGGAGAGCTTGGGCGCGAGAGAGCGTGCACCCGAAACACAGCCGCTTATATAGGGAATTCGAACACGGGTCTTTTCTATTGTTGGTCGCCTGCCTTTTACCGTCACCAGGTGTCATGGGATTGGCTGGGGACACTACCGGGCTCGCGCACGCGCACAGCCCAGGCGTCCCGCCAAGCACCGTCTGGAGTGGTAATCCTCAAAACTGCAAGGGAGTGGGCGGAGTCTCGCCTCGGCTCCCTACAACTTCACCCTAACCCTAACCCTCAACCTAACCCTAACCCTCACCCTAACCATAACCCTCACCCTAACCCTAACCCTCACCCTAACCAAAACTCTCAACCTCACTCTAACCATAACCCTAACACTAATCGTAACACTAAATCTCACCCTCACCTTCAAACTCACCCTAAACCTAACGCTCACCCTAACCATCATCCTAACTCTAATGCTAACCCTAACCCTCACTTTCACGGTAAACCTCACCCTAACCCTTAACCTCACCATAATCCTAACCCTAACCCTAATCCTCAGCCTAACCCTAAACCTCACACACACCATAACCCTCACCATCACCCGAACCCACATCCTCACCCTAACATGCACACTAAGCAAAACCTTAACCCTAATCCAAAACCTAACCCTCATCCTCACACTCACACTAACCCTAACCCTAACCCTTAACCTAACCTTCACCCTCACCCTCACCGTAACACTCAGCTTCACCATAAATATCAACCTAACCCTAACCCTAAGCCTAAACCTAACCCTACGCTCACCCTAAACTTAACCTTCACCCTATCCCTAATGCTAACCCAACAACTCACCCTCACCCTAACCCTCACCCTAACACTTCTCCTCACAATGAACCTAATCCTAAACCTCACCCTAACCCTCACACTAACCCTAATCCTCACCATATCACTAACCCTAACCCTAACCCTCAACCTAATCCTTAACCTCACTCTAACCTTAACTCTTACCCTCACGCTAAACCACACCCTAAACATTACCCTCACCCTAACCCGCCAACTAACCCTAACCCTAAACGTACGCCGCACCGTAATCCTCACCCTAACCATAACCTTAAACCATAACCTCGACCTAAACCTAACCCTCACTCTCACCATAACCCTCAACCTAACCCTTATCCTCACATTAACCCTAATCCTCAACCTCACCCTAACCCTCACACTAACGCTTATCATCACCCTATCCCTAACCCTAACACTCACCCTAACCTCAACCTAACCCTAAACCTCACCCTCACCCTAAACCTCACCCTAAACCTTACCCTCACCCTAACCTGCAAACTTACCCTAAACCTAAAACTACGGCTCACCCTAGCCCTCCCCCAAACCATAACCCTAACCTTAACCCTCACACTAACCCTAACTTTCACCCTCACCCTAACCCTGCCCCTAATCCTTACGCTCACACTAACCCTATCCCTAAACCTCACCCTAACTCTAATTCTCAACAAAACACTCACCCTCACCCTAACCCTCACCTCACACTAGCCCTCAACATAACCATAACCCTCATGCTCACCGTAACCCTAATGCTAACATTAACCCTCAACCTCACCCTAAAACTTGCCCTAACCCTTACCCTCACCATAACCATATCCCTCCCCCTTACCCTAACTCTCACCCTAACCCTTTCCCTCACCCTAACCCTCACCCAGCCCTAAACCTATCCCTAACCCTAACCCTCACCCTAACCCTAAGACTAATCCTAACCCTCAACCTCACCATAAACCTCACCCTAAACCTTACCCTCACCCTAAACCTAAACCTAACCTTCAGCCTAACCCTTATCCTAATCCTAACCCTAACCCTAACCCTCAACCTAACCTTAACCCTAACCCTAACCCTAACACTCACACTAAACTTAATCCTCACGCTGACCCTCAACCTCACCCTCAGCCTAAGCCTAACCCTAATCCAAAACCTAACCCTTAACCTCATTCTCACCCTAAATCTAAACCTAACCATAACCATCACCCTCACCCTAACCCTCACCCTCATCCTTCCCTTCACCCTTAACCTCTACCTAACCCTTATCCTCACACTAACTCTAACTCTAAACCTAACCCTCACCCTAACCCTCACCCCAACACTAACCCTAATCCTCACCTTAACACTCACCCTAACCCTAACCCTAACGATAACACTAACCCTAATCCTCATCCTAAAGCTAACCCTCACAGTCACCCTAACCCTTACCCTAACCCTAAGCCTAAACCTCACCGTCAGCCTAACCCTCATCCTAACTCTAACCCTAACGCTCACCCTCAGCCTCAACCTAACCCTCACACTCACCCGAAACCTACCCTAAATCTAACCCTACCCTCTCCCTACCCCTCATCCTAACCCTAACGCTAACCCTAACCCTCAACCTAACACTAACCCTACCCCTAATGCTAAACCTCACCCTAACCCTAATCCTCACCCACACCCTAACCCTCACCCTCAAACGAACCCTCACCCTCAACTAAACCCTCATCCTCAGCCTAACCCTCACCCTCACTCTAAACATCACCCAAACCCTAACCCTCACCCTAAACCTAACACAGACCCTAATCCATACACTCACATTCACCCTAACCCACACCCTAACGCTTATTCTCACCCTAACACTAACCCTCAACCTAACCCTAACCAAAACCCTCACACTAACCATAACACTCACTCTAATCCTAACCCTTACCTGACCCTAACCTTCACTCTCACCCTGACCCTCACCCTCAGCTTAACCCTAACCCTAATCCTATTCCTAATCCTAAACTTCACACTCACCCTAAACCTAAACTTAACCCTAACCCTCACCTTCCCTCTCACCAGAACCCTAAACCTCACCCTCACCCTAAACATCACCCTAACCCTAAGTCTCACTCTAACCCTAACGCTGACCCTGAACCTAACCTCAGCTTAATCCTCATCCTCACCCTAATCTTCACCCTAACCCCAACCTTTACTTAACCGAAACCCTCACCCTCACCCTCAGCCTAACCCTCACCCTCACACAAGCCCTCAACCTAACCCTAAATTTAACCCTAAACATCAGCCTCAACCTCCCCTTCCTCAGCCTTAACCTAAACATAACCCTAATAATAACCCTGACCGTCAACCCCACCATCACCCTAACCCTAACCCTAACTCTAACAATAACCCTCACCCTCATCCTAACCATAATCCTAACCCAAACAATAACTCTAACCCTAATCCCAAAACTCACCCTAACCCTAATCCTAACACTTACCCTCAACCTTACCCTCACCCTCATTCTAACCCTCACCCTCACCCTGACCCTCACCCTCTCTTTCCCCCTCACCCTCAGCCTAACCCTAACTCTAACCTTAATCCTAAACAAACCTCACTCTCACCCTCATCCTACCCCTCACCCTCAACCTCACCCTCACCCTCACACTAAACCTCAACCTCACCCTAAACATCACCTTAACCCTAATCCTTACACTGAAACTAACCCTAACGCTCACCCTAAACCTCATCCTCAAACTAACCCTCACCCTAAACATTATCCTCAAGCTAAACCTAACCCTAACCCTAACCTTCACACTAACCCTAAACCTCACTCTTACCATATCACGACACCTCACCCTAACTCTCACCCTAAAGCTAACACTAATCCTAACACTCACCCTAACCCTAACTCTAAACCTAACCGTCACCCTCACCCTGATCCTCACCATCACCCTAACACTCACCCTAAACCTAACCCTCACCCTAAACCTAACCCTCAACCTTAACCTAAACCTCACCCTGACCCTCACCCTAACCCTAACGCTAGCCCTCACCTTAACCCTTACTTTAACCATAACCTGTACCCTAAACCTAACCCTCATCCTAACACTAACCCTCACACTAACCCTAACCCTAGCCTTTCCCCTCCCCCTACCCCTCAACCTAACCCTAACACTCATCCTAACCCTAACCTTAAACCTAAACCTCACACTAAACCTGAACCTCACTCTAACCCTAATCCTCACAGTAAACATAACAGTCATTCTATCCCTAACCCTATCCCGCAGCCTAACCCTCACCCTAAACCTAACCCTAACCCTAATCCTCATCCTATCCCTAACCTTAACCCTAACCCTCACCCTAACCCTAATGCTAACCCTAACCCTCACCCTTACACTAATTCTCAACCTAACCCATAGCCTCACCCTAACCCTCACCCTCACCCTCACCCTAACCCTAACCCTCACCCTAACAACCCTCACTCTTACAGTCACCCTCACCCTCAGCCAAACCATATCCCTAACCCTCACCCTAACACTCATCCTATACCTCACCCTCAAACTAACCCTAAACCAAACCCTAACCCTCACCCTAAACCTCACCATAACCCTAACACTAACCCTAACATTCATCCTCACAATAAACCTCACCCTATACCTTACCCTCACCATAACCGTAACCCTAACCCTAACCCTAATCCTCAACCACACCTTAAACTTCACCCTCACCCCAACCGTCACCCTCACCCTCATCCTCATCCTCACCCTAACCCTCTCCATCACCCTAAACATCACACAAACCCTAACCCTCAACCTGACCCTCACACTAACCTTCACCCTAACCCTAACCCTCACTCTCAAGCTAATCCTCATCATAAACCTAACCCTGACCTAAAAGAAAATCTCACCCTAACCCTCACACTAACCCTCACCCTCACCCTAGCCCTCACCCTAACCCTAACCCGATCCCTTACCCTCAACTTCACCCTAACCCTCACCGTAACCCTTACCCTCACCCTAACCCTAACCCTAATCATAACCCTCACACTATCCCTTACCATCACCCTAACCCTAACCCTAACCCTATCACCCGCACACTGACCCTCACCCTCACCCTAACCCTAACCCTATTGCTAATCCTAACCCTCACAATCACCCTCAACCTAAACCTAACCCTAACCCTCACCCTCACCCTCACCCTCACCCTCACCGAACAGTCACCCTCACCCTAAACATCACCCTAACCCTAATCCTAAGGTAAACGAAACCCTCAACCTCACACTAACCCTCACCCTTACCCTAGCCCTAACCCTAACCATAACCATAACACTTACCCACACCCTAACCCTCACCCTCATCCTCACTCTAACCCTAATCCTAACCATAACGCTCACACTAACCCTCTCCCTAACCCTAAATGAAACCCTAACCCTCAAACTCATCCTAACCCTCAAGCTCAACAGAACACTCACTCTCACCCTAAACCATACTCTCACAACAGTCATCACCCTAACGCTAACCCTCAACTTAATCCTAACCCTAACCCCCACCCTAACCCTAATCCGTACTCTAACGCTCACCCTAACCCTTACCCACAACATAATACTAACACTCACCCTCAACCTTACCATCACCCTAACCCTTACCCTCACCCTAACCCTCACACTAACCCTCACACTAACCCTAACCCTCACCCTCGCCCTAATGCTCACCCTAATCTTCACCCTCACCCTCACCCTAACCCTCACCCTAACCTTTACCCTGACCCTAACCCTAACCCTAAACCTAAACCTAACCCTCACCCTAACCCTAAACCTAATCCTTATCTTATGCCTAAACCTGACCTTAACACTCACCTTAACCTTAACCCTAACCATCACATTAACCCTAACCCTCACCCTCACCCTCAGGCTAACTCTAATACTAAACCTAACCCTCACCCTCACCCTAACTCTAACCATAAACCTAACCCTAACTCTTACCTTAACCCTCAACCTCACCCAAATCCTCAACCAACCTTACCTTAACCCTTACCTAAACTAAACCCTTACCCACAGCCTCACCCTAACCCTCACCCTCACCCTAGCCCACAACCTAACCCAAACCCTAAACCTAACCTTCACTCTAACCTAACCATAACCCTCAGGATAAACCTTATCCTATCCCTAAACCTAAAACATAACTTCACCCTAACCAAACCCTAACCCTAACCCTAACCCTCACCCTCATCCTCACTCTAACACTAATTCTAACCATAATGCTCACCCTACACCTCTCCCTAACCCTAAATGTAACCCTAACCCTCATCCTCATCCTAACCCTCAAGCTCACCTGAACACTCACCCTCACCCTAAACCATACTCTCACAACAGTCATCACCCTAACCCTAACCCTCACCCTAACCCTAACCTCAGCTTAACCCTCACCCTCAACCTAATCCTCACCCTAACCCTAACCATAAGGTAAACGAAACCCTCACCCTCACACTAACCCTCACCTTCACCTGAGCCCTAACCCTAACCCTAACCATAACACTTGCCCACACCCTAATCCTCACCCTCATCCTCACTCTAACCCTAATCCTAACCGTAATGATCACCCTACCCCTCTCCCTAACACTAAATGTAACCCTAACCCTCACCCTCATCCTAACCCTCAAGCTCAACTGAACACTCACACTCACCCTAAAACATACTCTCACAACAATTGTGAACACTCACCCTAACCCTCACCTTAACCCTCACCCAACCCTCACACTAACCCTAACCCTCACCCTCGCCCTAATGCTCACCCTAACCTTTACCCTGACCCAAACCCTAACCCTAACCCTAACCCTAAACCTAACCCTCAACCTAACCCTTATCCTAAACCTAAACCTAACCCTAACCCTCACCCTAACCCTAACCCTAATCCTCACACTAACCCTAAACTTAACCCTCAGCCTAACACTCATCCTAACCCTAACCCTAATCCTAACCCTCACCCTAACCGTAACCCTACCCATAAAACTCACGCTAACCCTAACCCTCACCCTCACCCTCAGGCTAACTCTAATACTAAACCTAACCCTCACCCTCACCCTATCTCTAACCCTAAACCTAACCCTAACCCTCACTTTAAACCTCAACCTCACCCTAATCCTCAACCTAACCTTACCTTAACCCTTACCTAAACTAAACCCTTACACTCACTCTCACCCTAACACTTACCCTCACACTAGCCCACACCCTAACCCTAACCCTAAACCTAATCTTCACACTAACCCTAACCATAACCCTCAGGATAAACCTTATCCTAACCCTAAACCAAAACAAAACTTCACCTTAACCAAACCCTAAACCTAACCCTAACCCTAACCCTAACCGCACACTAAACCTAACACTATCCCTAACACTAACCCTCAGCCTAACCCTAACCCTAACCCTAACCCTCACCCTAAACCTTATCCTAACCCTAACCCTCAACCTAACTGTAAACCTCACCCTCATCCTCAACTTCACCCTCAGCCTAAACCTAGTGCTAACCCTAATCCTAACCCTCACCCTAACCCTAACCCTCACCCTAACCTTTACCCTCACCCTCACCCTAACCCTCACCCTAACCTTTACCCTGACTCTAACCCTAACCCTAAACCTAACCCTCGCACTAACCCTAAACCTAACCCTCAACCTAACCGTTATCCTAAACCTAAAACTAACCCTAATCCTCACACTAACACTAACACTAACCCTAAACTTCACACTAACCCAAACCCTAACCCTAAGCCTAACGCTCATCCTAAACCTAACCCTAACCCTAACACTCACCCTAAACCTACCCCTAACCCTAACACTCACCCTGAACCTAACCCTCACCCTCACCATCAGGCTAACTTTAATACTAACCCAAATACTAACCCTCACCCTCACCCTAACTCTAACCATTAACCAAAACTAACCCTCACACTTACCCTCACCCTATCCCTAAACCTATCCCTAACCCTCACCCTAAACCTAACCCTAAGCCTAACCCTCACACTAAACCTCACCCTAACACTTACCCTCACCATAAATCTAAATCTAACCCTAATAATCACCCTAAACATAACCCTCAACTACACTCTAACCCGGACCCTGACCCGATCCCTCACCGAAACCCTAACACTCTTCCTAACCCTAACCCTAATCCTAAAACTAAGCCTCACCCTCAAAGTCACCCTAACCCTGCACCTAACGCTAACCCTCACCTACAACCTCACCCTAATCTTCACCCTAACCCTAACCCTAACCCTACCCTTCACCATAACACTCATAGTAACCCTAACCCTAATACTAACCTTCAACCTAACCCTAACCCTAGCCCTAACCCTCACCCTCACACTAAATCTAAACCTAACGCTAAAACTCAACCTAACACTAAACTTCATCCACACCCTAAATCTCACCCATACTTGAACCCTCAACCTCTCCCTCACACTAAACATCACCCAAACCCTAACCCGCAACCTAACCCTTGCCCTAACCCTAACCCTAACCCTAACCCTAACCCTAACCCTAACCTCAGCGTAACCATAACCCTGACATAAAGCAAACCCTCACCCTCACACTCACTCTAACCCTCACCCTCACCCTAACCCTCACCATCCCCCTAAACATAACCCTAACCATCAACGTCACCCTCACCCTCACCCTCAGCCTAAACCTAACTCTAACCCTAACCCTCACCCTCACCCCAATCCTAACCCTAACCCTAACCCTCACCCCAACCCCAACCCTAACCCTCACCCTAACACTAACCCTCATCCTCACCCTCACCCTAATCCTAACCCTAAAGCTAATCCTAACCCTCACCCTCACCCTAAACTTCACCCTAACCCTTACCCTGACCCTCACCCAAACCCTAAACCTAACACTCAGCCTAAACCTTATCCTAACCCTAAACCTAAAACTAAACTTCACCCTAACCAAACCCTAACCCTAACCCTAACCCTAACCCTCACACTAACCTTAATCTTAACCCTGAGCCTAACGCTCATCCTAACACTAACCCTAACCCTAACCCTCAACCTAAACCTAACCCTAACCCTAACATTCACCCTAACCCTAAACCTCACCCTCAAACTCACCCTCACCCTCAGCCTAAACGTATTGCTAACCCTAACCCTAACCCTCAACCTCAACCTAACTCTAACCCAAAACCAAACTCTCCCCCCCCCTCACACTCACTCTAACCCTCACTCTAGCCCTAACCCTCACCCTCAACATCTCCCTCACCCTCAGCCCAACCCAAGTCCTTACTCTAATCCTAACCCTCAACCTATACCTGAACCTAACCCTAACCCTAATCCTAACGATCACCATAACCCTCACCCTCACCACAGTCCACACCCTAAACCTAACCCTAAACCTAACCCTCACACTAACCCCAACACTAACCCACAGCCTAAACCTGAACCCAACCCTAAACCTAAAATTAACCATCACCATAACCAAACCCAAACCCTAACCCTAATCTATCCCTAACCCTCACACTAACCCTAACCCTAACACTCAGCCTAACGCTCATCCTAAACCTAACCCTAACCCTAACCCTAAACCTCAACCTAACGCTCATTCTAACCCTAACCTTAACACTAACCCTAAAACTGACCCTCAATTTAACCCTCTTCTAACCCTAAACCTCACCCTCACCCTAACCCTAATCCTACCACTAACCCTAAACCTCACCCTAACTCACACCTTAACGCTCACCCTCAGCCTAAACATCACCCTAACCTTAACCCACACCCTAACCCTAAACCTCACAATAAACCTCACGCTAACCCTAACCCTCACCCTAACCATAACCCTACACCTCACCGTACCCCTCACCCTAACCCTTACCCTCACCCTAACCCAAACCCTAACCCTCACCCTCACACTAGCCCTCAACCTTACACTAATCCTAACCATAACCCTAAACCTAAACCTAAAATTACCCTCACCCTCACCCTCACCCTCACCCTAACCCTAAACCTAAACCTCACACTCACTCTAACCCTAACCCTAACATTAATGCTAACACTAAGCCTCACCCTCACCCTAACCCTTACCCTAACCCTTACCATCACCCTCTCCCTCACCCTTACCCTAAACCTACCCTTTCAGCCTTAACCCTTACCTTCACTATAAACCTAACACTAACCCTAATCCTCATAGTAACCCTAAAACTAACCCGAACCCCAACCCTCACTTTAACCCTTTCCCTAATCCTAACCCTGACCCTAACCCTCACACTAATGCTAACACTAAACCTAAACCTCACCCTCACCCTAACCCTCACTGTCACCTTAACACTCAACATCACCATAATCCTCACCCTAACCCTAACCCTCACACTAAACCTCACCCTAACCCTTACCCTCACCATAACCTTAACCCTAACCCACACCCTAAACCTCAACTTCACCATCACCCTCACCCTCAACCTAACCGTAATCCTAACATTCACCCAAACCCTAACTCTCACGCTAACCCTCGCCCTCAACCTAGCCCTCACCCTAGCCCTCACCCTAAGCCTAACCCTAACCCTCACCCTCACCCTCAACCTCAGCCTCACCCTAAACCTAAACCTAATCCTAACCCTATTCCTCACCCTCACCCTCACTCTAAACCTAACCGTAAACCTAATGCTAACCCTAAACCTCTCCCTCATTTTAACCCTAATCCTAAACCTCACCCTAACCCTAATCCTAAGCCTAATGCTATACCTAAACCTAACCCTCACTCTAACACTAATGCTAACCCTAATACTCAACCTCACCCTAAACCTCACCCTAAAACTTACCCTCATCCTAACCCTCACGTAACCCTAAAACTAAACCTAACCCTCACACAAACACTCACCCTAAACCTTACACTAACCCTATCCCTCACCCTAACCCTCAATATGTCCCTTATCCTCACATTAACCCTAACCCTAACCCTACACCTCACCCTAACGCTAACACTGAACTCAACCCTAACACTAACCCACACCCTTACCCTACACCTAACCCTCATCCAAATGCTCACCCTAACCCTAACACTAACCCTATCCTGCAACCTGATCCTAACCCTCACCCTAACGCTTACCCTCACCCTAACCCTAAGCGTCACACTAAACCTAACCCTCACACTAATTCTAGCCATAATCCTCACCCTAACCCTCATCCTAACCCTAAACCTAACCCCCAACCTAACCCTAACCCTAAACATTACCCTAACCCCAACCCTCACCCTCATCCTCACCCTCACCCTAAACATCACCCTAACCCTAACACTAACCCTAACCCTAACCCTAAACCTCACCTTAAACCTAACCCTCACCTTCAACCTCACCCTCAGCCTAATCCTCACCCTAAACCTAACCCTAACCCTAACCCTTTCCTAACTAAAAACTGCACCCTCACACTCACCCTCAACCTCACTCTAGCCCTCACCCTAAGCCTAACCCTAACCCTCACCCTCAAACTCATCCTCAACCTCAGCCTCACCCTAACCCTAAACCTAATCCTAAACCTAAACCTCAACCTCACCCTCACTCTAACCCTAATGTTAAACCTAATGCTAACCCTAACCATAAACCTATCCCTAACCCACACCCTAACCCTAACCATAATCCTCACCCTAATCCTAATCCTAACACTAACCCTAACCCTCAATCTAAACCTAACCCTAAACATTACCCTAACCCTAACACTCAGCCTCACCCTCACCCTCACCCTCACCCTCAGCCTAACGCTAACCCTAACCCTAATCCTAACCCTAACACTCACCTTCACACTCACCCTAACTGGAACCCTAACTATAACCTAAACCTCCGCCTAACCATAAACCTATCCCTAACCCACACTCTAACCATAAACATCACCCTAACCCTAACCCTAACCCTCACACTCACCCTAACCCTAAACCTCACCCTAACTCTCGCCTTAACCCTAACGCTAAACCTAACCCTCACCCTCAACCTAAACCTCACCCTAACCCATACCCTCACCCTATCACTCACCCTAACCCTAACCCTCACCCTCACCCTAACCTTCACCGTAACCTTATCCTTCAACCTAACCCTAACCGTCACCCACACCCTAACACTCACACTCACCTGAACCCTCACCCTAACCCTAACCCTAACCCTCACCCCAACTATAACCCTCACCCTAACCCTAAATTTATCCCTCACACTCACCCTAACCCTAACCCTAACCCTTACCCTAACCCTCACCCTAACCCTTAATCTAACCCTAACACTCACTCTCACCCTAAACCTCAACCTAACCCTTATCCTTACACCAACCCTAACCCTAACCCTCACACTAACCCTAATCCTCACCCTATCCCTAACCATAACCCTCACCCTAACCCTCACCCTAACCCTAACCCTAACCCTCAACCTTAACCCTAACAGTCACCCTCACCTTAACTCTCACCAACACACTAACTCTCACCCTCACCCTCACCCTCACTCTCACCCTAGCCCTCACCAACACCCTAAGCCACACCCTCAACCGAATCCTCACTCTCACCCTCACCCTCACCATAAACATCACCCTAACCCAAACCTAACCCTAACCCTCACCCTAACTGTCATCCTAACCCTTATCCTCACCCTAACACTAACCCTAACCCTAAACTTCACCCTAAACCTAACCCTCACCTGAACCCTCACTCTCACCTTCACCCTCACCCGAAACATCACCCTAACCCTAAACCTCACGCTAACCCTAACCCTAACCCTCACCCTAACCCTAACCCTCACCTTAAAGCTCACCCTCACACAAATCCTCACCCTCAACCTAACAATAAACATTTCCTAACAAAAAATATCTCCCTCACCCTAGCCCTCACCCTAAACCTAACCTTAAACTTAACCCTCACCCTCACTCTCACCCTCACCCTCAGCCAAACCTAACCCTACCCTAATCCTAACCCTAACCCACACCCTCACCCTCACCCTCACCTGCAACCTAACCCCAACAATAACCCTAACACTGAACCTCAACCTCACCCTCATCCTAAACCTAATCCTAACTCTAACTCTAATCCTAACCCTCACCCTCAAACTCACCTTCACCCTAACCCTTACCTCCACCTTCACCTAACCCTAACCCTAACCCTCACACTAACCCAAACCCTCACCCTAACCATACCACTAACCCTTACCCTTACCCTCACCCTAACCCTAACCCTAACAGTAACCCTAAACCTAAACCTAGTCCTCACACTAACCCTAACCCTCACCCACACATTAACCCGAACGCTCACCCAAACCCTCACTCTAACCCTAACCCTAAACCTAACCCTAACACTCCCACTAAACCTAAGCCTCACCCTAACTGTAACCCTACACATCAGCCTAAATCTCACCCTAAACCTAACCCTAACCCTAATCCTTAACCTATCCCTAAATAAAACCCTAACCCTCACACTCACCCTAGCCCTCACCCTAACCCTACCCCAAAACCTAACCCTCACACTAAACCTAACCCTCACACTATCCCTAACCCTTCCCCTCAGCCTAAGACTCACCCTAACCCTAACCCTAAACCTAATCCTCACCCTATCCCTAACCCTAACCCTAACCCACACACTCACCCTAGCCCTCACCCTAACCTCATCCTAACCCTATCCCTAAACTTAAACCTCACCCTCATCCTAACCCTCACCCTATCCCTTACCCCTAACCTAATCCTATCCCCGACCCTAACCTTAAACCTAAAACTCACACTAACCCTAACCCTCACCCTAACCCTAACCCTACCCCACAGCCTAATCCTCAACCTAACCCTAACCCTAATCCTATCCCTCAACCTAACCCTAACCCTAACCTTAACCCTCACCCTCACCCAAAACCTAACCCTCACCTTCACCCTCACACTCACCCTCAGCCTAACCCTAACACTAACCCTAATCCTAAACCTAACCCTCACCCACAGCCTCACCCTAACTCTAACCCGAACCCTAACCATAAACCTCCCCCTTCACCCAAAACCTCACCCGAACCCTCACTCTTACGCTACGGCTCACCCTCAACTTAACCCTAACCCTAACCCTCAACCTAACCCTAAACCTCACCCTCACCCTCAAACTCACGCTAACCCTAAGCCTCACTGTTACCCTAAACCTCACCCTAACCCTTAACCTTACACTAACCCTAACCCTCACACTAAACCTAAGCCTCACCCTCACCCTTACCCTAACCCTACCCAAACCCTAACCCTCAACCTAACCATAACGCTCACCCTCACCCTAACCCTCACCCTAAACCTAACCCTCACCCTCACCCTAATCCTCACCCTCACCCTCAAACTCATACTAACCCTAACCCTCACACTAAACCTAAACCTCACCCTCACCCTAACCTTAACCCTACCCCTCACCGTACCCCTCACTCTCACCCTAGCCCTCACCCCTACCCTAATCCTAACCCTGACCCTAATCTTAACCCTAAAACTCACACTAACCCTAACCCTCACCCTGACCCTAACCCTACCACACAGCCTAACCCTCATCCTAACCCTAATCCTAACCCTATCCCTCACTCTAACCCTAACTCTAATATTAACCCTAACCCTCACCCAAAACCTAACCCTCAACCTCACCCTCACCCTCACCCTCACCCTCACCATCACCCTAACTCGAAACCGAACTGTACCTCTCACCCTCACCCTAACCCTAACCCTAACCCTAACCCTCACCTTAACCCTCACCCTAAACCTAACCCTGATCCTAACCCTCACCCTAAAGCTAACACTAAACCTAAACCTCACCCTCACCCTAACCCTCAGCATCACCCTAACCCTCACCCAAAGACGAACCCTCACCTCAACCTAATCCTCACTCTCACCCTAACTGTAAACCTAACTCTAATCCTCTCCCTAACCCTCAACCTCACCCTCACCTTAAGGCTAACCCTAACCCTAATCCTAAACCTAACCCTCACCCTAACTCTAACCCTAACCCTAATCCTAAACCGACCCCTCACCTTCACCCTAAAACTACCTCTAAACATCACCCTCACACTCAACCTTACCCTATCCCCAACCCTAAGCCTTAGCCTAACCCTAACCCTCACCCTAACCCTAACCATAACACTCACCCTCACCCTCACCCTAACCCTAACAATAACCCTATCCCTCACACTAACCCTTATCCTCACACTTACCCTATACCTAACCCTAAACCTCACATTAACCCTAAACCTCACCCCAACCCTGACCCTACTCCTCACCCTAAACCTCACCCTAATCCAAACCCTAACCCTAACCGAAACCCTAAACCTAACTGTAACCCTCACCCTCATGCTAACCCTCATCCACACCCTAATCCTCACCCTCACCCGAATCCTCACCCTCACCCTAACCCTCACCCTCACCCTAAACATCACCCTAAACCTAACCCTCACCGTAACCCTAATCATAAACCTCAACTTCACCCTCACCCTCAGCCTAACCCTAGTCCTTAACCTAATCATAATACTCACCCTGACCCTAACCCTCACCCTAACCCTTACCCGATCCTTCACCTAACCCTAACCCTAACCCTCACACTAACCCGAACCCTCACCCTAACCATAAAACTAACCCTAACCCTTACCCTCACCCTAATCCTAACCCTAACAGTAACCCTAACCCTAAAGGTAGTCCTCACACTAACCCTAACCCTCACCCACTACTTAATCCGAAACCTCACCGGAACCCTCACCCTAACCCTAAACATAAACCTAACCCTAACACTCCCACTAAACCTAACCCTCACCCTAACTGTAACCGTACCCATCAGGCTAAACCTCAGCCTAACCCTAAACCTAACCCTAATCCTACACCTAATCCTCACACTCACACTCACCCTATCCCTAACCATAACATTCACCCTCACTCTAAGGCTAAGCCTAACCCTCACCCTCACCCTCAACCAAACCCTTAACCTCACCTTAACCCTAAACCTAAACCTCACCCTAACCCTAAAACTACACCTTAAACTAACCCTAACCCTAATCCTCAACCCAACCATGATGCTAACACAAATGCTCACTCTCAACCTAACCCTTAGATTAACCCTTACCCTCAACATAACCCTATCCCTCACCCTCTCCTTAACCCTCACCCTACCCCTTCCCCTCCCCCTAAACCTCACCCTACCCCAAACCCTAACCCTAACCCTAACCTTCACCCTAACCCTCACACTAACTCTAACCCTAACCCTCACTCTAACCCTCACCCTAACCCTAAACTTAACCCTAACCCTGACCCTCACCCTAGCTGTCATCCTGACCCTTACCCTCACCCTAACCCTAACCCTAAACCTCATAATAACCCTAAAACTACCCCTCAGCCTAACCCTAACCCTAACCCTCAACCCAACACTGATGCTAACACAAATGCTCACTCTCAACCTAACCTTTAGATTAACCCTTACTCTCACCATAACCCTATCCCTCACCCTCTCCTTAAGCCTCACCCTACCCCTTCTCCTCCCCCTAAACCTTACCCTACCCCAAACCCTAACCCTAACCCTAACCTTCACCCTAAGCTTCACCCTAACCCTCACACTAACCCTAACCCTAACCCTCACCCCAACCCTCACCCTAACCCTAAACCTAACCCTAACCCTCACCCTCACCCTGTCATCATGACCCTTACCCTCACCCTAAACCTAAACCTAACCCTAACCCTAACCCTCACCCTAACCCTAACCCTCACCCGAACCCTCAGTCTCACCTTCACCGTCACCCTAAACATCAACCTAACCCTAACCCTCACCCTAACCCTAACCCTAACACTGACCCTAACCCTAACTTTCACCTTAAACCTCACCCTCACCCTAATCCTCACCGTAAACCTAACCCTAAACTTTTCTTAAACAAAAACATCACCCTCACATTAGTCCTCACCCTAAACCTAACCCTAACCTTAATCCTCACCCTCACCCTCACCTTCACCCTCAGCCTCAGCCTCAGCCTCACCCTAACCCTAAACCTAATCCTAACCCTAACCCTGACCCTCACCCTCACTCTAACCGTAACCCTAACGTGCACCCTAGCCCTAACCCTAACCCTAACCCTAACCCTAACTCTCAACCTAATCCTAAACCTAACCCTAATGCTAACCCTAAACCTCACCCTCACCCTAATTCTGACCCTAACCCTTACACTTACCCTCACCCTCACTCTCAACCTAACCCTAACCCTTACCTTCACGATAAACCTATCCCTCACCCACAACCTAACCCTCACCCTAACCCTTATGCTCACCCTTACCCTCACCCAACCCTAACCCGAACCCTAACCCTCACCCTAACCCCCATCCTAACCTTCACCCTAACCCTAACGCTAAAACTAAACCTCAGTACTAACCTAAACGTAACCCTAACACTTATGTAACCGAGACCCTAACCCTCACCCTCACAATCAACCTAAGCTTTACCATAACCCTAATAGCAACCCAAACACTTACCCTCACCCTAAACCTAACCCTAAACCTAACCCTCACCGTCACTCTCCCACTCAGGCTCACCCTCACCTTAAACCTCATGGTCACCCTCACACTAACCCTCAACCTCACCCTAAACATCACACTAACCCTAACCCTCACACTAACCCTTATCCTAACCCTAACCCTAACGCTAACATTCACACTAACCATAACACTCACCCTAACCCTATCCCGACACCTCACCCTGACTCTCATCCTAACCCAAACACTCAACCACACCCTAAACCTCACCCTCACCCGAACACTCACCCGAACACTAACACTCACTCTCAACCGAACCCTCACCCTCACCCGAACCCTACCCCTCATACTAACCCTAACACAAAGCCGAATTCCAGAACCTCACACTCACCCTAACCCTTACCCTCACCCTAACTCTAACCATAAAGCTCACATAACCTTAACCCTCACTCTAAACCTAACCCTAAACTTGACCATAACCTTGACCCTCACACTCAGTTTAACACTAACCCTAATCCTATTCCAAATCCTAACCCTCAGCCTCACCCTAAACCTAACCCTAACCCTAACCCTAACCCTCACCCTCACCCTCACCCTAACCCTCAACCTCACCCTAAACATCTCCCTAACCCTAACCCTCACCCTAACCCTAAAACTAACCCTCACTCTGAACCTAACCTCAGCTTAATCCTCATCCTCACCTTAATCCTCACCCTAACCCTAAACTTTACCTAACCAAAACCCTCACCCTCACCTTCAGCCTAACCCTCACCCTCACCCAAGCCCTCACCTTAACCCTAAACTTAAACCTAACACTCACCCTCAACCTCCCCTTCCCCATCAGCCTTACCCTAACCATAACCCTAAGACTAACCCTTACCCTCAACCCTACCCTCACCTATCCCTAACCCTAACCCTAACAATAACCCTCACCCTCATCCTAAACTTAACCCTAACAATAACTCTAACCCTAGCCCTAACCCTAAAACTCACCCTAACCCTAATTCTAACCCTAACCCTCAACCTCACCCTCACCATCATTCTAACCCTCACCTTCACGCTGACCCTCACCATCACACTTACCCTCACACTAACCCTAACCCTCACCCTAGCCCTAACCCTAACCCTCAACATCATTTTCCCCCTCGCCCTCAGCCTAACCCTAACTCTAACCCTAAACCTCAACTAAACTCACTTTCACCCTAACCCTCACCCCCAGCCTCACCCTCACCCTCACCCTCACACTAACCCTCAACATCACCCTAAACATCACCTTAACCCTAAACCTCACACTGAACCTAAACCTAACGATCACTCTAACCCTCACCTTCAAACTAACCCTCAACCTAAACATTATCCTAACACTAACCCTACCCCTACCCCTAACCTTCACACTAACCCTAACCCTCAGCCTAACCGTATCCTGACACCTCATCCTAAGTCTCACCCTAAACCTAACCCTAACCCTAACCCTAACCCTCACCCTAAACCACACCCTAACCCTTACTCTCAACATAACCTTAACCTTAAACCACACCCTAACCCTCACCTGAACCTCACCCTCACCCTCACCCTAACCGTAAGCCTAACCCTCACCCCAACCCTAACCCTCACCCTAACCCTAACTCTAATCCTCACCCTCAACTGAACCCTAACCCGAACTCTAACCCTATACCTCACCCTAACCCAAACTCTAAACCTAACCCTAACACTTACTCTCATCCTAATCCTCACCCTAAGCCTTTTCCTCACACTAACCCTAAACCTAACCCTCACCATCACCGTAACCCTCACCCTCACCCTAACCCTCACTTACACCCTAACCCTCACCTTCACCCTCACCCTCACCCTAAACAACACCCTAAATATCACCCAAACCCTAAAGCTCAGCCTAACGCTAACCCTAACCATCATCTTAACCCTAAACATCACCTTCAACCTTACCCTCAGCCTAATCCTCACCCTAAAACTAACCCTAACCCTTTCCTAACAGAAAACCACACCCTCACCCTAACTCTCACCCTAACCCTCGCCCTCACCCTAGCCCTCACCCTAACTCTAAACCTAACCTTAATCCTAAACCTCACCCTCACCCTCACCCTCACCCTCACCCTAACCCTCAACCTCACCCTAAACATCTCCCTAACCCTAACCCTCAACCTAAACTAAAACTAACCTAAAACTAACCCTCACCCTGAACCAACCTCAGCTTAATCCTCATCCTCACCCTAATCCTCACCTTAACCCTAACCTTTACCTAACCAAAACCCTCACCCTCACCCTCAGCCTCACCCTCACCCTCACCCAAGCCCTCACCTTAACCCTAAACTTAACCCTAACACTCACCCTCAACCTCCCCTTCCCCATCAGCCTTACCCTAACCATAACCCTTACCCTCAACCCCACCCTCACCTAACCCTAACCCTAACACTAACAATAACCCTCACCCTCATCCTAACCTTAACCCTAACAATAACTCTAACCCTAGCCCTAACCCTAAAACTCACCCTAACCCTAATCCTAACCCTAAAACTCAACCTCACCCTCACCGTCATTCTAACCCTCAACTTCACGCTGACCCTCACCATCACACTAACCCTCACACTAACCCTAACCCTCACCCTAGCCCTAACCCTAACCCTCACCCTCACCCTCAGCCTAACCCTAACTCTAACCCTAAACATAAACTAAACTCACCTTCACCCTAACCCTCACCCTCAGCTTCACCCTCACCCTCACCCTCACACTCACACTAACCCTCAACATCACCCTAAACATCACCTTAACCCTAAACCTCACACTGAACCTAACCCTAACACTCACTCGAACCCTCACCCTCAAACTAACCCTCACCCTAAACATTATCCTAACACTAATCCTACCCCTACCCCTAACCTTCACACTAACCCTAACCCTCAGCCTAACCGTATCCCGACACCTCACCCTAACTTTCACCCTAAACCTAACCCTAACCCTAACCCTAACCTTCACCCTAAACCACACCCTAACCCTTACTCTCAACATAACCTTAACCCTAACCCACACCCTAACCCTCACCTGAACCTCACCCTCACCCTCACCCTAACCGTAAGCCTAACCTTCACCCCAACCCTAACACTCACCCTAACCCTAACTCTAACCCTCACCCTCAACTGAACCCTAACCTGAACTCTAACCCTATACCTCACCCTAACCCAAACTCTAAACCTAACCCTAACACTTACTCTCATCCTAATCCTCACCCTAAGCCTTTTCCTCACACTAACCCTAAACCTAACCTCACCATCACCCTAACCCTCACCCTCACCCCAAACCTCACCTACACCCTAACCCTCACCTTCACCCTCACCCTCACCCTAAACATCACCCATACCCTAACGCTCAGTCTAATACTAACCCTAACCCTCACCTTAACCCTAAACCTCACCTTCAACCTCACCCTCAGCCTAATCCTCACCCTAAACCTAACCCTAACCCTTTCCTAACAGAAAACTGCACACTCACCCTAACCCTCACCCTAACCCTCGCCCTCACCCTAGCTCTCACACTAACCATAAACCTAATCCTAACCATAACCCTCACCCTCACCCTCACTCTAATCCTAACCCTCACCCTCACCCTAAACCTAACCCTAACCCTAAACCTCACCCTCACCCTAACCCTAACCCTCAACCTCACGCTAAACATCTCCCTAACCCTAACCCTCAACCTAACCCTAACACTAACCCTCACCCTGAACCTAACCTCAGCTTAATCCTCATCCTCAGCCGAATCCTCACCCTAACCCTAAACTTTACCTAACCAAAACCCTCACCCTCACCCTCAGCCTAACCCTCACCCTCACCCAAGCCTTCACCTTAACCCTAAACTTAACTGTAACACTCACCCTCAACCTCCCCTTCCCCATCAGCCTTACCCTAAACATAACCCTAAGACTAACCCTAACCCTCAACCCCACCCTCACCCTAACCCTAACCCTAACCCTAACAATAACCCTCACCCTCATCCTAACTTTAACCCTAACAATAACTCTAACCCAAGCCCTAACCCTAAAACTCACCCTAACACTAATCCTAACCCTAACCCTCAACCTCACCCTCACCGTCATTCTAACCCTCACCTTCACGCTGACCCTCACCATCGCACTAACCCTCACACTAACCCTAAACCTCACCCTAGCCCTAACCCTAACCCTCACCCTCACTTTTCCCCTCACCCTCAGCCTAACCCTAACTCTAACCCTAATCCTAAACTAAACTCACCCTCACCCTAACCCTCACCCTCAGCCTCACCCTCACCCTCACCCTCACACTAACCCTCAACATCACCCTAAACATCACCTTAACCCTAAACCTCACACTGAACCTAACCCTAACGCTCATTCTAACCCTCACTTTCAAACTAACCCTCACCCTAAACATTATCCTAACACTAACCCTAACCCTACCCCTAACCTTCACACTAACCCTAACCCTCCGCCTAACCGTATCCTGACACCTCACCCTAACGCTCACCCTAACCCTATCCCTAATCCTAACACTCAGTCTAACCCTAACTCTAAACCTAACCCTCACTCTCACCCTAACCCTCACCATCACCCTAACTCTCACCCTAACCCTAACCCTCACCCTAAACCTAACTCTCAACCTAAGCCAAACCCTCACCCTGACCCTCACCCTAACCCTAACCCTCACTCTAACCCTTACTTTAACCCTAACCCTCACCCTAAGCCTAACCCAGACCCTAACAATAACACTCACACTAACACTAAACCTAGCCCTCACCCTCACCCTCACTCTCAACATAACCCTAACACTCATCTAAACCCTAACCTAAACCTAAACCTCACAGTAAAATTAACCTCACTCTATCCCTAATCTTCAAACTAACCCTAACTATCACTCTTTCACTAACCCTACCCCTCATCCTAAACCTCACCCTAAACCTAACCCTAACCCTAATCCTCACCCCATCCCTAACCTTAAGCCTAACCCTCACCATAACCCTCACCCTCACCCTCACCCTAACACTAATGCTAACCCTCACCCTCACCCTAACCCTCAACCTAACCCTTACCCTCATCTTAACCCTTACCCTGAAACTTACCCTAACCCTCACTCTCGCACTAACCCTCACTCTAATATTTACCCACACCCTCCCCCTAACCCTAACCCTCACCCTTACCTTAACCCTAACCCTAGCCCTCACCCTAAACCTAAACCTAAACCTCACTTTTACAGTCACCCTCAAACTCAGCCAAAACCTAATCCTTACCCTAATCGTAAACCTCAACCTCACCCTAACTCTAAACCTAACCCTCAACCTCACCCTTACCATTTCCCTATCCCTCACCCTAACACTAACACTCACCCTATACCACACCCTCACCCTAACCCTAAACCAAACCCTTACACTCACCCTAAACCTCACCCTAACCCTAACAATAAACCTAACCCTCATCCTCACAATAAACCTCACCCTATACCTTACCCTCACCATTACCCTAACCCAAACCCTAACCCTAATCCTCAACCACACCCTAGCCTTCACCCTCACCTTAATCCTCACCCTCACCCTAAACATCACCTAAACCCTCACCCTCATGCTAACCCTAAACCTAACCCTCACTCTCACGCTAATCCTCACCATAAACCTAACCCTGACCTAAAAGAAACCCTCACCCTAACCCTCACACTAACCCTCACCCTCACCCTAGCCCTCACCCTAACCCAAACCCTCACCCTAACCCTTACCCTAACAGTAATCCTAACCCTAACCCTAATCATAACTCTCACACTAACCGTAACCCTCACCCTAAGCATAACCCTAACCCTATTCCTATTCCTAACCCTCACAATCACCCTCAACCTAAACCTAACTCTAACACTAACCCTCACCCTCACCCTCACCCTCACTAAACACTCACCCTCACCATAAACATCACCCTAACCATAACCCACACCCTAACCCTAACCTCAGATTAAGCCTCACCCTAAACCTAATCCTCACAATAACCCTAACCCTAAGGTAAACGAAACCCTCACCCTCACACTAACCCTCACCCTAGCCCTAACCCTAACCCTAACCATAACACTTACCCACACCCTAATCCTCACCCTCATCCTCATTCTAACCCTAATCCTAACCCTAATCCTAACCCTAATGCTCACGCTACCCCTCTCCCTAAACTTAACTGTAACCCTAACCCTCACCCTCATCCTAACCATCACGCTCACCCGAACACTCACCCTCACCCTAAACGATACTCTCACAATAAATATCAGGTTAACCCTAACCCTAACCCTAACCCTCAGACTAATCTCATCCTAACCCTAACCCTAACCCTAACACTCACCCTAACCCAAACCCTACCCATAAAACTCACCCTAACCCTAACCCTCACCCTCACCCTCAGGCTAACTCTAATACTAACCCTAACCCTCACCCTCAACCTAACTCTAAACCTAAACCTAACCCTAACCCTCACTCTCACCCTATCCCTAAACCTATCCCTAACCCTCACCCTAACCCTAACCCAAAACCTATACCTCACACTCACCCTAACCCTCACCCTAACCGTCACACTAAACCTCACCCTAACCCTTACCCTCACCAAAAACCTCACTCTAACCCTAATCCTCACCCTAAACCTAACCCTCACCAACACCCTAACCCTCACCCCCACCGGAACCCTAACCCACACCCTAACACTCACACTAACCCTAACCCTAACACTATTCCTCAACGTAAACCTAACCCTTAAACTCATCCTAACCCTACACTTACGCCTAACCTTCACCCACACCCTCACCCTAACCCTCACCCTAACCATAACCCTACCCTTCACCCTAAACCTCACACTAACCCTAACCCTAATCCAAACCCTCAACCTAACCCTAAAGCTACCCCTAACCCTCAACCTCACACTAAACGTAAACCTAACACTAAAACTCAATCTAACCCTAATCCTCACCCACACCCTAAACCTCACCCTCACCTTAACCCTCACTTTCACTCTAAACATCACCCAAAACCTAACATTCATCCTATCCCTAGCCCTAACCCTCACCCTAACCCTAATCCAAAACCTAATCCTCAACCTCACTCTATTCCTCAACATAACCCTAAACCTTGGCTAAAAGAAACTCTCAATCTGAAACTCACACTAACCCTCACCCTCACTCTAAGCCTCACCCTAATCCTAACCCTAACCATAACCCTAAACCTAACCTCAGGTTAAACCTAACCCTGAGGTAAACGAAACCCTCACCCTAAACCTCATACTAACCCTAACCTCACCCTAAACATCACCTTCACCCTAACCATAATCCTAAACATCAACCTCACCCTCACCCTCACCCTCAGCCTAAATATAACCATAACCCTAACCCTAACCCTCACCCTCAACCCAACCCTAATCCTCACCCTAACACTAACCATTCATCCTTACCATCACTCTAACCCTAACCATAACTCTAATCCTAACCTTCACCCTCACCCTAAACCTCACCCTCACACTTACCCTCACCCTCACCCTAAACCTAACCCTAACCCTCACAGTAATCCTAACCCTCACCCTAACCCTAATCCTCACCTTAACCCTCAACCTCACCCTAATCCTCACCCTAACCTAACCTTAACCCTTACCTAAACTAAACCCTCACCCTCACCCTAAAACTCACCCTCACCCTAGACCACCCCCTAACCCTAACACTAAACCTAACCCTCACAGTAACCCTAACCCTAACCCTCTGTCTGAACTTTATCCTAACCCTAAAGCTAAAACTAACCTTCAACCTAATCAAACCCTAACCCTAACCCTCACATTAACCCTAACTGTAACCCTCAGCCTAATGCTCATCCTAACCCTAACCCTAACCCTAACCTTCACCCTAAAACTAACCCTAACCCTCACCCTAACCCTAACCCTCACCCTCAACCTCACACTCACCCTCAGCACAAACCTAGTGCTAACCCTAATCCTAACCCTCACCCTCAACCTAACTCTAACCCTAAACCAAACTCTCCCCCTTCCCCTCACCCTCACTCTAAACCTCACTCTAACCCTACCCATAAACCTCAACCTAACTCGCATCCTAACCCTAACCCTAGCACTAACCCTAACCCTGACCCTCAATTTAACCGTCCCCATAACCCTAAGTCTAACCCTAAACCTCACCCTCACCTTAACACTAATACTAACACTAACCATAAGCTTCACCCTAACTCTCACCCTAACCCTCAGCCTCACCCTAAACATCAACCTAAGCTTAACCCACACCCTAACTCTAACCCTAACCCTCACCCTAACCCTAACCTCAGCTTAACACTAACCCAGATGTAAACGAAATCCTCACCCTCACTCTCACCCTAATCCTCACCCTAACCTTAACCCTGATGTAAAAGAAACCCTCACCCTCACCCTCACACGAATCTGCACCCTCACCCTAGCCCTCACCCTCACCCTCACCCTAACACTAACCATCAACCTCACCCTCACCCTCCCCCTCAGCCTAAACCTAACCTTACCCTAACCCTAACCCTCAACCTTACCTGCACCCTAACCCTAACAATAACCCTAACCCTCACCCTAATACTAAACCTCAACCTAACCCTAACCCTAATCCTAACCCTAACTCTAATTCTAACCCTCATCCTCACCCTAACCCTCACCCTAACCCTTACCCTCACCTTCACCTAAACCTAACCCTAACCCTCACACTAACCTGAACCCTCTCCCTAACCGTAAAACTTACCCTACCCCTCAGCCTAAGACTCACCCTAACCCTAACCCTAAATCTAAACATAACCCTCCCCCATTCCTAACCCAAATTTTAACCCTCACACTAACCCTAGCCCTCACCCTAACCTCAGCCTAACCCTATACCTAACCCTAAACCTCACCCTCATCCTAACCCTCACACTAACCCTTACCCTCACCCTAATACTAACCATGACCCTAATCTTAACCCTAAATCTCACACTAACCCTAACCCTCACCCTAACACTAACCCTAACCCACAGCCTAACCCTCATCCTAAAACTAATCCTAACCCTATCCCTCATCCTAACCCTAACCCTAACATTAAGCCTAACCCTCACCCTAACCCTAACCCTCACCCTCACCCTCACACTCACCCTCAGCCTAAACCTAACCCTAACCCTAATCCTAAACCTAACCCTCACCCACACACTCACCCTAACTCTAACCCGAACACTAACCATAACCCTCCCCCTCCCCTTCCCCCTCACCTGAATGCTCACTCTCACCCTAATACTCACCCTCACCCTAACCCTAACACTATCCCTAACCCTCACCCTAACCTTAATCCTCACACTCACCATCAACCTCACACTCACCTTAACCCTCACCATCACCCAACCCCTAACCCTAACCATAAACCTCACGCTAACCCTAAACCTAACCCCTCCCCTCACCTGAAACTTCACCCTCACCCTCACCATAAACATCACCCTAACAATCACCCTCACCTAACCCTAATTCTCACCCTAAACCTAACCCTCACCTCAGCCCTCAACCTCATCCTAATCCTCACCCTAAACTTACCCAAACCCTTACCTAAAGTAAACCCTCACCCTCACCCTAACCCAACCCTAAACCTAACCTCATACTAACCCTAACCCTAATCCTCAGCCTAACGTTCATGCTAAACTTAACCCAAACCCTAACCGTCACCCTAACCCTAACCATAATCCTAACCCTCACCCTATCCCTAACCCTCACCCTCACCCTGACCCTAACCCTAATCGTAAACCTAACCCTCACCCTCACCCTAAACTTAATCTTAACCGTAACCCTCATCCTCACCCTCATCCTAAACCTAAGCCTCACCCTGATCCTAAACGTAGCCCTAACCATCACCTTCATCCTCATCCTCACCCTTAACCTAACCCTAACCCTCAACCTAACCCTCACCCTAACCCTAACCCTAACCGTAACTCTCACACTAAACCGAACCCTCACCCTCACTGTAACCCTAACCCTACCCCGCACCCTAACCCTCACACTCACCCTAACTCTAACCCTAAACTGAACCCTAATCTTCACGCTAACCATAAAGCTAACCCTCCCCCTCACCGAACCTTCACCCTCACCCTAAACATCACCCTAACATTAACCCTCACCCTAATCGTAACCCTAAGGCTCACACTAACCCTAACCCTCAACTTAACCCTCAATCTCACCCTAACCTTACCTTAACCCTTACCTAAACTAAACCCTCAACCTAACCCTCACCTTACCCTAGCCCACACCCTAACCCTAACGCTAAACATAACCCTCACACTAACCCTAAATCTTACCATCAGCCTAAACCTTATCCTAAACCTAAAACTAACCTTCACCCTAACCTAATAGTAACCTAACATTAACCTTAACCCTAACCCTCACACTAACCCTAAACCGAACCCTCAGCCTAACGCTCATCCTAACCCTAACCCTAACCCTAACCCTAACCCTGACCCTAAACCTCACCGTAACCCTTACTCTCACCATAACCTTAACCCTAACCCACACCCTAACCCTCACCTGAACCCTCACCTGAACCCTCACCCTAACCGTAACCCTAACCCTCACCCCAACCCTAACCCTCACCCTAACCCTAACTCTAATCCTCACCCTCAACTGAACCCTAACCCGAACTCTAACCCTATACCTCACCCTAACCCAAACTCTAAACCTAACCCTAACACTTACTCTCATCCTAATCCTCACCCTAAGCCTTTTCCTCACACTAACCCTAAACCTAACCCTCACCATCACCGTAACCCTCACCCTCACCCTAACCCTCACCTACACCCTAACCCTCACCTTCACCCTCACCCACACCCTAAACATCACCCTAAACATCACCCAAACCCTAACGCTCAGTCTAATACTAACCCTAACCCTCACCTTAACCCTAAACATCACCTTCAACCTCACCCTCAGCCTAATCCTCACCCTAAACCTAACCCTAACCCTTTCCTAACAGAAAACCGCACCCTCACCCTCACCCTCACCCTAACCCTCGCCCTCACCCTAGCCCTCACCCTAACCCTAAACCTAATCCTAACCCTAACCCTCACCCTCACCCTCACTCTAATCCTAACCCTCAACCTCACCCTAAACCTAACCCTAACCATAACCCTCACCCTAACCCTCAACCTCACCCTAAACATCTCCCTAACCCTAACCCTCACCCTAACCCTAAAACTAACCCTCACCCTGAACCTAACCTCAGCTTAATCCTCATCCTCAGCCTAATCCTCACCCTAACCCTAACCTTTGCCTAACCAAAACCCTCACCGTCACCATCAGCCTAACCCTCACCCTCACCCAAGCCCTCACCTTAACCCTTAACTTAACCCTAACACTCACCCTCAACCTCCCCTTCCCCATCAGCCTTACCCTAACCATAACCATAAGACTAACCCTAACCCTCAACCCCACCCTCACCCTAAACCTAACCCTAACCTGCAACCTAACCCTAACCCTTATGCTAAACCTTACCCTCAAGCTTACCCTAACCCTAACTCTAACACTCACCCTAAACCTAACCCTAACCCTAATGCTAACCCTAACCCTCACCCTCACCCTAACCCTGACCCTAACTCTAACCCTACCCCTCTGCCTACCCCTCACCCTCACCCTAACCCTCACCCTCACCCTAACACTAATGCTAACCTTAATCCTCAACTCACCCTAACAGTTTCCCTAACCCTTACCCTCACCATAAACCTATCCTTCAACCTCAACCTAACCCTCACCCTAAACCTTTCGCTCACCCTACCCCTAAACCTCATGCTAACCCCAACCCAAACCCTAACCCTAACCCTAATCCTCACCTGAACCCTAACACTCACGGTCACCGTAAGCCTCACCCTTTCCCTAACCCTTACCTACACCCTAACTATTCCTCTTCCCTGAACCCTAACTCTCATCCTAAACCTCACCCTCACCCTAAACATCACCCTAATCCTTACCCTCAGCTTAACCCTCACCCTCACACACACCCTAACCTTCACCGTCACCCAAAACCTCTCACTCTCCCTAACTTTCACCTTCACCTAAAACATCACCCTAACCCTCACTCTCACCCTAACCCTCACTCTAACACTTAACATCACCCTAACCCTAACTCTAACCCTAACTCTCACACTAAACCTAACCCTCACATTAAATCTAACACTAAATCTACCCGTCCCCCTAACCCTCACCCTAACCATAGCCATGAAAGCTAGGGTGAGTCTCAATCATATCCTCAACCTCAGCCTCACCCTAACCCTAACCCTCATCCTAGCGCTCAACCTAACCCTAACCCTAACCCTAACCCTAACTCTAAACCTCACCTTCACCCTCACCCTCACCCTCACCCTCAGCCTAATCCTAACCCTAACCTTAATACTAACCCTAAACCTAACACTAAACCTACATCTACACCTACCCCTAACCCTAACCCTCACCTTCACCCTCACCCTAACCCTTACCCTCACCCTCACCCTAAACCTCACATTAAGTCCAACCCTCACCCTCACCCTAAACCTCAACCTCACCCTCACCCTACACCTAAACCTAACCCTCAACCTCACCCTTACCCTCACACTCACCCTAACCATAACCCTCACCCTCACCCTCACGCTAAACCTAACCCTAACCCTCTCCATAACCCTCACCCTAACCCTAATGCAAAACCAAATCCTCACCCTCACCCTAAACCTAAAACTAACCCTAACAGTCACCCTCACCCTAAAGCTCACCCTAACCCTTAACCTCACCCTAACTCTAACCCTAACCCTCACACTAACCATAACCCTCACCCTAACCCTAAACCTATCCCTCACCCTAAGGCTCACCCTATACCTAACCCTAACCTTAATACTCACCCTAACCCTAAACTTCATCTTAACCCTCGCCCTTACCCTAATTCTCGCCTGACGCTAACCCTAATACTTACCTAACCGAAACCCTCATCCTCACACTTATCCTCACCATATTCCTCACCCTCACCATCGCCCTCACCATAACCCTAAACCTAACCCTCTCCCTAAACATAACATTAACTTTAACCCTCAACATAACCCTCACCCTAGCACTAACCCGAAATTTAACCCTCAGCCTAACCCTCACCAAAACCCATACACTCACCCTCACCCTCACCTTAACCCTCAGACTAAACCTAAACCTCACCCTAACCCTAACACTAACACTAAACAAAACCCTCATCCTATCCCTCAAACTAAGGCTAAACCTTACCCTAACCCTCACCCTCACCATCACCCCAAACCTAACACTGACCCTCACCCTCACCCTAATCATTAACCTCACCCTAAACATAACACTTACCCTTACCCGAACCCGAACCCTAATCCTAATATTCACCCTAATCCTAACCCTACCCCTTACCCTAACCCTCACCCTAACCCTAACCCTAACACTAACCTTCACCCTAACACTAACCCTAAACCTATCCCTAACCCTCAAATACACCCTAACCTTCACCCTAACCCTAATGCAAACCCGAACCCTAAACCTCAACCTAACCCTAACCCTAACCCTAAACCTCAACCTAACCCTAACCCTCACCCCAACCATAAACTTCATCCTATCCCTGAACCTCACCCTAACCATAATCCTAACCCTTACCTATCTGAAACACTCTCCCACACCCATTCCCTCTCCCTAACCCGCAATCTCACATTAGACCTCACCATAAACCTTACGCTAAACCTAACAATAACCCTCACACTGACCCTCACCCTCACACTAAACCTAACCCTAAGCCTCACCCTCACCCTCACCATCACCCGAACCCTAACCCTCACCCTCACTCTCCCCCAACCCTAAACCTAACCCTCCCCCTAATCTTAACCCTCACCATAACCCTAACCCTAACTCTCACCCTCACCTTCACCCTAAACCTAAACCTAAACCTCACCCTAACCCTCAACCAAACCCGAATGCAAACCCTAAACCTCACCCTCACCTTAACCCGAAAGCTAACCCTAACCCTCACCCTCACCCTAAACCTCACCCTAATCCTTACCCTCACCCTAAGCCTAACCCTAACT
The DNA here is from genome assembly GCF_024711535.1 of Dipodomys merriami. Lineage (NCBI taxonomy): Eukaryota > Metazoa > Chordata > Mammalia > Rodentia > Heteromyidae > Dipodomys > Dipodomys merriami. The sequence goes on from NW_027205337.1 coordinate 755,298, forward strand.
CTAACCCTCATACTAACCCTAACCCTCATCCTAACACTAACCCTACCCCTCAACCTAAGCTTCACCCTATAACTAACCCTAACCTAAATCGAACACTAACTCTCACTGTCACCTTAACCCTCACCCTCAACCTAACATTAACATTACCACTAACCCTCACCTAAACCTAACCCTAACCCTAAACCTCACACTAACACTCACCCTAACGGTAACCCTAACCTTCACACTAACCCTAACCCTCACCCTAAACCTAAACTTAAAACTCACCCTCACCCTCAAGCTCATCCTCAGCCAAAAGCTAACCCTAACACTAATCCTAACCCTAAGCCTCATCCACACCCTCACCCTCCCCCTAACCCTAACCCTAACCCTCATTCTAACCCTCATCCTCGCCCTAACCCTCACTCTCACCCTAACCCTAACCCTAACCCTATCCCTACCACTCATCCTAACCCTCACCCTAACCCAAATGCTAACCATAAACGTCACCCTCACCCTAACCCTCACAATAACCCTTACCCTCACCCTAACCCTAACCCTCACCCTCATTCTAACCCTTACAATAACACTTATCCACAACCGAACCCTCACCATAACCCTCACCCTAACCATAAACTTCACCTTAAACCTCACCCTAACCCTAATCCTCACCCTAAACCTAACCCTAAACCTTTCCTAACCAAAAATTTCACCCTCATCCTAGCCCTCACCGTAAACCTAACCCTAAAATTAATCCTCACTCTCACCCTCACCCTCAGCCTCACCCTAACCCTAAACCTAATCCTATCCCTAACTCTGAACCTCACTCTCAGTGTAACCCTAACCCTAACCTGCACCCTAAACCTAACCCTAACCCTAATCCTAACAATCAACCTTACCCTAACCCTAACTCTAATGCTAACCCTAACCCTCACCCTCACCCTAACCCTCACCATAACCCTTACCCTTATCCTCACCCTCACTCTCACCATAACCCTAACACTTACCCTCACCAAAACCCTATCCCGCACCCTCAACATAATCCTCATCCTAACCCTAACCCTACCTCTCACCCTAACCCTCACCCTAACCCTAACCCTAACCCTAACACTCAACCTAACGCTAACTCTCACGTCACCCTAATCCTCACCCTAAACCTAATCCTAACGCTTACCTATCCAAAACCCTCACCCTCAACTGCACCCTCTCCCTCACCCTCAGCCTAACCCTTACCATATCCCTAATCCTAACCTTAACTCTTACCCTCACCCTAAACCTAAACCTCACCCTAACCCTCACTCTCAAACTCACACTCACCCTAACCCTCAACCTAACTCTAACCCTAAGCCTAAACATCACCCTAACCCTAAACCTAAACCCTAAGCCGAACCCTAATCCTTACCCTAACCCTAACCCTTAACCTAAACGTAACAATAACCCTAACTCTCACACTAAACCTTATGCTAACCCTAACCCTCATCCTCACCCTAATCCTCACCCTAACCCTTATCCTCACACTAAGCCTAACCATAACCCTCAGCATTAACTTCAACCTATTCCTAAACGTAAATCTATCGCTCACCCTAAACCTAACCCTTACCCTAACCCTAAACCTAAAACTCACACTAACCCTCACCCTAAAATTATCCCTCACACTCACCCTAACCCTAACCCTAACCCTAACCCTTACCCTATCTCTAACCCTGCCCCTCAACCTAACCCTCATCCTCACCCTAATGCTAACACTAACCCTCACCTTAAATTTATCCCTAACCCTAACCCTCACACTAACCCTAAATCTAAACCTCACCCCAACCCTAACCCTTACCCTAAACCTAACTCTAATCCTAAACCTAACCCTAACCCTAAACCTCACCCTCACCCTCACCCTCACCCTAACCCTAAATCTAACCCTAATCCTCACCCTAACCCTAACCCGTATGCTATCCCTAAACCTTACCGTCACCATCACCCTCACCCTACCTCTCAAACTCAAACTCACCTTCACCCTAACCCTCAAACTAACCCAAACCCTAACCCTAACACTAACCTTCTTCCTAACCCTAACTCTACCCCTCACTCTCAGCCTAAACCTTACCCTGACCCTTACCCACACCCTAACCCTAACCCTATCCCTAATGCTAAATCTAACCTTAACCCTCACCCTAACCCTTACCCTCAACTTAACCCTAACCCTAAGCCTAACCCTCACCTAACACTAACCCTAAACCTAAACCTCAACCTAACCCTACCCCTCACCCTCACCCTAACCTTCAACCTCACCCTAACCCGGACCCTAACCCTAACCGTCACACAAACGCTAACCCTCATGAGAACTCGAACCCTCACCCTTAGCATCACCCTCACCCTAAATATCACACTAACCCTAACCCTAACCCTAACACTAAACCTAACACTCAGCCTATACCTAACGGTCACCCTAACCCAAAACTTCACCCTAATACTCAAACTAACACTAACCCTAATCCTAACCCTAACCCTAACCCTAACCCTAACCCACACCCTCACCCTAAACCTAACCTTCACCCTCACACTCATCCTAAATCTAACCCTGACCCTCACCCTCACCCTCAACCTCACCCTCACCCTCACCCTCACCCTAAACCTACCTCTAACCCTAAACCTCAACCTAAACCTAACACTCACCATAACCCTAAACCTAACCCTCACCCTCACCCTCGCCCTAACCCTAACTCTAAACCTCACCTTCACCCTCACCCTCACCCTCACCCTCAGCCTAATCGTAACCCTAAACCTGACCCTAACCCTACCTCTATACCTCACCCTAACCCTAACTCTCACGCTAACCCTAAAACTAAACCTTACCCTCACCCTCACCCTAAACCTCACATTAATCCTAACACTCAAACTAACACGAACCCAAACGCTAACCTTCACCCTCACCCTCACCCTAACACTAAACATCACCCTCAACCTCACCCTAACCCTAACCCTAACCCTTACCCTAACCCTAACCCTAACCCTTTCCCTAACCCTAACCCTAAACCTAAACCTAAACCTCACTCTCACCCTCACCCTAAACCTAACCATAACCCTCACCCTCACCCTCACCCTAACCCTAACCCTCACCCTCAACCTCACCCTCATCCTAACCCTAACCCTAACCCTCACCCTAAACCTAACACTCAACATAACCCTAAACCTAACAATCACCCTCACCCTCACCCTAACCCTAACCCTAACCCTCACCATAACCCTCACCCTAACCCTAATGCAAACCCAAAACCTCACCTCACCCTAAACCAAAAGCTAACCCTAACTGTCTCCCTCACCCTAAACCTCACAGTAACCCTTACCCTCACCCTAATTCTAACCCTAACCCTCACACTAACCCTAACCCTCAACCTAACCCTAAACCTACCTGTGACCCTAACCCTCACCCTATCCCTCACCCTAAACCTATCCCTCTCCCTAAACCTAACCCTAACCCTCAACCTAACCCTAACCCTAAACCTCACCCTAACCCTAACCCTCACACTCACAATCTGCCTAACACTAACCATAACCCTAATCCTAACCCTAAATCTCACCCTCATACTCACACTAACTCAAACCGTAACCCTAACCCTAACCCTCACAATAACCCTAACCCTATCCCAAACCCTCACTCTAACCCTAAACCTCATCCTAACCCTAATCTTATCCCTCATCCTAACCCTAACCCTAACACTAACACTAATTCTAACCCTAACCCTCATCCTCACCTTAACTCTAAACCTAAACCTCAATCTAACACTCACCCTCACCCTCATCCTAACCTAAAACTTACCCTAACCCTCACCCTAACCTTAAAGGTCACCATATACCTCACACTCACGCTAATGCTAACCTAAACTCTAACCCTCACCCTAACCCTCACCCTCTCCCTAACCCTAACCCTAACCCTCACCCCAACCCTAACCCTAAACCTCACCCTAACCCTAACCCTCACGCTCACTCTCTGCCTATCACTAACCCTATCCCTAATCCTAACCCTAAAGCTCACCCTCATACTCACCCTAACTCAAATCGTAACCCTAACCCTAACCCTCACAATAACTCTAACCCTATCGCTAACCTTCACCCTAACCCTAAACCTCATCCTAACCCTAATCCTAACCCTCATCCTAACCCTAACCCTAAGCCTAATTCTAACCCTAACCCTCACCTTCACCCTCACCCTAACTCTAAGCCTAAACCTAAACCTAACACTCACCCTCACCCTCACCCTAACCTAAAACTATCCCTAACCCTCCCCCTAACCTTAAAACTCGCCCTATACCTCACACTCACCCTAACGCTAACCCTAACTCTATCCCTCACCCTAACCCTCACTCTAACCCTAACAATAACCCTAACACTCATCCACACACTAAACCTCACCCTAACACTTACCCTCAACATAAACTTAACCCTAAGCCTAAACCTAATCCTGACCCTAAACCTAACCCTCACCCACACACTAAAACTCACCCTATCCCTAACCCTAATTAATCATAAACCTAACCCTCACCCTCAAACTCAACCCACCCCTAACTCTAAGCCTAACCCTCACCCTAACCCTAACCCTCAACCTAACCCAAACCCTCACACTCACCCTAAACCTCACCCGAACCCTAACATTACCCCTCTCCCTAACCCTCAACCTCACCCTCACTCTAAGCCTAACCTTTACCCTAACCCTCACCCGAACCCTAACCCTTACCCTATCCCTAACCCTGCCCCTCAACCTAACCCTCATCCTCACCGTAATCCTAACACTAACCCTCACCCTAAACCTAAACCTAACCCTAACCTTCACCGTAACCCTAAACCTAACCCTCACCCTAATGCTATCCCTTACCCTAAACCTCACCTTAATCCTAAACCTGACCCTAACCCTAACCCTCACCCTCACCCTCACCCTCACCCTAACCCTAAAACTAACCCTAACCCTCACCCTAACCCTAACCCGTATGCTATCCCTAAACCTTACTATCACCATCACCCTCACCCTAACTCTCAACCTCAAACTCACCTTCACCCTACCCCTCAAACTAACCCAAACCCTCACCCTAACACTAACCTTCTCCCTAAACCTAACCCTACCCCTCACCCTCACCCTAACCCTTAACCAGACCCTTACCCACACCCTAACACTCACCCTATCCCTAATGCTAACCCTAAACTTCACCCGCACCCTAACCCTCAACCTAACCCTGACCCTCACCTTAACCCTAGTCCTAACCCTAATCCGAATCCTCACACTAAACCTAAACCTAACCCTACTGCTCAGCCTAACCCTCACCCAAATCATAACACTAATACTCACCCTATACCTAACCCTAACACTAACACTAACCCTCACCCTCACCCTAGACCTCACCCTAATACTAACTCTAACCATAACCATCACCCTCACACTAACACTAACAATAACCCTAAACCTAACACTAACCAAAATTCTCACCCTAACCCTCACCATCAACCTAACCCTAACTCTCACCCTTTCCCTTACCCAAACCCTAACCTAACCCTCACCCTCAATCTAACCCTCATTCTAAACCTTACCCTCACCATAACCCTAACCCTAAACCTCACCGTAACCCTCACCCTAAACTTAACCCTAATCTTAAACCTAACCCTGACCCTAACCCTCCCCATAACCCTCACCTAACACTAACCCTAAACCTAAAAATCACACTAAACCTAACCCTACCCCTCAAACTCACCCTAAACTTCAACCTCACCCTAACCCTAACCCTAACCCTAAGCATCACCCAAAAGCTAACCCTCATGAGAACCCGAACTCTCACACTCAGCCTCACCCTCAGCCTAAATATCACACTAACCCTAACCCTCACCCTAACCCTAAACCTAACACTCAGCCTATACCTAACAGCCACGCTAATCCAAAACCTCACCCTAATCCTCAAACTAACCCTAACGCTAACCATGACCCTAACCCTAAACCTCACCCTCACCCTAACCCTCACACTAACCCTAACCCACACCCTCACCCTAAACCTCACATTAACCCTAACCCTCAAACTAACACTAACCCTAACCCTAACCCTCACCCTCACCCTAACCCTTACCTTCACCCTCACCCTCACCCTCACCCTAAACCTAACCCTCACCCTCACCCTTACCCTCACCCTAATCCTGACCCTCACCCTCACCCTAACCCTAACCCTAAGCCTAACACTCAACCTAAACCTAACACTCACCATAACCCTAAACCTAATCCTCACCCTCATCCTCACCCTAACCCTAACTCTAAACCTCACCTTCACCCTCACCTTCACCCTCACCCTCAGCCTAATCCTAACGCTAAACCTAACCCTAACCCTACCTCTACCCCTCACCCTAACCTTAACCCTCACCCTAACCCTCACACTAACCCTTACCCTCACCCTCACCCTAAACCTCACATTAACCCTAACCCTCAAACTGATACTAACCCTAACCCTAAACCTCACACTCACCCTCACCCTAATCCTAACTCTCACCCTCACCCTCACTCTAAATTTAACCCTAATCCTAACCCTAACCCTAAACCAAAACCTCACCCTCACCCTCAAGCTAAACCTCACCCTCACCCTCACCCTAATCCTAACCCTCACCCTCACCCTCACCCTAACCCTAACCCTCACCATAACCCTCACCCTAACCCTAATGCAAACCCGAAACCACACCTCACCCTAAACCTAAAGCTAACCCTAACTGTCACCCTCACCCTAAACCTCACAGTAAGCCTTATCCTCACCCTAACACTAACTCTAACCCTCACACTAACCGTAATCCTCAACCCAACCCTAAACCTACCTGTGACCCTAAGCCTCACCCTATCCCTACCCTAACCCAATCCCTCTCCATAACCCTAACCCTACCCGTCACCCTAACCCTAAACCTAAACCTCACCCTAACCCTAACCCTCACTCTCACACTCACCCTCTGCCTAAAACTAACCCTAACCCTAATCATAACCCAAAAGTTCACCCTCATACTCAGCCTAACTCAAAACGTAACCCTAACCCTAACCCTCACCATAACCCTAACACTATCCCTAAACCTCACCCTAACCCTAAACCTCATCCTAACCCAAATCCTAACCCTCAACTACACCCTAACCCTAACCCTAACCCTAACCCTCACCCTCACCTTAAACCTCACCCTGACCCTTACACTCTCCATAAACTTAACCCTAACCCTGAACCTAATACTCACACTAACTATAACCATTACCCTCACCCTACCCCTCACTCTCAGCTTAAACCTCACCCTAACACTCACCGTCACCCACACCCTAACCCTCACCCGAAACCCAACCCTCACCCTCACCCTCACCCTAACTGTAACCCTAACACTCACCCCAAACCTAACCCATACCCGAACCCTAAGTCTAACCCTCACCCTCAATTTAACCCTAACATGAACCCTAACCCTAAACCTCACCCTAACCCTAAAGCTAAACCTAACCCTAAATCTTACTCTCATCCTAATCCTCACCCTAACCCTTTTCGTCACACTAACCCTACACCCTAACCCTTACACTAAATCAAACCCTCAACCTAACCCTCACCCTAAACTTAACCCTAACCCTCACCCTGAAACGAAACCTAACCCTTTTCCACACCCTCACCCTAACACTATCAACCTAACCCTCACCCTAAACCCAACCCTCACCTATACCCTAACCCTCACCCTCAGCCTCACCCTTACCCTCACCCTAAACATCAACCTAACCGTAACACTCAGCCTAACCCTAACCCTAAACTTCACCTTAACCCTAACGCTAACCCTAACCCTCACACTCACCCTAACCCATATCCTTACCATAACCCTAATGGTAACCCTAACCCTAATCCTCACACTCACCCTAACCCTAACTCTAACCCTCACTCTCACCCTCACCCTAACCCTAACCCTCACCCTCACCCTAAATCTAACCCTAACCCTAACCCTAAACCTAAACCTAAACCTCACCCTCACCCTAAACCTAACCCTAACCCTCACCCTCACCCTCACCCTCACCCTAAACCTCAACCTAACCCTAACCCTCACCCTAAACCTAACACTCAACATAACTCTAAACCTAACCCTCACCATCACCCTCACCCTAACCCTAAACCTATCCCTCACCATAACCCTCACCCTAACCCTAGTGCAAACCCGAAACCTCACCTCACCCTAAACCTAAAGCTAACCCTAACTGTCACCCTCACCCTAAACCTCAGAGTAACCCTTACCATAACCCTAACACTAACCCTAACCCTCACACTAACACTAAATCTCAACCTAACCCTAAACCTACCAGTGACCCTAACCCTCACCCTATCCCTCACCCTTACCCTATCCCTCTCCCTAACCCTAACCCTACCCCTCACACTAACCCTAACCCTAAACCTGACACTAAACCTAACCTTCACCCTCACCCTCACCCTCTGCCTAACACTAACCATAACCCTAATCCTAACCCTAGGGCTCACCCTCATACTCACCCAACTCAAAACATAACCCTAACCCTAACCCTCACCATAACCCAAACCCTATCCCTAACCCTCACCCTAACCCTAAACCTCATCCTAACCCTAATCCTAACCCTCAACTTCACCCTAACACTAACCCTAACCCTATCCCTCACCGTAACCCTAACGCTAACCCTAACTCTCACCCTCACCCTAAACCTCACCCTGAGCCTTACCCTCTCCATAACCTTAACCCAAACCCTAAACCTAATACTCACACTAACTCTAACCATCACCCTCATCCTAACCCTCACTGTCACCTTGAACCTCACCCTAACACTTACCGTAACCCACACCCTAACCCTCACCTGAAACCCAACCCTCACCCTCACCCACACCCTATCCGTAACCCTAACACTCACCCCAAACCTAACCCTCACCCGAAACCTAACTCTAACCCTCACCTTCAACTTAACCCTAACCCGAACCCTAACCCTAAACCGAACCCTAACCCTAAAGCTAAACCTAACCCTAAATCTTACTCTCATCCTAATCCTCACCCTAACCCTTTTCCTCACACTAACCCTAATACTAACCCGTACACTAACTCAAACCCTCACCCTAAACCTAACTCTAACCCACACCCTGAACCTAACCTAACCCTTTTCCACACCTTCACCCTAACCCTCACCATCACCCTAACCCTCACTCTAAAACTAACCCTCACCTATACCCTAACCCTCACTCACACCCTCACTCTTACCCTCACCCTAAACATCACCCTAAACCTAACCCTCACCCTAACCCTAACCCTAACCCTCACCTTAACCCTAACGCTAACCCTAACCCTCACCCTCACCCTAAACCTCACCCTAACCCATACTCTCACCATAACCCTAAGGGTAACCCTAATCCTAATCCTCACACTCACCCTAACCCTAACCCTCATGCTCTTGCTCACCCTAACCCTAAACCTCACCCTCACGCTAAACCTCAACGTCAACTTAACCCTCATCCTAACCCTAACCGTCACCAACACCCTAACACTCACACTCATCCAAACCCTCTCCCTCACCCTCAGCCTAACCCTAACCCTAACCCTCACCCCAACCCTAACCCTCACCCTAACCCTAACTTTAACCCTCACACTCACCCTTACCCTAACCCTAATCCTTACCCTAACCCTCACCCTAAAACTTAATCTAACCCTAACCCTAACCCTAATACTCACTCTAACCCTAACCTTCATCCTAATCCCACCCTCACCCTAATCCTCACCCAAACCCTAACCCTAACCCTAAACCTCACCTTAAACATAACATTAACCCTGACCCTCACCGTAAGCCTCGCCCTAGCCCTAACCAGAACGTTAAAACTCACGCTAACCCTCACCCAAACCCTTACTCTCACCCTCAACCTCACCCTAACCCTCACACTAATATTAAACCTCACCCTAACCCTAACACTAACACTAAACAAAACCCTCATCCTATCCCTCAAACTGAGCCTAAACCTAACCCTAACCCTCACCCTCACCATCACCCTAAACCTAACACTAACCTTCAACCTCACCCTAATCCTTAACCTCACCCTAACCCTAACCCTTACCCTAACCCTCTCCCTAATCCTAACATTCACCCTAACCCTAACACTACCCCTTACCCTAACCATCATCCTAAACCTAATCCTAACCCTAACCCTCACCCAAACACTAACCCTAACCCTATCCTTAACCCTCAAAATCACCCTAACCCTCACCCTAACCCTAATGCAAACCCGAACCCTAAACCTCACTCTAACCCTAACCCTAACCCTAAGCCTCACACTAACCCTAACCATCAGCCTAACCCTAAACTTCATCCTATCACTAACCCTCACCCTAATCCTCACCCTGACCCGAATCCTAACCCTTACCTAACTGACACGCTCTCCCTCACCCTCTCCCTCTCCCTAACCCGCAACCTCACATTAGACCTCACCATAAACCTTACGCTAAACCTAACAAAAACCCTCACCCTAACCCTCACCCTCACACTAAACCTCACCCTAATCCATAGCCTCACCCTAACCCTAACCCTAACCCTAACCCTCTTCCTAACCCTAGCCCTACCCCTCACCCTAAGCCTCACCCTATAACTAACCCTAACCCTAAATCCTAACCCTAACTCTCACCGTCATCATTACCCTCACCCTCAACCTAACCCTAACATTAACCCTAACCCTCACCCTAACCCTCACTTAAACCTAACCCTAACCCTAAACCTCACACTAACACGCACCCTAACCGTAAACCTAACCCTCACCCTAATCCTAATATTCACATTAACCCTAACCCTCACCCTAAACCTAAACCTAACCCTATCACTCACCCTCAAGCTCTCCCTCAGCGAAACCCTAACCCTAACACTAATCCTAACCCTAACCCTCACCCACACCCTCACTCTCACCCTAACCCTATCCCTAACCCTCAACGTCAACCTCAGCCTCAACATAACCCTCACCCTCACCCTAACCCTAACCCTAACCCTATCCCGATCGCTCACCCTAACCCTAACCCTAACCCTAATGCTAACCCTATCCCTCACCCTCACCTTAACCCTCACACTAACCCTTACCCTCACCCTTACCCTAACCCTCACCCTCATTTTAACCCTCACTCTAACACTTACCAACAACCTAACCCTCACCCTAACCCTCACCCTAACCCTAAACCTAACCTTAACATTAACACTAACACCAAACCTAACCCTCACCCTCACCCTCACCCTCAGCCTAACCTAACCCAAAACCTCACCCTCAGCCTAACGCTGATGCTAACCCTAACACTCACCCTCACCCTAAACCTCTCACCAACACTAACCCTCATCCTAAACCTAACCCTTACCCTAACCCTCACATGAAAGCTAACCCTCACCGTAACCCAAACCCTCACCCTAACGCTAAACCTAATGCTAACCCTAAACCTCACCCTAACCTTAGCTTTAATCCTAATCCTCACCTTAACCCTAACCCTAACACTAATGCTATACCTAAGCCTAAACCTCACCCTAAGAATGATGCTAAGCCTAATACTCAACCTCACCCTAAACCTCACCCTAACCCTTACTGTCAGCCTAACCCTCACCCTAACCCTATCCCTAAGCCTAACCCTAACCCTGAACCTAAACATTATGCTACCCCTAACCCTAACCCTAACCCTCAGCCTAACCCTGATCCTAACCCTAACCCTAACACTAATCCTAACCCTCACCCTCACCCTCACCCTAACTCTAAACCTAAACCTAAACCTAACACTCACCCTCACCCTCACCCTAACCTAACATTATCCCTAACACTCACCCTAACCCTAAACCTCACCCTATTCCTCACCCTCACCCTAACGCTAACCCTAACCCTAACCCTCACCCTAACCCTCACCCTAGGCCTAATAATAACCCTAACCCTCATCCACACACTAAACCTCACCCTAACACTTACCCTCACCATAACCTTAACCCTAAGCCTAAACCTAAACCTAACCCTCACCCTAAAACTCACCTTACCCCTAACTCTAACCCTAACCCTCACCCTAACCCTAACCCTGAACCTAACTCTCAACCTAACCCTAACCCTCACACTCATCCTAAACCTCACCCTAACCCTAACATTACCTCTCTCCCTAACCATCACCCTAATCCTAACCCTAACACTCAACCTAACCCTAACCCCACCCCTCACCCTCACTGTCAAACTAACCCTAAGCCTAATGCTAACCCTCACCATAACCCTAATCCCACCCACACGCTAACCCGATACCTCACACTCACCCAAACCCTCATCCTCACCCTAACCTTCATCCTCACCCTAAACATCACCCAAACCCTAACTTTCACCCTAACCCTGACCCTCACTCTCAGCCTAACCCTAACCCTAACCCTAACCCTATTCCTAATCCTAACTCTCACCCTCACACTCACCCTAAACCTAAACCTAACACTCACCCTCATCCTCACCCTAACTCTAACCCTATCCCTAACCCTCACCCTAACACTAACCCTCACCCTATACCTCACCCTCACCCTAACCCAAACCCTAACACTAACCCTCACCCTAAACCTCACACTAACCCTAATCCTCATCCTCAAACTAAACCTCACCTTAACCCTCACCCTCACCCTAACTCTAATGCTAACCCTAACCCTCACCTTCACACTCACTCTCAACCTAACCCTTACCCTTATCCTAACCCTAACCCTCATCCTCAACCTAAACCTCACCCTAACCCTTACCCTCACCGTAACCCACAAACTAACCCTAACCCTAAACCTACCACTCACCCTAACCCTCACCCTAAATATAACCCTAACCCTAACCCTAACCCTCACCCTAACCCTAAACTTGACCCTCACCCTAACACTCACCCTAACCCTTACCCTCACACTAAACTTATCCCTGATCCTAACCCTAATCCTAACTCTCAGCAGAACACTCACCCTCATCCTAACCCTTACCCGGACACTAATCATGACCCTATAGCTAACCCTCACCCTAATGCTAAACCTAACCCTTACCCTCACCCTAAACCTCACCATAATCCTAACCCTCACAGTAAACCTAACCCTAACCCTCACTCTACCCCTAACCCCTACCCTCATCCTAACTCTAACCTTCACCCTCACCCTCACCCTAACCCTAAACCTAACCCTAACACTCCTTCTAAACCTAATGCTAACCCTAAACCTCATACTCACCCTAACCCTCACACTAACCCTTACCATCACCCTAACCCTAACACTAACTTTCACACTAAACCTAACCTTCACCCTAACCCTAAGCCTACCTCTCCTCCTAACCCTCACCCTAAACCTAACCCTAAACCTAATCCTCACCCTATCTTTAACCTTAACCCAAACCCTCACCCTAACCCTCACCCTCACCCTAAACTTAATGCTAACCCTAATCCTAACCCTAACCCTAACCCTCACCCTTACACTAACCCACACCCTAAACTTCACCCTACCCTAACCGTAAACCTAACCTTCACCCTAACCCTCACCTTAATCCTAACCCTCACACTCACCCTAACCCTCACCCTAAACTTTAGACTTACCCTAACCCTACACCTAACCCTCAGACTAACCCTAACCTTAACCCTCAGCCTAACCCTTATGCTAACCCTAAATATAATCCTAACGCTCACCCAAAACATAAAGCTAATCCTAACCCAAACACTAAGCTTAACCCTCACCCTAACTATAACCCTAACCCGAACCTTCACCCTCACCCTGACTCTCACCTCAGCCTGACCCTAACACTAACCCTATTCCTAATCCTAACTCTCAGCGTCACCCTCACCCTAATCATCACCCTAACCCTAACCCTAACCATCAGGCTAAACCTAACCTCAGGTTAACCCTCACCCTCTCTCTAATCCTCACACTAACCCTAAACCTTAACCTCACCCTAACTCTCACACTAACACTAATCCTTACCCTATCACTAACCCTAACCCTAACCCTCACCCTAACCCTCACCCTAAACCTTACCCTCACCGTAACCCTAAAACTCACCCTCAACCTTAACCTCACCCTAACCCTTACCCTCACCCTAACCCGCAAACTAACCCTAACCCTAAACATACGGCTCACCCTAACCCTCACCCTCATCATAACCCTAAACCTAACACTCACCCTAACCCTAAACCTCACCCTAACACTTACCCTCACACTAAGCCAATCCCTAACCCTAACCCTAATTCTCAAAAGAACACTCACCCTCACCCTAACCGTCACCCTCACACTAAACATCACGCAACCCTAACCCTCCCTGTAACCCTAACCCTACTCCTCACCCTAACCCTAACCCTCACCGTAACCCTAACTCTCACACTAACCCTAACCCTAACCCTTACCCTCACCCTCACCCTAACCCTAACCCTAATCCTCATCCTAACACTAACCTTCACCCTCAGCCTCACCCTAACCCTAACCCTAACCCTAACCCCAACCCACACCCTCACCCTACACTTCACCCTAACCCTAAGCCTAAAACTTACTTAAATGAAAACCTCCCCTTCCCCCTCACCCTCACTCTAAACCTCACCCTCACCCTTGCCCTCACCCTAAAACTAACCCTAACCCTAAACCTAACCCTAACCCTCACCCTCACCTTAACCCTAACCCTAAACATAACCCTAACATTCATCCTAACCCTAACTCTAAACCTAATGCTAACCATAAACCACACAATCACCCTAACCTTCACCCTAACCCTTACCGTCACACTAAACCTAACCCTAAACCTAAACACTAAACCTCACCCTCACCCTAACCCTAAGTCTTCCCCTCAGCCTAAACCTCACCGTAAACCTAACCCTAACCCTAATCCTCACCCTATCCTTAACATTAAGGCAAAACCTCACCCTAACCCTAACCCTAACGCTAACCCTAACCCTCACCCTCACCAGTACACTCACCCTAACCCTTACACTCACCCTAAACCTAAACCTCACCCTAACCCTAACCCTCACCCTAACACTTACCCACACCCTCACCCTCACCCTAACCCTATACCTAACCTTCACCATAACGCTCACACTAACCCTAACCCTCAACCTCAACGTAACACTCATCCTAAACTTTACCCTCACACTAACCCTTACCCTAACCCTAAACCTAACCCTCAAACTAACCCTAACCCTTACCCTCAGCCTAAACCTTATGCGAACCCTAAAACTAACAATAAACCTCACACTAACCCTAAACCTAACCCTAACCCTAACGGTGACACTAACCCTAACCCTAACCCTCAGCCTAACCCTCATCCTAACCATAATCCTAACCCTAATCCTAACCCTCACCATCCCCTTCACAATAATTCTAAACCTAAACCTAACACTCACCCTCACCCTCACCCTGACCTAACACTAGCCCTAATCTTCAACCTAACCCTAACCCTCAACCTATACCTCACCCTCACCATAACCCTAACCCTAACCCTAACCGTAACCCTCACCCTAATCCTAAAACTAACACTAACCCTCATCCTCACACTAAACCTAACCCTAACCTATACCCTCACCATAAACTTAACCCTAAGCCTAAACCTAATCCTCACCCTAACCCTAACCCTCACCCACACACTAACCCTCAACCTCACCCTCAACATCACCCTAACACTAACCCTCACACTAACCCTAATCCTAACGCTCACCCTAACCCTAAACCTCACCATAAACCTCACCCTCACAGTAACCCACACCCTAACCCTAACGCTAACCCTTACCCTCACCCTCACAATAATCCACACCCTAACTCTTATCCTCACACTAACGCTAACCCTAACCCTAACCCTAACTCTAACCTTCACACTAACCCTAACCCTCACCCTAACCCTATCCCTACACTTCACCCTGACACTCATACTAACCCTATCCCTCAACCACACCCTAATCGTCACCCTCACCCAAACAGTCACCCTCACCCGAACAATCACACTCGCCCTAACACTCACCCTCACAATAAACATCACCCTAACCCTAAATCTCACCCTAACCCAAACTCTAAACCTCACCCTAAATCTAATCCTCAACCTAAACCTATCCCTCACCCTGACCCTCACCCTCAACCTAACCCTAACCCTAACCCTCACCCTTACCCTAACCCTAATACTCACCCTAAACCTAACCCTCACCCTCACACTAAACCTAACCCTCACCCTCACACTAAACCTGACCCTCATCCTAACCCTTACCCTCACCCTCACCCTCTCCCTCACCCTAACCCTCATCCTAACCCTAACCTTAAACCTAATGCTAACCCTAAACCTCACTCTCACCCTAACCCTCACCCTAAACCTTACCCACAACCTAACCCTAACCCTAACCAACACACTAAACCTAACCCTCACTCTAACCCTAACCCTAAACCTCACACTAAACCTAACCCTCAATCTAACCCTAACCCTACCCCTGAGCCTAACCCTCACCCTAAATCTAAACTTAACCCAAATGCTCACCCTATCAGTAACCTTAATCCTAACGCTCACCCTCAACCTCTCCTTCCCCCTCAGCCTTACCCTAACCATAACCATAATCCTAACACTCAACCTAACCCTCACCCTAAACTTATCCCTGAGCCTCACCCTAACCCTCACCCTAACCATTACCGTCAACCTAACCCAAACCCTAACCCTAAACCTAACACTCATATTAACCGTAACCCTAACCCTCACCCTATAACTTATACTAACCCTAAACCTGAATCCAACCCTCACCCTAACCTGAAACTTCACACTAACCCTAAACCTAAACCTAACCCTCAGCCTAAACCTCATCTTAACCCTAAACCTAACCCTAACCTTCACGCTAACCCTAATCATCACCCTCACCCTAAACTTTACACAAACCCTAACCCTATCCCTAACCCTAACGTGAACCCTAACTCTACCCGAATACTCACCCACACCCTAAACCTCACTCTCACAATAAACATCAACCTAACACTAACCCTCAACCTAACCCTAACCCTAAACCTCACCCTAAACATTACCTTCACCGTAAACCTAAACCTCACACTAACCCTAAGCCTAACCCTAACCCTCACCCACACCCTCACACTAACCCTATCCCTAACCCTCATCCTAACATTAACCCTCACCCTCACCCTCACCCTCACCCTAACCGTAACCCACAACCTCACCCTAATCCTCACCCTAACCCTAACCCTAAACCTTACCTAACCGAAAAACTCACACTCACTCTCACCCTCAACCTAACCCTCAACCTAGCCCACCCCCTAACACTAACCCTCACCATAATGCTAACCCTCACACTCACACTCACCCTCACCCTAACCATAAACCTAACCCTTACCCTCACCCTAACCCTAACCCTCACACTGAGCCTAACTCTCACCCTAACCCTAACCCTACCTCTCAGACTAACCTTCACCTTTACCCTAACTCTAAACCTCACCCTAACCCTAACCCTATCACTAACCCTCACACTAACCCTAACCTTAATAATGAACCTAAACCTCAGCCTCACCCTCACCATAACCCTAACACTCACCCTAATCCTAAACCTAACCCTAGTCCTCACGCTAACACTTACCCTCACCCTCACCCTAACCCTAAACCTTATCCTCACCATAACCCTCACCCGAAGCCTTACCGTCACCCTAACTCTAATCCTAACCCTAACCCTCACCACAACCCTAAACCTATCCCTAACCTTCACCATAACCCTAACCCTCATCCTACCTCACATTCAATCTAACCGTCACCCTAACCCTTACCGTCACCCTAAACCAACCCTAATCCTCACACTAAACCTAACCCTCACCCAAACTCTAATGTTACCTCTCACCCTAACCCTCACCCTCAACCTAACCCTAACCCTAATCCTCACCCTATCCTTAACCTTAACCCAAAATTACACCCTAACCCTCACCCTCACCCTAATGCTAACCATAAGTCTCAGCCTCACCGTAACCCTCTCCCTAACACTTTACCCTCACCCTAACACTCACCTTCACCCTAAAACTCACCCTAACACTCACCCAAACCCTAACCCTCACCTTAATCCTAACCCTAACCTTTACCTTGACGCTAAACCTCACCCTCACTCTAAACCTCACCCTAACACATACCCACACCCTTTCCCTCACTCTAACCCTAACCCTAAACCTAAAATTGACCCTAACCCTCACCCTAACCCTAAACCTCACCCTCACCCTAACCCTCACCCTAAACTTTACCCTCACCCTAACTCTTACCCTAACACTAAACCTAACCCTCACACTAACCCAAACCCTAATCCTCAGCCTAATCCTTATCCTAACCCTAAACCTAGCCCTAAACCTCACCCTAACCCTAACCCTAACCCTTAGCCTAACCCTCATCCTAACCATAACCCTAATCCTAACCCTCACCCTAACCCTAACCGTAAACCTAAACCTCACCTAACCCTAAGCCTCACCCTCATCCTCTCGATCACCCTCAGCCTAACCCTAAATGTAACTTAACCCTAACCCTCACCCTCACCCTCACCCTAACTCTAACCCTAAACCTAAACCTAACACTCACCCTCACCCTTACCCTAACCTTAACACTATCCCTAACCCTCAACCTAACCCTAACCCTCACCCTAATCCTAAACCTAACCCTCACCCTCAAACTCACCCTAAGTCTAACGCAATCCCTAACCCTAACCCTCACCCTCACCATCAACCTAACCCTCACACTCACCCTAAACCTCACCCTAAACCTGACCCTACCCCTGTCCCTACCCCTCACCCTAACCCTAACCCTAACCCTCAACCTAACCCTAAACCTACGCCTAACGCTAACCCTCACCCTAAACCTAATCCTCACCCACACCCTAACCCTCACCCTCAACCGAACCCTCACCCTCACCCAAACCCTCATCCTCACCCTAACCCTCACCCTCACTCTAAACATCACCCAAATCCTAACCCTCACCCTAACTCTAACACAAACCCTAATCCAAACCCTCACACTCACCCTAATCCTCACCCTAACCTTTACTCTCATCCTAATCCTTACCCTCACCATAACCCTAAACATTATCCTCACACTAACCGTAACCCTCACTCTAACCCTAATCCTAACCCTGACCCTAACCTTCACCCTCACCCTGACCCTCAGCTTCAGCTTAACCCTAACCCTAATCCTATTCCTAATCCTCACCCTCACAACCTAAACCTAACCTTAACACTAACCCTCACCCTCACCCTCACCGAACACTCACCCTCACACTAAACATCACCCTAACCCTAACCATCACCCTAACCCTAACCACAGCTTAACCCTCACCCTCAACCTAACCTCACCCTAACCCTATCCCTAACCCTAAACCTAACCCTCAACCTAACCCTAACCCTTACCCTAAACCTAACCCTAATCCTATCCCTAAACCTAACCCTAACCCTCACACTCAACCTCACCCTCACCCTAACACTCACTGTCACCCTAACCCTCACCCAAAACCGAACCTTAACCCACACCCTAACCCTCACCCGAATCCTCAACGGAACCCTCACACTCACCCTAAGCCTAACGCTAACCCTAATCCTAACACTAACCCTGACCCTCCCCCTCCCCCTAAACCTAACCCACAACCTCACCCTAATCCTCACCCTAACCCTAACCCTGAACCTTACCTAACCGGAAACCTCACCCTCACCCAAACCCTAACCCTCAACCTATCCATCCCCCTAACCCTCACCCTAACCCAAACCCTCACCCTCAAACTCACCCTCACCCTAACCCTAAACATATCCCTAACCCTCACACTAGCCTAACCCTCACCGTAACCCTAACCCTACCTCTCAGACTAACCCTCACCTTAACCCTAACTCTGACCCTCACCCTAACCCAAACCCTATCACTAACCCTCACACTAACCCTAAACCTAATACTGAACCTAACCCTCACCCTCACATTCACAATAACCCTAACACTCACCCTAAACTTAACCCTAAAATTAGTCCTCACCCTAACACTTACCCTCCCACTCACCCTAACACTAACCCTCAACCTCACCCTAACCCTCACCCTAAGCTTTACTCTCACCCTAACTCTAATCCTAACCCTAACCCTCACCATCACCCTAATGCTAACCCTAACCCTCAGACTCACACTAATCCTCACCCTAACACTTACCCTCACCCTAACCCTAACCCTTACCCTCACCCTAAACCTCACCCTAACACTTACCCAAATCCTAAACCTCACCCTAAACCTAACCTTGACGCTAAACCTCACCCTCACCCTAAACCTCACCCTAACACTTAGTCACACCCTTACCCTCACCCTAACCCTAACCCTAAACCTAAATTTTACCCTAACACTCACCCTAACCCTAACCCTCACCCTCACTCTAACTCTCACCCTAACCTTTACCTTCACCCTAACTCTTACCCTAACTCAAAGCCAATCCCTCACACTAACCCTAACCCTAACCCTCAGCCTAACCCTTATCCTAACCCTAAACGTAGCCCTAAACCTCACCCTAATCCTAACCCTAACCCTCATCCTAACCCTAACCCTAACCCTCACACTAACCCTAACCGTAAGCCTAAACCTCACCCTAAACCTAACCCTCACCCTCACCCTCTCCTTCACCTTCACCTAATCCTAATCCTAACCTAATCATAACCCTCACCCTCACGCTCACCCTAACTCTAACCCTAAACCTAACCCTAACACCCACCCTCACCATTACCTTAACCCTAACAATATACCTAACCCTCAACCTAACCCTAACACTCACCCTAATCCTAAACCTAACCCTCACTCTCAAACTCACCCTATCTCTAACCCAAACCCTAACCCTAACCTCACCCTCACCCCCAACCTAACCCTCACCCTAACCCTAATCCTCACTCATACCCTAACCCTCACCCTCAACCGAACCCTCACCCTCAACCGCACCCTCATCCTCACCCTAACCCTCACCCTCACACTAAACATCACCTAACCCTCACCCTAACCCTAACCCAAACCCTATTCCAAACCCTCACACTCACCCTAACCCTCACCCTAACCCTAATCATAACCCTCAAAATAACCGTAACCCTCACTCTAGCCCTAAACGTAACCCTGACCCTGACCTTCACCCACACCCTGATCCTCACCCTCAGCTGAACCCTAACCGTAATCCTATTCCTATTCCTAACCCTCAGCCTCACATTAAACCTAACCCTAACCCTAACCCTCACCCTCACTCTAACCTTCACCTTCACCCTAAACATCATCCTAACCCTAACCCTCACCCTAACACTAACCCGAACCCGAACCCTCAACCTAACCTCAGCTTAATCCTCACCCTCACCCTAATCCTCACCCTAACCCTAACCTTTAACTAACCGAAACCCTCACCCTCACCCTCAGCCTAAAGCTCACTCTAACCCTTCCCCTCACCCTAACCCTAACCCTAAACCTAACCATAACCCAAACCCACAACCTCACCCTACCCCTCACCCTCACCTTATCCTAAACCTTATCCTAACCCTAAACCTAAAAGAAACCTTCACCCTAACCAAACCCTAACCCTAACCCTAACCCTCAGCCTATGCTCATCCTAACCCTAACCCTAACCCTAAACCTTACCCTAAAACTAAACCTAACCCTCACCCTAACCCTAAACCTCACCCTCAAACTCACCCTAACCCTCAGCCTAAACCTAGTGCTAACCCTAATCCTAACACTCACCCTCAACCTAACTCTAACCCTAAACCAAACACTCCCACTCCCCCTCACCCTCACTCTAACCCTCACTCTAACACTAACCCTCACCCTCAACCTCACCCTCAACTTCAGCCTAACCCTAGTCTATACCCTAATCCTAACCCTCAGCCTACCCCTGACGCTAACCCTAGCTATAACCCTAACCCTCACCCTAACCCTCACCCTCAGCATAGTCCACACCCTAACGCTAAACCTAACCCTCACACTAACCCTAAACCTAACCCTCAGCCTAAACCTTATCCTAACCCTAAACCTAAAACTAACCTTCACCCTAACCAAACCCTAACCCTAACCCTAACCCTAAATTAACCCTAACCCTCACACTAACCCTAAACCTAATCCTCAGCCTAACCCTCATGCTAACCCTAACCCTAACACTAACCTTAACCCTGACCCTCAATTTAACCCTCCCCATAACCCTAACTCTATCCCTAAACCTCACCCTCAACCTAACCCTAATCCTAACACTAACCCTAAACTTCATCTTAACTCTCACCCTAACCCTCACTCTCACCCTAAACATCACCCTAAACTTAACCCATACCCTAACCCTAACCCTAACCCTCACCCTAACCCTAACCTCAGCTTAATCCTAACCCTGATGTAAACAAAACCCTCACCCTCACCCTCACCCTCACACTAACCCTATCCCTAACCCTCATCCTAACATTAACCCTCACCCTCACCCTCACCCTCACCCTAACCCTAACCCACAACCTCACCCTAATCCTCACCCTAACCCTAACCCTAAACCTTACCTAACCGAAAACCTCACACTCACTCTCACCCTCAACCTAACCCTCAACCTAGCCCACCCCCTAACACTAACCCTCACCATAACCCTAACCCTCACACTCACACTCACCCTCACCCTAACCCTAAACCTAACCCTTACCCTCACCCTAACCCTAACCCTCACACTGAGCCTAACTCTCACCCTAACCCTAACCCTACCTCTCAGACTAACCCTCACCTTTACCCTAACTCTAACCCTCACCCTAACCCTAACCCTATCACTAACCCTCACACTAACCCTAACCTTAATAATGAACCTAAACCTCAGCCTCACCCTCACCCTAATCCTAAACCTAACCCAAGTCCTCACGCTAACACTTACCCTCACCCTCAACCTAACCCTAACTCTCATCCTCACCCTAACCCTCACCCGAAGCCTTACCGTCACCCTAACTCTAATCCTAACCCTAACCCTCACCCACACCCTAACTCTAAACCAAACCATAACCATAACCCTCCCCTCCCCCAAACCCTCCCCCGAACCCTCACTCTCACCCTAACGCTCACCCTCATTCTAACCCTCACCCTAACCCTCACCCTCAACCTCACACTCTCCCTAACCTTCACCATTACCCTAACCATAACCATAAGCCTCAGGCTAACCCTAACTCTAACCCTCCCCCTCACCCGAACCTTCACCCTCACCCTCACCCTAAACATCACCCTAAAAATAACCCTGACGCTAATCCTAACCCTAATGCTCACCCTAACCGAAAACCTCATCTTAACCCTCAACCTCATCCTAAACTTCACCCTAATCTTACCCTAAACGTTACCTAAACTAAACCCTCACCCTCACCCTAACCTTAACCCTAAACCTAACCTGCACACTAACTCTAACCCTAACCCTCAGCATAACGCTCATCCTAACCCTAACTATACCCATAATCTTCACCCTAACCCTAAACATAACCCTAACCCTCACCCTAACCCTAACCCTCACCCTCATCCTCACCCTCACCCTCACACTAAGCCTAAACCTAACCCTAATCCTAATCCGAAACCTCACCCTCACCCTAAACCTAACACTAATCATTACTCTGATCCTCACCCTCACCTTTACCGTAACCCTAACCCTCACCATCACCCTAAACCTCACCCAAAACCGATCCCTCACCTCACCTAACCCTCAATCTCACCATAACCCTAAACCTAACCTTAATCCTCTCCCTAACCCTAACAATAACCCTATCCCTCACCCTAACCGTTATCCTAACACTTACCCTAAACCTAACCATAAACCTCACACTAACCCAAAATCTCACCCTATCCCTGATCATACCACTCACCCTAATCCTAACCCTAACCCTAATCCACACCCTAAATCTAACCCTAACCCTCACCCTCACCATAACCCTCATCCACACCCTAATCCTCACCCTCACCCGAAACATCACTGTCACCCTAACCCTCACCCTCACCCTAAACATCACCCAAAACCTAACCCTCACCCTAACCCTAAATATAACCCTCACCCTCACCCCAACCCTAATCCTAACCCTAACACGAACCCTCACCCTAATCCTGACCCTCACACTCACGCTAAACCTAACCCTCACCCTCACCCTAACCCTAACCCTACCCCTCACACTACCCCTCACCCTAACACTTACCCTCACCCTAACACAGACCCGAACCCGAACCCTCACCCTAGCCCTCACCCTAACACAAATCCTAACCCTAACCCTAACCCTAAACCTAACCCTCACTCTAACCCTCACCTTGAAACTCATCCTAACACTAAACCTAACCCTAACCCTAACCCTCACCCTCACCCTCATCCTAACCCAAACCCTAATTCTTATTCAAACCCTAACACTCACCCAGAAACTAAACCTCACCCTAATCCTTAGCCTCAACCTCACCCTAACCGGAACCCACACCTTAACCTTAACCCTCACCCTACCTCTAACCCTAAACCTCAACCTCACACTCACACTAACCCTAACCCTAACCCTCACCCTCACCCTATCCCTAAACCTAATGCTAACCCTAACCCTCATACTCACCCTAACATTAAACCTACCCCTCATCCTAACCCAAAACCTAACCCTAATGCTAACCCTAACCCTCACCCTCACCCTAAGCCTCACCCTAACCCTTACCCTCACCCTCTCCCTAACCCTTACCTTAAACATACACATGATCCTAACCCTCATCTTAACCCTTACCCTCACTATAAACCTAACACTAACCCTAATCCTCACACTAACACTAAACCAAAGCCTAACCCTAACCCTCACTTTAACCCTCACCCAAATCCTAACCCTGACCCTCACCCTTACTGTAACACTAACAATAAACCTAAACCTCACCCTCACCCTAACCCCCACTGTCACCCTAACCCTCAATGTCACCCTAACCCTAAACCTCACCCTAAACCTCACCCTAACCCTTAACCATAAACTTAACCCTAACCCACAGCCTAACCCTCACCCGAACCCTCACCGTCACCCTCAACCTCACCCTAACTGTAACCCTAAGACTCACCCCAACCCTAACACTCACCCTAACCCTAAGTCTAACCCTCACCCTCAACCTAACCCTAACCCGAACTCTAACCCTATACCTCACCCTAACCCTAAGGCTAAAACTAACCCTAACACTTACTCTTATCCTAATCCTCACCCTAACCCTTTTCCTCACACTAACACTAATCCTAACCCTCACACTAACCCTAACCCTCAACCTAACCCACAGCATCACCCTAACCCTCACCGTCACCCTAACCCTCACCTACACCCTAACCCTCTCCCTCACCCTCACCCTAAACATCAACCTAACCCTAACCCTCAGCCTAAGCCTAACCCTAAACCTCACCTTAATCCTAACCCTGACCTTCAACCTCACCCTCAGCCTAATCCTCACCCTAAACTTAAACCTAACCCTTTCCTAACCAAAAACTGCACACTAACCCTAACCCTCACCCTAACCCTCGCCTTCACCCTAGACCTCACCCTAAGCCAAACCCTAACCCTCACCCTCAAACTCAACCTCATCCTCAACCTCAGCC
This sequence comes from Dipodomys merriami, assembly GCF_024711535.1. NCBI lineage: Eukaryota > Metazoa > Chordata > Mammalia > Rodentia > Heteromyidae > Dipodomys > Dipodomys merriami. Next base: position 780,807 of record NW_027205337.1, read on the forward strand.
TCACCCTAAACCTAAACATATTCCTAACCCTAACCCTCCCCTTCACCCTCACTCTAACCCGAACTGTAAACCTAATGCTAACCCTAAACCTCACCCTCACCTTAACCCTAATTCTAACCCTCACCCTAACCCTAACCCTAACCCTAATGCTATACCCAACCCTAACCCTCACCCTAAGACTAATGCTAACCCTAATACTCAACCACAACCTAAACCTCACCCTAACCCTTACCCTCATCCTAACCCTCACCCTAACCCTAAACCTAAAACTAAACCTCACCCAAACACTCACCCTAACCCTTACCCTAAACCTCACCCTCACACTGACCCTCACCCTAACCTTTACCCACACCCTCACCCTAAACTTAACCATAACCCTCACACTAAACCTAACCCTCACCCTAACCCTAACCATAATCCTCACCCTAAACCTCATCCTAACCCTAAACCTAACCCTCAAACTAACGCTAACCCAAAACATTACCCTAACCCTAACCCTCACACTCACCCTCAGCCTAACAATAACCCGAGCCCAAATCCTAACCCTAACACTCAGCCTCACACTCACTTTAACTTGAACCCTAAACATAAACCTAACCCTCACCCTAACCACAAACCTATCCCTAATGCACAACCTAACCCTAAACATCACCCTCACCCTAACCCTAACTCTCACCCTAACTCACACCTTAACCCTGACGCTAACCCTAAACCTCACCCTCACCCTAAACCTCACCCTAACCCAAACCCTCACCATAGCCCTAAGAGTAACCCTAAACCTAATCCTCACACTCACCCTAACCCTAACCTTCACCCTATCGCTCACCCTAACCCTAACCCTCACCCTCACCCTAAACCTCACCCTCACCTTAACACTCACCCGAATCCTAACCTTAACCCTCACCCCAACCCTAACCCTCACGCTAAACCTAACTTTAACCCTCACCCTAAACCTTAATCTAACCCTAACCCTCACTCTCACCCTAATCCTCAACCTAACCCTGATCCTTACACTAACCCTAACACTAACCCTCACACTAAACCTAATCCTCACCCTAAACCTAAACGTAACCCTCACCCTAACCCTCACCCTAACCCTAACCATAACACTCACCATAATCCTAACCCTAAACCTAACCCTCTCCCTAACCCTAACCCTACCCCTCACCCTACCCCTCACCCTAAACCTAACCCTCACTCTTACATTTAACCTAACCCTCAACCTGAACGTAACTCTCACCTTCACCCTAACCCTCACCCTAACCCTACCCCTCACCAACACCCTAACTCTCACCCTCATCCGAACCCTCACTCTCACTCGAATCTTCACCAACACCCTTAGCCACACCCTCAAACGAATCCTCACTCTCACCCTCACCCTCACCCTAAACATCACCCTAACCCTAAACCCTCAACTTAACCCTAACCCTAACCCTCCCCCTAACCCTAACCCTAAACTTAATCCTCACCCTCACCGTAATCCGCACCCTCAACCTAAATCTATACCTTTCCTGACCGAAAACCTCACCTTCACCCAAACCCTCACCTTAGCCCTGACCCTCACCCTAGCCCTCACCCTATATCTAACGCTAAACTTAACCCTCACCCTCACTCTCACCCTCACCCTCACCCTCACCCTCAGCCTCACACTAACACTAAACCTAATCCTAACCCTAACCCTGACCCTCACCCTCACTCTAAACCTAACCCTAACCTGCACCATAAGCCTAACCCTAACCCTAATGCTAACCCTACCCCTCAACCTCACCCTAATCCTAACCCTAACACTCAACCTAAACCTAACCCTAATGCTAACGGTAACCCTAACCCTCTCCCTCATCCTAACCCTGACCCTAACCCTTTCCCTAACCCTCACCCTCACCCTATCCGTAACCCTAACACTCACCCTAACCCTAACTCTAACCCTAACCCTAATCCTACCCCTCAGCCTAAACCTCAACCTCACCCTAACCCTCACCATCTCCCTAACATTAATGATAAGCCTAAACATCAACCTCAACCTAACCGTTGCCCTAATCCTTACCCTCACCATAACCCTATCCCTCAACCTCAACCTAACCTTCACCCTAACCCTTACACTCACCCTAACCCTCACCCAACCCTAACCCTAACCCTAACCCTCACCCTAACCCCCACCCTAACATTCACCCTAACCCAAAAGCTAACCCTACACCTCAGTCTCACCCTAACCCTCACCCTAACTCTTATCCTCACACTAACCCTAACCCTAAACCTAACCGTAACCGTCACACTAAGCCTAAACCTCATCCTAACCCTAACCCTACTTCTCACCCTAATACTCAGCCTAACCCTAAACTTAACCCTAACCCGAACCCTAACATTAACCCTAATCCTCCCCCGAAACCTAAACCTCATGGTCACCCTAAGCCTCACCCTCACCTACACCCTATCCCTTCCCATACCCTGAAGCCTAACTCTCACGCTAAACCTCACCCTCAACCTAAACATCACCCTAACCCTCACCCTCACCCAAACCCTAACCCTCAATCTCACCCACAACCTATCCCTCACCCTCACCCGAACCCTCTCACTCTCCCTAATTTTCACTTTCACCTTAAAAATCACCCTAACCCTAACACTCATCCTAACCTTAACCATAACCCTCACCCTCACCCTAACCCTAACCCTAACCCTGACCCTTACCCTAACCCACAACGTAACACTTAGGCTAACCTTAACCCTCACTCTCACCCTAACCCTCCCCCTAACACTTACCATCACCCTAACCTTTACCCAAACCATAACCCTCACACTAAATCTAAGCCTCACCCTAACTCTAACCTTAAATCTGCCCCTCACCCTAACCCTAGCCGTGAGGGCTAGCGTGAGCCTCACTCATACCCTCAACCTCAGACTAACCCTAAGCCTAACCCTAATCCTAAACCTAACCCTCACACTCACACTCACCCTAAACCTAACCCTAACCCTCATCCTCACACTAAGGCTAACTCTAACCAACCCTCAACCTCACCCTAACCCTTAACCTCACCCTAACCCTAACCCTAACCTTCACACTAACCCTAAAACTACCCCTCAGCCTAACCCTAAGACTCACCCTAAACCCAACACTGATGCTAACACAAATGTTCACTCTCAACCTAAGCCTCACCCTCTCCCTACCCCTTCCTCTCACCCTATCCCTCAACCTAACCCAAACCCTAACCCTAACCATAAACTTCCACCTAACCCTCACCCTAACCCTCACCCTAGCCCTAACCCTAACCCTCACCCTAACACTAAACCTAAGCCTAACCCTCACCTTCACCGTAACTGTCATCCTAACACTTAACCTTACCCTAACCCTAACACTAACACTCACCCTAACCCTAACCCTCACCGGAACCCTCACTCTCTCCTTCACCCTCACCCTAAATATCACCCTAAACCTAAACCTCACCCTAACCCTAACCCTAACCCTCACCCTAAACCTAACCCTTACCTTAAACTTCACCCTCACCCTAATCCTCACCCTAGCCCTCACCATAAACCTAACCCTAAACTTAACCCTCAGCCTAACCCTTAGCCTCACCCTCAGCCTCACCCTAAACCTCAACCTTACTCTCACCCTAACCCTAACCCTTTCCCTCACCATAACCCTATCCCTAACCCTCAACCTAACCCGCACCCTAACACTTACGCTCACCCTAACCCTCACCCAACCCTAACCCGAACCCTAACCCTCACCCTAAGCCCCACCCAAACCTTCACCATAACCCTAACGCTAACCCTAACCCTCAGTCTCAACCTAACCCTCACCCTAAACCTTATCCTCACACTAACCCTAACCCTTACCGTAAAGGTCACACTAAGCCTAACCCTCATCCTAACCCTAACCCTACCTCTCACCCAAAGCCTCACCCTAACCCTATCCCTAACCGTAATGCTCAACCTAGCCCTAACCCTCACCCTCACCCTAATCCTCACCCTCAACCTAACCCTAACCCTTACCAAACCGAAAGCCTCACCCTTAACCTCACCCTCGCCCTCACCCTCAGCTTAACCCTTACACTAACCCTAATCCAAACCCTAACTCTTACCCTCAACCTAAACCTAACCCTAACCCTAATCCTCACCATCACCCTCTCACTCACCCTCACCGCACCCTAATCCTCACGCTCTACCTCACCCTAACCCTAACGCTCAAAGTCACCCTTAACCTCAACCTAAACCTAACTGTCACGCTAACCCTAACCCTTACCATAATCCTAACCCTAACCCTAACCCTCACCCTAACTCTAACCCTAACCCTAAGCCTAACCCTCACCGTAACTCTAACAATAACCCTAACCCTAAACGTCAACCTAACCCTCATCCTAACGCTAACCCTAACACTAACCCTAACCCTGACCCACAATCTAACCCTCCCCTTAACCCTCACCCTCACCCTAAACATCACCCTCACCATAACCCTAACACTAACCCTAACCCTGACCCTCAATCTAACCCTCCCCTTAACACTCACCCTCACCCTAAACATCACCCTCACCCTAACCCTAATCCTAACACTAACCCTAAACCTCACCCTAACCCTAACCTCAGCTTAACCCTAACCCTGATGTAAACTACACCCTCACCCTCACCCTCACCCTAATCCCTACCCTACCCCTAACCCTGACATAAAGGAAAGCCTCACCCTCAACTTCACACTAACCCTCACCTTAACCCTCACCTTAATCTTGACCCTGATCTTAACCATCAGCCTAACTCTAACACTAAACCTAAATCTCACCCTCACCTAATCCTCACCATCACTCTAACCCTCCCCCTAAACCTAACCCTCACCCACACCCTAAACCTCACCCTCACCATAGCCCTCATCCTCACCCTAACCCTAACACTAACCATCAACCTCACCCTCACCCTCTGGCTAAACCTAACCCTAACCTAGCCCAAAACCTCACCCTCACCCTCAACCTCACCCGCACCCTAACCCTAAAAATAACCCTAACACTAACACTAACACTAAACCTCAACCTCACCCTAACCCTAACACTAATCCTAAACCTCACCCTAACCCTCACCCTAACTCTAACCCTCACACTAACCCGAACTCTCACCCTAAACCTAACACTAACCCTAACCCTTACCCTCACAATCACCCTAACTGTAACCCTTACCCTCACTCTAACCCTAACCCTAACAGTAACCCTAACCCTAAACCTAGTCCTCACACTAACCCTAACGCTCATCCACACTTTAATCCGAACCCTCACCCGAACCGAAACCGAACCCTAACCCTAACCCTAAACCTAACCCTAACACTCCCACTAAACTTAACTCTCACCCTAACTGTAACCCTAGCCATCAGCCTAAACCTCACCCTAACCCTAACCCTACCCCAAACCCTAACCCTCACACTAAACCTAACCCTCAACCTATCCATAACCCTACCCCTCAGCCTAAGACTCACCCGAACCCTAACCCTAACCCTAAACCTAATCCTCACCCTATACCTAACTCTAACCCTAACCCTCACACCCACTCTAGCCCTCACCCTAAAATTACCCTAACCCTATCCCAAAACCTAAACCTCACCCTCATCTTAACCCTCACCCTAACCCTTCTCCTCACCATAAACCTAATCATGAACCTAAACTTAACCCTAAAACTCACATTAAACCTAAGCCTCACCCTAACCCTAAGCCTACCCCACAGCCTAACCCTCATCCTAACCCTAACCCTAACCCTATCCCTCACCCTAACCCTAACCCTAACATTAACCTAACCCTCCACCTAACCCAAACCCTAACCTCACCCTAACACTCACCTTCAGCCTAACCCTAAAGCTAATCCTAATCCTAAACCTAACCCTCACCCACACCCTCAACCTAACTCTAACCCGAACCCTAACCATAACCCTCCCCCTCCCCCTCACCGGAACCCACACTCTCACCCTAATGCTCACCCTCACTCTAACCCTCGTCCTCACCCTCACCCTCAACCTCACCCTCAACCTCACCATCACCCTAAACCTAACCCTAACCATAACCCTCATGCTAAACTTAACTCTAAACCTAACCCTCACACTCACCTGAACCCTAACCCTCACCTTAACCCTAACACTAAACCACACCCTAAACCTCACCCTCACCCTCCACCTCAACCACAAACTCACCCTAACCCTCACCATCACCCTAACCCTAACCCTAAGCAAAACCCTCACGCTAACCCTAACTCTAACCCTAACCTCACACTCACCTTAACCCTAACCCTCACCCTCAACCTTACCGTAACCCTAACCCTTACCCTAACCCTCACCCTCACACTTACCGTAACCCTAACCCTTACCCTAACCCTTACCGTCAACCTCACCCTCACCGTGACCCTCACCCTAAGCCTAACCCTAACCGTAATCCTAAACCTAACCCTCACCCTCACCCTAACCCTAACCCTCATCCTAAATCTAACGGTCACCCTCACCCTAAACCTAACACTAACAATCAGCCTCATCTTCACCCTTACCCTTACCCTAACCGTAACCCTCACCCTCACCCTAACCCTAACCCTCACACTAAACCTAACCCTCACCCTCACCCTAACCCTACCATTACGCCTCACCCTAGCCCTCAGGCTCACCCTAACTCTAACCCTAAACCTAATCTCAAGCTAACCCTAACCCGAACCCTCACCCTCACCCTAACCTTAACCCTAACCCACACACTTAACCTTAAACCTAACCCTCAGCCTAACGCTCATCCTAACCCTAAACCTAAATCTCATCCTAACCCTAACATTAAACCTCACCCTCACCGTTACCATAACACTAACCCTAAAAATAAAACTAACCCTAACCCTCACCCTAACCATAACACTCACCCTAACCCAAACCCTCACCCTAACACTTACCCTCACACTAACCCTAACCCTAACACTAACACTAACCCTCACACTAACCCTAACCCTAACCCTAACCCTAAACCTCAACCTCACCCTCACCCTCACCCTCACCCTCAGCCTAACCCTAGTACTTACCCTCAACCTATACCTTCCCCTCAACCTAACCCTAACCCTAACCCTCACCCTCACCCTAACCCACACCTCACCATAACCCTATCCCTCACCGTCCACCTAAACCTAACCTTAACACTTGCCATCACCTTAACACTCACCCTAACCCTAACCCTGAACCTAACCCTCACCCAAATTCTCACCCTAACACTAACACTAAACCTATCCCTCACCCTCAGTCTAACCCTCACCCTAAAGCTTACCCTCACCCTAAACCTAATCCTCACACTAACCCTAAACCTAACCCTAAACCTAACCTTCACCTTAACCCTCACCTTAATCCTGACTCTGATCTTAACCCTCAGCCTAACTCTAACATTAAGCCTACATCTCACCCTCACCTAACCCTCACCATCACCCTAAACCTCACCCTAAACCTAACCGTCACCCACACCCTAAAACCCCCCCTCACCCTCACCCTCGCCCCAAAGCTAACAGTAAGTGTAAACTTCACCATCACCATCATACTAACACTAATCCTAAACCTAACCCTCACACTCACCCTAAACCTAACCCTAACCCTCACCGTCACCCTCAACCTTACCCTAACCCCAAACCTAACCATCAGCCTAACCCTAACACTAAACCTAACCCACATCTTAAACCTAACCCTAACCCTAAAACTCACCCTCACCCTAACCTTCAACCTCACCCTAAACCTCACCCTCATTCTAACCCTCACCTTAACCCTAATCATAAGCCTCTCCTTCACGCTAAACCTCACCCTAACCCTTAACCTTACCCTAACCCTAACACTAACCCTAACCCTCACACTAAACCTAAACCTCACCCTCACCCTAACCCTAACCCTACGCCTCACATTAACCCTAACACTCATCCTAACTCTAACCCTAACCCTCACCCTCACCCAAACCTGAACCCTCACCTCAACCTAACCCTCACTCTCACCCTAACCCTAAATCTAAATCTAATCCTCTCCCTAACCCTCACCCACACCCTCACCCTCACCTTAAGCCTAACCCTAACCCTAATCCTAAACCTAACCCTCACTCTCACCCTAAAACTAACCCTAACCCTAATCCTAAACCAAAACCTCACCTTCACCATAAATCTAACACTGACCATCACCCTCACAAGCACCCTTACCCTAACCCCAATCCTATGACTTACCCTCACCCTAACCCTAACAATAACCCTATCCCTCACTCTAACCCTTATCCTCACACTTACCCTAAACCAAACCCAAAACCTCACACTAACCCTAAACCTCACACTAACCCTGACCCAACCCCTCACCCTAAACCTCACCCTAATCCTAACCCTAACCATAACCCACACGTTAAACCTAACCCTAACCCTCACCCTCACTTTAACCCTCACCTTAATCCTTTCCATGACCCTAACCCTTACTGTAACGCTACCACTAAACCTAAAACTAACCCTCACCCTAACCCTCACTGTCAGCTTAAACATCACCCTAACCCTCACCCTCACACTCACACTAACCCTAACACTAACTCTCACCCTAACCCTCACTCTAACCCTTAACCTTACCCTAACCCTACCCCACAACCTCACACTAAACCTAACCCTCAACCTCATCCCAACCCTAACCCTAACCGTCACCCTAACACTTACCCTCACCCTAAACCAAACCCTAACCTTCACCCTCACCTAGCCCTCAACCTTACACTAATCCTAACCCTAAACGTGACCCTCACCCTCACCCTGACCCTCACTCTAACCGTATCCCTAACCCTAACCCTCACCCTCACCTTCACCCTAACCCTAACTCTAATTCAAACCCTAACCCTCACACACACCCTAAACCTCACCAGAATCCTTAGCCTCACTCTCACCCTAATTGGAACCCACAACTTAACCTTAACCCTCACTCTACCCCTGACCATAAACCTGAACCTAACACTCACCCTAAACCTAACCCTAACCCTCACCCTCAAGCTAACCCTAAACCTAATGCTAACCCTAAACATCATCCTCACCATAACCCTAACCCTAACCCTCACCCTAACCCAAACCCTAAACCTAATGCTAACCCTAACCATCAACCTCAGACTAACCCTCACTCTAATCTTTACCCTCACCCTCTCCCTCACCCTTACCCTAAACCTACCCTCAGCCTAAACCTCACCTTAAACCTTACCCTCACTATAAACTTAAAACTAACCCTAATTCTCACACTAACCCTAAACCTAACCCTAACCCTAACCCTCACTTTAACCCTCACCCTAAGCCTAACCCTGAACCTAACCCTCACTGTCACCCTAACCCTCAACGTCACCCTAACCCTCAACCTAACCCTAACCCTCACCCTAAATCTCACCCTAAACCTTACCCTCACCACAACCTTAACCCTAACCCACACCCTAAACCTCACGCGAAACCAAACCCTCACCCTCAGCCTCATCCTAACCGTAACACTAACATTCACCCCAAACCTAACCCTCACCCTAACCATAACTCTAACCCTCACCCTCAACCTAACCAACACCTGAACTCTAAACCTATACCTCACACTACCCTTAATGCTAAACATAACCCTAAATCTTAGTATCATCCTAATTCTCACCCTAAACCTTTTCCTCACCCTAATCCTAATCCTAACCCTCACACTAGCCCTAACCCTCAACCTAACCCTCACTGTCACCCTAACCCTCACCCTAACCCTAACCCTCACCCTCACCCTCACCCTAAAAATCACCCTAACCCTAACCCTCAGCCTAAACCTAACCCTAACCCTCACCTTAACCCTAACCCTCACCTTCAACCTCAGCCTCAGCCTAATCCTCACCCTAAACCTAACCCTAACCCTTTCCTAACCGAAAACCGCACCCTCACCCTAACCCTCATCCTAACCTTCGCCCTCACCCTAGCCCTCACCTTAAGCCTAACCCTAACCCTAACCCTCAACCTCAACCTCATCCTCAACCTCAGCCTCACCCTAAACCTAATCCTAAACCTAACCCTCACCCAAACCCTCACGGTAACCATAACCGTAAACCTAATGCTAACCCTAATCCTAACCCTCACCCTAACACTAACCCTAAGCCTAATGCCATACCTAACCCTAACCCTCACACTAAGACTAATGCTAACCCTAATACTCAACCACAACCTAAACATCACCCTAACACTTACCCTCATCCTAACCCTCACCTTAACCCTAAACCTGAACCTAATCCTCATCCAAACACTCACCCTAACCCTTACACTAACCCTATTCTTCACCCTCACCCTAACCCTCACCATATCCCTTATACTCACACTAACCCTAACCCTAACCCTACACCTCACACTAACGCTAACCCTTAACTCAACCCTACCCCTATCCCTCACCCTAACCCTAAACCTAACCCTCATCCAAATGCTCACCCTAACCCTAACACTAACCTTATCCCTCACCCTCACTGTAACCCTCACCCTAACGCATACCCTCACCCTAACCCTAACCCTAACACTCAACCTAAACCTAACATAACACTAATGCTAACCCGAACCCTCACCATCACCCGAACCCACACCCTCACCCTAACACTCAGCGAATCCTCACCCTAACCCTAACATTACCTAATCAAGACCCTCACCCTCACACTCACCTTCACCCTACCCCTCACCCTCACCCGAGCCCTCACCCTAACCGTAACCCTAACACTAAACCTCACCCTCATCCTCAACCTCAGCCTAACGGTATCCCTATCCCTAATCCTAACTGTCACCCTCAACCTAAGCCTAACCCTAACACTCAACCCTCACCCTAAGCCTCACCCTAACCCTAACGCTAACCCTAACCCTCACCCTCATCCTAGCGCTCAACATAACCCTAACTGTAATCCTAAATCTAACCCTAAACCTCATCTTCACCCTCACCCTCACCCTCACCTTCAGCCTAATCCTATCCCTAACCCTAATATTAACTCTAAACCTAAACCTAACCCTACCTCTACTCCTAACCCTAGCCCTCACCCTCACTCATACCCTCAACCTCAGCCTAACCCTAACCCTAATCCTAAACCTAACCCTCACACTCACACTCACCCTTACCCTAAACCTAATCCTCACCCTCAACCTAAGTGTAACCCTAAACCTCACCCTTACCCTAACCCTTAACATCCCCCGAAACCTAACCCTAACCCTAACCTTTAAACTACCCCTCAGCCTAACTCTAACCCTCACCCTCAACACAAACCTGATGCTAACACAAATGCTCACTCTCAACCTAAGCCTCAGCCTAAAACTTACCCTCACCATAACCCTATCCCTCCCCTCTCCCTAACACTCACTCTAACCCCTCCCCTCACCCTAACCCTCACCCTAACCCAAAGCCTAACCCGAATCCTAACCTTCACCCTAAGCCTCACGCTAACACTCACCCTAACCCTAACCCTAACCCTCACCCTCAAACTCACCCTAACCCTAAACCTAAACTTAACCCTCACTCTCACCCTAACTATCATCCTAACCCTTACCCTCGCCGTAAACCTAACCCTAACCCAAACCCTAAAACTCAACCTAAACCTAACCCTAACCCTAATGCTAACCCTAACCCTCACCCTCACCCTAACCTGGACCCTAAACCTTACCCTTAACATCACCCTCACATTCACCCTAACCCTAACCCTTACCCTCACCATAACCCTATCCCTCACTCTCAATCTAACCCTCACCCTAAACCTTACGCTCAACCTAACCCTCACCCAACCCTAACCCGAACCCGAACCCACACCCTAACCCCCACACTAACCTTCACCCTAACCCTAACGCTAACCCTAACCCTCACTCTCAACCTAACCCTCATCCTAACCCTTATCCTCACATTAACCCTAACCCTAACCGTAACCCTCACACTAAGCCTAACCCTCAACCTAACCCTAATCCTCACCCTCACCATAATCCTCACCCTAAACATAACCCTAACCCTTACCTAACCGAAACCCTAACCCTGACCCTCACTCTCACCCTCAGCCTAACCCTTACCCTAAACCTAATAGTACCCAAACTCTTATCCTCACCCTAAATCTAACCCTAACACTAACCCTCATGGTCACCCTCCCACTCACGCTCACCCTCACCCTAACGCTCACGCTCAACCTAACCCTCACCCTAACCCTCACCGTCACCCTAAACATCACCCTAACCTTAACCCTCATGCTAACCCTAACCCTTACCCTACCCTAACCCTAACCCTAAACCTCTCCCTAAACCTTATGCTAACCCTAACTCTCATCCTCACCCTAATCCTCACCCTAACCCTTATCCTCACACTAACCCTAACCCTAACCCTCAGCATCACCATAACCCTAAACCTAAACCTAAAACTAACACTCACCCTGGACCTAACCCTTACCCTAAAAGTAAACCTCACACTAAGCCACACCCTAACCCTCACCCTAAACTTAAACCTCACCCTCACCCTCACTCTAAACCTAACCTTTACCCTATCCCTAACCCTGCCCCTCAACCTAACCCTCACCCTCACCCTAACCCTAACACTAACCCTCACCCTAAACCTAACCCTAACCCTAACCCTCACGGTAACCCTAACTCTCATCCTAACGCTCACCCTAACCCTAAAACTCACCCTAACAGTAAACCTAAACGTCACCATCACCCTAGCCCTCACCCTAACTCTTATCCTAACCCTAATCCTCATCCTAAGCCTAACCCCCACCCTAACCCTAACCCTAAACCTCAAACTAACCCTAACCCTCACGCTTACTGTAACCCTAACCCTAACCCTCACCCTAAACCTCACCCTAACCCTAACCCTCACCCTCACCCTCAACCTCAGAATAACCCTAACAATAATCCTAACCCTAACCCTCACCCTAACCATAACCCTCTCCCTAACCCAAACCTGCACCCTAAAACTTACGCTCACACTAACACTAATCCTAACCCTAACACTAACCCTCATACTAACCCTAACCCTAACCCTAAACCTCAACCTAACCCTCAAACTCACCATAACCCTAACACTAACTCTAACACTCACCCTCACCCTAAGCCTTCCCCTAACCCTATATCTAACCCTAAACCTCACCCTCACAATAACCCTAACAATAACCCTAAACATAAACCTCACACTAACCCTAACACTAACCCTCACCCCCACCCTCACCCTCAGAGTAACTCTAACCCTAACCCTAACAATAACACTAACCCTAATCCTTACCATCCCACTAACCCTAATCCTCACCCCCACCCTCACCCTCAGCCTAACCCTCAGCCTAAGCCTAACGCTCACCCTAACCCTCACACTCACCCTCACCTGAACCCTAATCCTAAACCTAAACCTATCCCTAAACATCAAGCGAACCCTCATCCTCAAACTAACCCTAAACTTAAACCTACCCCTGACCCTCCCCCTAATCCTAACTCTATCCCTAAACCTCACCCTCACCCTAACCCTAACCCTAACCCTAACCCTAAAACTCACACTAAACCTCACTCTAACCATTACCCTCAACCTCACCCTCAACCTACCCTTAACTCTAACTCTGACCCTAACAATAACACTAACCCTAAACCTAACACTAACCATAACCCTCACCCTCAGCCTCACCTTCACCGCAAACTGAACCCTAACAATAAAATTAACAATAACCCTAAACCAAACAACAACCCTAACCCTAACACTCACCCTAACCCTAACACTAAAACTCACCCTAAACCTGCCACTAAACCTAACTCTAACCCTAAACCTCACCCTCACCCTAACCCTAACCCTAACCCTAATCCAAAACCTCACCCTAAACCTCACCCTAACCCTAACACTAACCCTCACCCTAATTCTAAGGCTAACCCTAAACCTCAACCTAACCCTAACCCCCAAGCTCACCGTAATCCTAACCCCAAACCTCACAATAATCCTGCCCCTAAACCTAACGCTAATCCTAAACCTCACCCTCACCCTAACCCTAACCCTAACCCTAATCCAAAACCTCACTCTAACCTTCACCCTAAACCTAAACCTCACCCTCACCCTCACACTAACCCTGACCTTTACCCTATCCCTAACCCTACCCCTCAACCTAACCCTCACCCTCACCCTAACCCTAACACTAACCCTCACCCTAAACCTAACCCTAACCCTAACCCTCACCCTAAACCTAAACCTAACCCTCATCCTAAACCTAAACCTTACCTGATACCTAACCCTAACGCTAAACCTAACCATAACCCTAACCCTCACCCTCAACCTTACCCTCACCCTAACCCTAAACCTAACCCTAACCCTCACCCTAACCCTAACCAGAATCCTAACCCTAACCCTCACCGTCACCATCACCCTCACCCTAACCCTCAGTCTCAAACTCACCTTCACCCTAACCCTCAAACTAAACCAAACCCTCACCCTAACCCTAACAATCTCCCTAACACTAACCCTACCTTTCACCCTAACCTTAACCCTAAAGGTCACCCTAACCCTAACCCTGACCCTCACCCTCACCCTCTGCCTAACACTAACCGTAACCCTAATCCTAACCCTAACTCTCAACCTCATACTCACCTTAACTCAAATCCTAACCCTAACCATAACCCTATCCCTAATTCTCATCCTAACCCTAACACTAATCCTCAATCTAACCCTAACCTTCACCCTCACCCTAACCCTAACCCTATCCCTCCCCATAACCCTAACCTTAACCCTTACCGTAATCCTCACCCTCAGGCTAAACCTCACCTTTAACCTTACCGTCACCCCCACTCTAACCCTCACCCTAAGCGTAGCACTCACCCTAACCCTATCTCTACCCCTAAACCTCACCCTCACCCTAATCTTAACTCTAAGCCTAACCCTAACTTTAACAGTAATCCTAACACTTACCATCACCCTAACCTTATTCCTCACCGCCACCATCACCCTCAGACAAACCCTAAGCCTAAGCCTAAGACTCACCCTAACCCTCACACTCACCCTCACCCTAACTCTAATCCTAAACCTAACCCTATCCCTAAATCTCAACCTAACCCTCACCCTCATCCTAACCCTAACCCTAAAAATCACCCTAACCCTACCCTCAACCCTAACTCTAATCCTAAACCTCACCCTCACCCTAAACCTAACCCTAACACTAACCCTAAACTTCACCCTAAAACTCACCCTAACCCTAACACTCACCCTCACCCTCAACCTAATTTAACTCTAACCCTAACCCTAACAATAACACTAACCATAACCATAAACATAAACATAACCATGACCCTCACCCTCAGCCTCACCCTCACCGCAAACTTCAACCTAACCATAACACTAACAATAACACTAACACTAACCCTAACCCTAAGCCTCACCCTAACCTTAACACTAACCCTAACCCTAAACCTCACCCTAACCCTGCCCCTAAACCTAACTCTAACCCAAAACCTCACCCTAAACCTCACCCTAACCCTAACCCTAAACCTAAACCTCACTCTCACCCTAACCCTCACTCTTATCCTTACCCTCACACTAACCCTAACCCTAACCCTAATCCTCACATTAACATTATACCTCACCCTAACCCTAACCCTACCCCTCAACTTAAACTTCACACTAACCCTAACCCTAAGCCTAACTTTGACAGTAACCCTATCCCAAACCCTAAACTTCACCCTAACCCTTACCGTCACCGTCACCCTAAACCTCACCCTCACCCTAACCCTGAACTACACCTCACCCTAACGCTAACCCTAAACCTAACCCTCACCCTAACCCTCACCCTAATCCTAACCCTATCCCTAACCCTCACCCTAACCCTAAACCTAACCCTAAACCTAACCCTCACCCTCACCCAAACCCTTACCCTCACCCTTATACTAACCCTAACAATCAGCCTAACCATCATCCTAACCCTCACACTAACCCTAAACCTCACCCTAACCATAACCCTAACTCTCAGCCAAACCCACTTCCTAACCCTAACACTAACACTCAACCCAACCCTAACCCTAACCCTAACTCTAACCCTCATCCTAAACCTAAAACTCACCCTCACCCTCACCCTCACCCTCAGCCTAACCCTAACCCTAAAACTAAACCTAACCCTAACCCTCACACTCATCGTCACCCTAACTCTAACAGTAACCCTAACCTTGACCCTGACCCTAACCCCAACCCTATCACTAACCCTCATCCTCACCCTAACCCTAAACCTCACTCTCACTCTAACCCTAACCCTAACCCTCACCCTAACCCTAATCCTTAACCTAACCCTCACCCTCACCATAAACCTCAACCTAACCCTTACCCTCACCCGAACCCTAAACCTAACCCTCAGCCTAACCCTCATCCTAACCCTAACCCTAAACCTAACCCTCACAATAACCTTAACGCTAATCCTAACCCTAACCCTCACATTAACTCTAACCCTCAACCTCATCCTCAACCTCACCCTAAGCCTAACCCTAACCCTCCCCCTAATCCAAACACTAACCCTAAACCCTCAACCTAACCCTAACCCTAATCCAAAACCTAACCCTCACCCTCACTGTAACCCTTACCCTCACTCTAAACCTTACCCTCACCCTAAACCTAAACTTAACCCTCAGTCTAACCCACATCCTCACCCTAACCCTAACCCTAACCGTCACCCTAACCTTAACCCTAACCGTAAACCTGACCCTCTCCTAAAACCTAACCCTCACCCTCACCCTTAACCTCACCTTCATGCTCACACTAACCCTCACACTAACCTTCACTCTAACCCTAACCCTAATAATAACCCTCACCCTAAACCTAACTCTAACCCTCACCCTC
Source organism: Dipodomys merriami (assembly GCF_024711535.1). Classification (NCBI taxonomy): domain Eukaryota; kingdom Metazoa; phylum Chordata; class Mammalia; order Rodentia; family Heteromyidae; genus Dipodomys; species Dipodomys merriami. Next base: position 797,578 of record NW_027205337.1, read on the forward strand.
ATGTTAACCCTAAACCTCACCTTAACCCTCATCCTAAACCTACCCCTACCCCTAATGCTAACCCTAATCCTCACTATCACCCTAACCCTCACCCTAACCCTTATCCTCATAGTAACCCTAACCCTAACCCTAACCCTCACCCTAACCCTAACCGAACCCTCACCCTCAACTTTACCCTAACCCTCACCGTCACCCCAACCATCAGCACCACCCTAACACTCACCTACACCCTCACCCTCACTCTCAGCCTCACCCCCACCCTAACCATCACCCTCACCCTAAACATCACCCTAACCCTAACCCAAACACAAACGTTAACCCTAATCCTCACCCTAACCCTAATCCTCAACTTAAACCTCACCGTCACCCTAATCCTCACCCTAACCCTAACCCTAATCCTTTCCTAAACAAATCCCTCACCCTCACCCTAACCGTAACCCTAACCCTAATGCTAACACTAGCCCTCACCCTCACCCTAACCCTAATAATAACCCTAACCCTAATCCTAAACCTAACCCTAATGCTAACCTTAAACATCAACCTCACCATAACCCTCACCATAACCTTTACCCTCACACTAAACATAAACCTAATCCTAACCCTCACACTCACCCTAACGGTAATACTCACCCTAACCCTAATCCTCAGCTGAAACCTCACCGTCAGCCTAAACATCACCCTAACTCTAACCCTCAGCCTAACACTAACTCTAACCCTCACCCTAACCCTAACGCTAACCCTAACCCTCACTCTCACCCTAAACCTCACCCTAACCCTTACCCTCAACATAACCCTAACCCTAACACTAATCCTCACACATAATCTCACCCTAACCATAACACTAAAGCTCACCGTAACCATAACCCTCACCCTCACCCTCACCCTAACCCTAAACCTCACCCTAACCCTAACCCTGTCCCTAACCCTAACTCTAACCCTCACCCTCATCTTAACATTAACCCTAACCCTAATCCTCACCTAAACCTCCACCCTCACCCTCACCCTCACCCTCATCCTAACCCTCACCCTCACCCTAAACATAAACCTAACCCTCACCAAAACCCTAACCCTAATCCTCCCCCTTACACTAATCCTCACCCTAAACCTCACCCTCACCCTAAACATCACCCTAAACTTAACCCTCACCCTAACCCTAACCCTCACCCTCACCCTAACCCTCACCATTACCTTAACCCTCACCCTAACCCTAACCGTCACATACACCCTAAAACTCCCCCTCATCCTAACCCTCACCCTCACCCTAACCCTAATCCTAACCCTAACCCAAACCCTGACCCTAACCCTAATGCTAACACTAAACCTCAACCTCACCATAACCCTCACCCTAACCCTTACCCTCACCCTCAAACTCACCCTAACCCTAACCCCTAAGCCTCACCGTAATCCTAAACCTAACCCTCACCCTATCCCTAACCTTAACCCTAAACTTCACCCTAACCCTCACCCTCACCGTACACCTAATGCTACATTAACACTCAGCCTCACTTTATGCCTCGCCGTAACCCTTACCCTCACCTTAACCCTATCCCTCACCATCATCCTAAACCTCACCCTTACCCTTACCCACACCCTCATGCTCAATCTAACCCTAAAGCTAACCCTAAAACTAAACCTCACCCTAAACGTCACCCTAACCCTAAACCTAGCCCTAACCCTCACTCTCACCCGAACCCTTAGCCTTACCCGAAACCTAACCTAACCCTCAGCCTAACCCTCATCCTAACACTAACCCTAACCCTAACATTCACCCTAACCGTCAGCCTCCCCCTCAACCTCACACTCAGCCTAACCCTGAACCTAATCCAAAACCAAACCCTAATTTTCAACCTCACCCTAACCAAAACTCTCTCCCTAACCCTCACCCTAAAACTAACCCTAATCCTAATCCTAACCCTCACCCTCACCCTAACCCTTACCCACACCCTAACCATAAACCTAACCCTCAGGATAACCCTCATCCTAATCCTAACCCTAACCCTCAACCTAACATTAACCCAAACCCTAAACTTAACCTTAACCCAAATCCTAACCCTCACCCTCACCCTCAACTTCACCATCACGCTCACCATAACCCAGACACTCACACTCACCCTAACTGTAACCATAACCCTATCCCTCACCCTAAACCTAATCCTCACCCTCACCCTCACCATCACCCTCACCCTAACCCTCATTCTCACCCTAACCCTATCCATAAACCTAACCCTCACCCTAAACTCATTCTGACCCTCAGCCTCACCTTCACACTAAATCTAAACCTCACCCTAACCCTAAACCTAACCTTAGCCCTCACCCTAACACTAACCCTCACATAAACCCTAACCCTCACCCTCACTCTCACCGTAACTGTAACCCTAACCCTAACCCTAACAATAACCCTGAACCTAACACTAACACTAACCCTATCTATAACCCTCACCCTAACGCTAACCCTCACCCTAACATTTACACTCACCCTAAAAGTAAACCTAGTCCTAACACTAACACTCACACTAACCCTAACCTTCACCTTAACCCTAAACCTCAACCTAACCCTATCCCTATCCCTCAGCCTCACCCTAGCCCTCACCCTAACCCTAACACTCATCCTCACCCTAAACCTCACTCTAAACTTAACACTAATCCTTAATCTAATCCTCACCCTCACCTTAACCCTAACCCTAATCCTCATCCTAAACCTCTCCTTTACCCTTACTGTTACCCTCACCCTAACCCTCACCCTAACTGTAACCCTAACCCTACCCCTCACAGGAAACCTAACCCTAACCCTAATCCTCACCATATCCCTAACCATAACCCTAACTCTCACGCTAACCCTCACACTCACCATAACCCTAATTCTAACATTAACCCTCAACCTCACCCGAAACCTCGACCCTAACCCTTCCCCTGACCTTAAGCCTATCCCTCACCCTCACCCAAAACTTCACCCTAACTCTTACCCTCACCCTATCCCTCACCCTAACCCTAACCCTAACCCTAACACTAACCCTCACCCTAAACCTCACCCTAACCCTAAGCCTAACCCTAACCGTCACCCTCACCCTTACCCTAACCCTTACCCTCATCCTAACCCTAACCCTAACCCTCACCCTAACCTTAAAGATAACCCTAACTCTAACCCTCACATTAACCCTAACCCTCACGCTCAACATCAACCTCAGCCTAACCCTAACCCTAATCCAAACGCTAACCCTCACCCTCACATTCACCCTAACTCTAAACCTAACCCTAAACAAAACCTTCACCCTAATCCTAACTCTATCCCTAACACTCACCCTAAACCTAACCCTAATCCTAAACCTAACCCTCACCCTAACACTTACCCTCACCCTAAACCTAAACCTAACCCTCAGCCTAATCCTCATCCTAACACTAACATTAACCCAAATCCTCACCCTAAACTTAACCCTAACCCTAACCCTCACCCAAACACTAACCCTCACCTTCACCCTCACCCTAAAAATAACCATAAACCTAACCCTCACCCTAAACCTAACTCTCACACTCACACTCACCATCACCCTAAGCCGAACCCTACACCTAAGCCTCATCCTAAACCAAACCCTCAAACTCACACTCACCCTAAACCTAAACATGAACCTAACCCTAAACCTTAACCTAGCCCTCACCCTGACCTTTACCCTCACCGTCACCCTAACCCTAACTCTCACCCTCACCATAACCCTAACACTAACCCTAACCCTCACCCTAAACCTAACTCTGACACTCACCCTCACCCTCACCCTAATCTGAACCCTACATCTAAGCCTAATCCTAAACCTAACTCTCACTCTCACCCTCACCCTAAACCTAAACCTTACCATAACCCTAACACTAACCCTAGTCCTCACCCTATACCTTACCCTCACCGTCACCCTAACCCTAACCCTAACCCTCACCCTAACCCTAACCCTAACCCTCACCCTCACCGTAACCCTAACACTAACCCTAACCCTCACCCTGAACCGATCCTTAACCCTAAAGCTATCCCTAACCATCACCTTCCCTGAAAACCTCACTCTAACCCTTACCATCACCCTAACCCTCACCCTCACCCTAACCCTAACAGAAACACTAAACCTCAACCTAAACCTCATCCTCACCCTAAATCTAACCCTAAGTCTCACCCTCACCCTCAACCTCACCCTAACCCTATCCCAAACCCTCAACTGAAATCTCACCCTAACGCTCACCCTAACCCTCAATTTAACCCTAACCCTCACCCTCACCCTAACGCTCACCCTAAACCTTACCCTCACCCTAAACCTAACCCTAAACCTAACGATAACCCTCACCCTCACCTAACCTAACCTGGATCCTAATCCTCACCCTAACCCTCACCCTAACACTAACACTATTCCTAAAACTCACCCTCACCTTAAACCTCATCCTAACCCTTACCCTCACTATAACCCTAACCCTAACCCTAACACTAATCCTCACCGTAAACCTAACCCTCACCCTAACCCTAACCGTCAACCACACCCTAAAACTCACCCGAACCCGAACCCGAACCCGAACCCTAACCAGAACCTAAATCTCACCCTAACCCTACCCCGCAATCTAAACCTAACTCTAACCCTCACCCTCATACTAACCCTAACCCTCACCTTAACTTTCACACTAACCCTCTCCCTAACCCTAACGCTAACCCTTAAACCTCACTGTCAACCTAACCCTCACGCTTATCCTTATCCTCACACTAACCCTAACCGTAACCCTAATCCTCACATTAACCCTATCCCTCACCCTAACCCTAACCCTACCCCTCACCCTACCCCTCACACTAACCCTAACCCTAATCCTAACCCGCACACTAACCCTATCCCAAACCCTCAACTTCACCCTAACCCTCACCGTCACCATCACCCTAACCCTCACCCTAACCCTAACCCTCAACTACACCTCCACCTTCACTCTCACACTACACCTCACCCTCACCCTAAGTATCACCCTAATCATAAACCTCACCCTAACCCTAACCCTAGTCATCATCCTAACCCTAACCCTCACCTTAAACCTCACCCTCGCCCTAATCCTCACCCTAACCCTAACACTAACACTCAGCCTAACCGTCATCCTAACCCTCACACTAACCCTAAACCTCACCCTAACCCTAACCCTAAACCTCACCCTCACCCTAGGCCTCAACCTAATCCTAACTCTCATCCTCACCCTAAACCTCAAACTAACCCTAACACTAATCCTCAATGTAATTCTCACCCTCACCCTAAACCTAAACCTAAACCTCACCCTAACACTCACCCTAACCCTAACCTTCACCATTACCATAACACTCACCCTCAGCCTAACCCTCACCCTTACTCTTACTGTCCCCCTCACCCTAACCCTCACCCTTACCCTAATCCACATCCTAAAGCTCACCCTAACTGTAACTCTAACTATCACCCTAACCCTAACCCTCACCCTCACCTTCAGCCTCAGCCTAACCCTAAGCCTAAGCCTAACCCTAACCCTAAACATCACCCTCATCCTAGCCCTCAACCTAACCCTAATCCTAACCCTAACCCTCATCCTAACCCTCAACCTAACTATAAACCTAACCATCAATCAAAAGCTAATCCTCATCCCCACTATCACCCTCAGCCTAATCCTAAACTTAAGCCTAATCCTAAACCTAATCCACACACTCACCCTCACTGTAAACCTAATCCTAAACCAAACCCTAACCCTTACTCTAACCCTATTACTAACCCTAAAACTCAACCTCACCCTAACCCTAATCCTAACCCTAAACCTCAGCAAAACCCTAACCCTAACCCTCACCCTCACCGTGACCCTAACCTTAATCCAAACCCTCACCCTCACCCTAACCCTAAGCCTAACCCTAAACCTCAACCTAACCCTAACCATAACGTTCACCCTCAGCCTCACCTTCACTGTAAACTTAACCCTAACCATAAAAATAACAATAACCCTAACCTTAAACCTAATCCTAACCCTCAACCCCACCCTAACCGTAACCTTAACCCTAACCCTCACCCTCAATGTAACCCTAACCCTAACCCTAAACCTCATCCTAACGCTAACCCTAACCCTCACCCTCACTCTAGGCCTCACCCTAACCCTAATCCTAACCCTAAACGTCATCCTAACACTCACCCTCAACTTAAAACCCTAAACCTCATCCTAACCCTAACCCTCTCCCTCATATTCATGCTCGGCCTAAGCCTAAGCCTAAGCCTAAGTCTAACCATAACCCTCACACTCACCCTAACCCCCACCCTAAACCTAACACTAACCCTCACCCTCACCCTAGCCCATACTCTAACTCTAACCCTAACACTCACCCTCACCCTCACGCTCTGCCTAACACTAAGACTATCCCTAACCCCAACCCTAACCCTAACCCTAAACCTAACCCTCACCCTAACCCTCACCCTAACCCTCACCCTCACCCTAGCCCATACACTAACTATAAACCTAATCCTAACACTCACCCTAACCCTCATTCTAACCCTAACCCCAACCCTCACCCTAACCCTAACCCTCACCCTCACCAACACCATTACTCTAATCCTAACCCTAACCCTAATCATCACCTTAAACCTCACCCTAAACCTAACCCTAAACCTAACAGTAAACCTAACCATAAACCTAACCCTCAGCCTCACCCTCACCGCAAACTTAACCCTGACAATAACACTGACAATAACCCTAACCCTAAACCTAAACCTAACCTACACTGTAACCCTAACCTTAACCCTAACCCTAACTGTAAACCTTAAACTTACATTAACCTTAACCCTAACCCTAACCCTAATTCTCACCCTTACTCTCACCTTAACCCAAACCCTAACCCTAATCCTCACCATAACCCTAAATCTAAACCTTATCTTAACCCTAACCCTAACCCTAACCCTACGCCTACCCTAAACCTAAACCTCAGCCTAACCCTCACCCTAACCCTAACCCTAACACTCACACTAACCCTAACCCTAACCCTCACCCTCATGCTCTGCCTAAGCCTACGCCTAATCCTAAACCTAACCCTAAACCTCACCCTAACCCTAACCCTAACAATAACCCTATCTCTAACCCTAAACCTCACCATTGCCTTAACCCTAACTCTAACCCAAAACCTAAACCTAAACCTCACCTAACCCTAACCCTAACCATCACCCTCACAGTAACTTTAAATTTAACCCTAATCCTAACAATCACCCTAACCCTAACACTAACCCTCACCCTGTCCATAACCCTCAATCTAACCCTAAACCTCACCCTAACCCTAACTATCACCCTCACACTTAGGCTCGGACTAAGCCTAACCTAAGACTAAGATTAACCCTTACCCTCACAATCAACCTCACCCTAACCCAAAAAGTAACACTAACCTTAATCCTAACCCTCACACTAAGCCTCACACTGACTCTCACCCACAACCTAAGCCTCACTGTCACCCTCACGCTCACCGTCACCGTAACCCTAACCCTAAATCTAACCCTAACCCTCACCCTAAATCTCACCCTAACCCTAATGCTAACTCTAACCCTCACACTCACCTTAAACCTCACGCTAACCCTTACTCTCAACATAAAGCTACCCCTAACCCTAACCCTCACCCTGACCATAACCCTCACCCTAACCCTAACTCTAACCATAACCTTCACCCGAACCCTGACCCTAACCCTAACCCTAACCCTAACCCTCATCCTAAACCTCACCCTACCATAACCCTATCCCTAACCCTAAAACTAAGCCTAACGCTCATCCTAACAGTAACCGTACCTCTTAAAGTAACTCTCATCCTAAACTTAACCCTAACCCAAACCCTCACCCTAACCCTAACCCTAACACTCAACCTAACCCTAATCCTCACCCACACCAACCTAACCCTAATCCTAAAACTCATCCTCACCCTCATCCTAACTCTAACCCTAAACTTCAATCTCACCCTCAACCCCACCCTCACCCTAACCTTAACCCGAACCATAACCCGAATCCTCACCCTAACCCTCATCCTAAAACTCTCCCTAACCCTCATCCTAAAACTAAACCTAAACCTAATCATAACCCTAAACCTCAACCTCACCCTAACCCTAACCCTAACCCTCACCCTCACACTCACCATAACCCTCACCCTCAACCTTACACTCACCCTAAACCTCATCCCAACCTTCACCCTACCCCTAAACCTAACCCTCAACCGAACCCTTACACTCAATCTAACACTAAGCCTAACCCTAACACTAACTCTCACACTAAACCTCACCCTAAATATCACCCTACCATTAACCCTAACCCTAACCCTCACCTTAACCCTAACCCTCACCCTCACCCTCAGCCTAACCCTCAGCCAAAAGCCTAACCCTAACCATAACCCTCAGAGTCACCCTCACCCTAACCCTAACCCAAAGCCTTACCCTCACCCTAAACCTCACCCTAAACCTAACACAAACCCTTAAACCAACCCTCACCCTCATAAATGTCATAAATATCATAAATAAATAAATATCATAAATATCACCGTAACCCTAACACTCACCCTAATCCGCACCATAACCCTAACCCTAAGCCTCACACTAAAGCTAACCCTCACCCTCACCCTAACCCTAACCCTAACCGTAAACCTAACCCTCACCCTCATCTAACCCTCACTCTAACCCAAACCCTAACTCTCACACTAACCCTCAACCACAGCCTCACCCTAAAGCTAACCCTAATGCTCACACTCAACATAACCCTAAACCTCACACTCACCCTAAACCTCAGCTTAAACCTAAGACTAACAATAAAGCTAACCCTAAACCTCACACTCACCCTCAACCTAAATCTAATCCTAACCCTAAACCTAAACCTCTCACTCAACCTCACCCTCAACCTAACCCTAACCCAAACCCTCAACCGAAACTTCACCCTCACCCTAACCCTAACCCTGACCCTCAACCTAAACATCAACCTAAACCTAACCCTCACCCTCACCCTAAACCTAAACCCAAGTCTCAACCTTACCCTAACCCTAACCCAAACCCTCTACTGAACCTTGACACTCACCCTCACCCTAATCCTCACCCTCACCCTAAACATCACCCTAACCCTAACCCTCACCCTTACCGTCATCTTATCCCTAACCCTCATACTAACCCTAAACCTCAGCTAACCTAACCCTCAACCTAAACCTTACCCTCACCCTAACACTAAGCCTAAACCTAACATGAACCCTCACAGTAACCCTAAACCTCACCTTAACCCTAACCCTCACACTATCCCTAACCCTCAACCTAAACCTAACCCTAAACCTCACCCTAACCCTAATCATCACCCTCACCTTCACACTCAGCCTAACCCTCAGCCTAAAGCCTAACCCTAACCCTAACCCTCACAGTCACCCTCACCCTAACCCTAAACCTAAGCCTCACCCTCACACTCAACCTCACCCTAAACCTAAAGCAAACCCTCAAACCAAACCTCACCCTCACCCTAAACATCACCCTTACCCTAAACCTCACCCTAATCCGTACCAAAACCCTAACCCTCACCCTAACGCTAACCCTCACCCTCACCCTAACCCTAACCCTCACCCTAATCCTAACCCTCACCCTCATCTAACCCTCAGCCTAACCCACATCCTAAACCTCACCCTAACCCTCAACCTCATCCTCAACCTAAACCTAATCCTAATGCTCACACACAACCTAACCCTAACCCTCACACTCACCCTCTCCCTCAGCTTAAATCTAAGCCTAACAATAACCCTAACCCTAAACCTCACACTCACCCTCATCCTAAAACTAACCCTAACCTAATCCTAACCCTCTCACTCACCCTCACACTCCCCCTAACCCTAACCCAAACCCTCAACCTAAACATCACCCTAAACCTAACCCTCACCCTAACCCTTAGCCTAACCCTCACCCTAACCCTAACCCTCATCCTCACCCTCACCAACAGGCTCACCCTAAACCTAATCCTAACAATAACCCTCACCCTCACCCTCAATATAACCCTACCCCTAACGCTAATCCTCACCCTAAACCTAAACTCCAACCTAACAATAACCCTCACCCTAACCCTAACCCTCATGCTCACAGTCACCCTCAGCCTAAACCTAAACCTAAGCCTAACCCTATCCCTAATCCTCACACTAACCATCACCCTAAACCTAACCCTAAATCTCATGCTAACCCTCAACCTCACCCTAACCCTAACCCAAACCTTCAACTGAACCCTCACCCTCGATCTCACCCTAACCCTCACCCTCAGCCTAAACATCACCCTAACCCTAACCCTCACCCTTAACCTCACCATATCCCTAAACCTCATACTAACCCTAAACCCTACCCAAACCTAACCCTCAACCTAACACTAACCCTCACCCTAACACTAAGCCTAAACTTAACATGAACTCTCACAGTAACCCTAAACCTCACCCTAACCTTAACCCTCACCCTAACCCTAACTCTCACTCTAACCATAACCGTAACCCAAACCCTCACCCTCATAGTAACTTCACACCTAAACCTAATCCTAACAATAACCCTAATGCTAAACCTAACCCTCACCCTCTCGATAACCCTCACCCTAAACCTAACCCTCACCCTAACCCTCACCCACACCCTTAGGCTCGGTCTAAGCCTAAGACAAAGACTAAGACTAAACCTTACCCTACCACTCACCCTCACCCTAACCCTAAAATTAACACTCACTCTAACCGTAACACTCACACTAACCCTCACCCTTACACTAACACTAACCATAAACCTCTCCCAAACCCTAACCCTAAACCTCACCCTAACCCTCACCCTCCGCCTAACACTAAGAATATACCTAACCCCAACCCTAACCCTAAAACTAACCCTAAACCTAAACCTCACCCTAACCCTCACTCTAACCATGACCCTAACCATCACCCTCACCCTAGCCCGTACCCTAACCCTAAGCCTAATCCTAACCCTCACCCTAACCCTCACTCTAACCTATCCCCAACCCTCACCCTAACCCTAACCCTCAGCTCACCTTCACCATAACTCTAATCCTAAACCTAACCCTAAACCTAACCCTCACACTCACCCTCACCTTAACCCTAATCCTAATCCTAACATTAACCCTAACACTCACCCCCAGCCTAAACCTCACCCTAAACCTAACCCTAACCCTAACCCTAACCCGCACCCTAACACTAACTCTAAACCTAAATGTCACCCTAACCCTAAACCTCACCCTAACACTTACCTTCACACTAAAACTAAACTTAACCCGAACACTAACCCTCACACTAACCCTAACCATCACCCTAAACTTAAAACTCACCCTAAGCCTAACCCTAACCCTCAACCTCGCTCTAACACTAACTATTACCCTAACCCTAACCGTAACCCCCACCCTCATCATCAAGCTGGGCCTTAGTCTAAGCATAAGCCTAAGACTAACCCTAACCCTCACAATCACCCTCACCCTAACCCTAACCGTAACCCTAACCCTAACCCTAACCCTCACACTAACCCGCACACTAATGCTAACCCTAAACCTAACCCTAAACCTAAACCTAACCCTCACCCTAACCGTCACCCTAACCCTAACGTTCAACATTACCATAACACTCACCCTCAGCCTAACCCTCACCTTAATCCTTACTGTCCCCCTCACCCTAACCCTCACCCTAACTGTAACCCTAACCATCACCCTAACCCTAACCCTCACCCTCACCTTCAGCCTCAGCCTAACGCTAAGCCTAAGCCTAACCTTAACCCTAAACATCAACCTCATCCTAGCCCTCACCCTAACCCTAATCCTAACCCTAACCCTCATCCTAACCCTCAACCTAACACTAAGTCTCAACCTCACCCTAACCCTAACCCAAACCCTCAACTGAACCCTCACCCTCACACTCACCATAACACTCACCCTCACCCTAAACATCACCCTAACCCTAACACTCACACTTACCCTCACACTAGCCCTAACCCTCAAACTAACCCTAAACCTCACCCTAACCTAACCCTCAACCTAACCCTTACCCTCACCATAACACTAAGCCTAAACCTAACACGAAACCTCACTGTAACCCTAAACCTCACCCTAACCCTAACCCTCACACTATCCCTAACCCTCACCCTAACCCTAACCCTAACCCTCACCCTAACCCTAACACTCACCCTCATCCTAGCCCTCACCCTAACCCTAATCCCAACCCTAACCCTCATCCTAACCCTCAACCTAACCATAACCCTAACCATCACTCAAAAGCTAATCCTCATCCTCAAACTCACCCTCAGCCTAACTCTAACCCTCAGCCTAACCCACACCCTAAACCTAACCCTAAACCTAACCCTCACCCTCAGCCTCACCCTCACTGTAAACTTAACCCTAACCATAAAACTAACAATAACCCTAACCCTAAACCTAATCCTAACCCTCACCCTCACCCTAACCCTAAAACTAACCCTCACACTAATCGTAACCTTCACCCTCAAAGTAACCCTAACCCTAAACGTAAACCTCAACCTAACGCTAACCCTAACACTCACCCTCATCCTAACCCACACCCTAACCCTAAAACCCTAATCCTCATCCTAACCCTAACCCTCTCCCTCACACTCATGCTCGGCCTAAGCGTAAGCCTAAGACTTAATCTAACCTTAAACCTCACACTCACCTTAACCCTCACCCTAACCCTAACACTAACCCTCACCCTCACCCTAGCCTATAATCTAACCCTAAGTCTAAGCCTAACCCTCACCCTAACCCTCACCCTCAACCTAAGTCTAAACATAACCCTAACCCTCACACTCACCCTCACCCTAACCCTAACTGTAACACTAACCCTAATCCTAAAACTAACCCTCACCCTAATGCTAACTCTAACCCTAAACCTCATCCTCACCCTAACCCTAACCCTCACCCTCACCTTCACCCTCCACCTAACAGTAAGACTATCTCTAAACCCAAACCAAACCCTAACACTAACCCTAAACCTAACCCTCACACTAACCCTCACCCTAACCATGACCCTAAACCTCACCCTCACCCTAGCCCATAACTTAACCCTAAGCCTAATCCTAACCCTCAGCCTGACCCTCTCTAACCCTAACCCCAACCCTCACGCTAACCCTAACCCTCACCCTGACTCTCACCCTCAACCTTAACCTAAGCCTAACCCTAACCCTAACCTTAAACATCACACTCACCCTAACCCTAATCCTAACCCTAAACTTAACACTCACCCTCACCCTAACCCTATCTCTAACACTAAGCCTAACCCTAACCCTCACCCTCAGCCTCACCCTAACCCTAACCCTCACCCTCAACCTCACCCTCAGCCTAACTCTAAGCCTAACTCCAAACCTAACCCTAAACCACACCCTCACCCTCACCCTAAACCTAAACCTAACCCTAACCCTAACCCTAACCCTCCTCCTAACTCTCACCATAACCCTAACCCTAACACTAATAGGAACACTAACCCTTAACCTCATCCTAAACCTAACCATACTCCTCACGCTCACCGTTATTCTAACCCTAACTCTAATGATAACACTAACCCAAACCCTCACCCTCAGCTTCACCCTAACCCTAACCCTCACCCTCAACCTCACCCTCAGCCTAACCCTAAGCCTAACCTCAACCCTAACCCTAAACCACACCCTCAAACTCACCCTAACCCTAATCCTAACCCTTACCCTAACCCTACTCCTAACTCTCACCCTAACCCTAACCCTAACCCTAACCCTAAGCCTAACCCTAACCTAACCCTAATCCTCACCCTCCCGGTTATTCTAACCCTAACCCTAACCATAACACTAACCCTAACCCTAACCCTAACCCACACCTTCACCGTAACCCAAACCCTCCTCCTAACCCTAACCCTAAACCTAACCCTAAACGTCACCCTAACAATAAGCCTAATCCTCACCCTCAACATAAGATTAACGCTAAACATAACACTAAAAATAACCCTAATCATATCCTTAATCCTAACCCTCACCATCACCCTAACCCTAACCCTAACCCTCAACCTAACCCTAAACCTCACCCTCAATGTAACCCTAACCCTAACCCTAACTTCACCCTTATGCTAACCCTAACCCTCACCCTCACTCTAGCCCTCACTGTAACCCTAATCCTAACCATAAACCTCATCCTAACCCTCACCCAAACCCTAACACCCTAACCCTCACCCTTACCCTAACCCTAACCCTCACCCTTAAGCTCGGCCGAAGCCTAAGCCTAAACCTAAGACTAACCCTAACCCTCACACTCACCTTCACCCTAACCCTAACCTAACACTAACCCTAACCCTAACCCTCACACTAACCCTAAACGTAAAACTCACCCTCATGCTCGGCCTAAGCCTAAGACTAAGTCTAACCCTAACCCTCACCCTAACCCTCATCCTAACCCTAACCCTAACACTAACCCTAACTCTAACCCTAAACCTCACCCTTACCCTAATCCTATTCCTAACGCTAAGCCTCACCCTATCCTTAACCCTAACCCTCACCCTCACAGTAACTTTCAACCTAACCCTAATCCTTAACCCTAACCCTAATGCTAACCTTCACCCTGTCCATAACCCTAAACATAACCCTAATCCTAAACCTCACACGTAGGCTCAGCCTAAACCTAAGCCTAAGCCTAAGACTAACCCTAACCCTCACACTCACCCTCACCCTAACCCTAAGAGTAACACTCACCCTAACCCTAACCCTCACATTAACCCTCACCCTAATGCTAACACTAACCCTAAACCTCACCCAAACCCTAACAATAACCCTCATCCGCATCCCTAACCCTAACCCTAACCCTCACCCTCACCCTCCGCCTAACACTAATCCTATCCCTAACCCCAACCCTAAACTTAACACTAACCCAAAACCTAACCCTCATCCTAACCCTCAATCTCACACTAGCCCATACCCTAACCCTAAGCCTAATCCTAACCCTAACCCTAACACTAACACTAAACCTAACCCTAAACCTAACCATAAACCTCACCCTCATCCTCACCCTCACTGTAAACTTAACACTAACCTAACACTAACACTAACCTTAACCCTAACCCTAACCCTCACTGTAACCCTAACCTTAACCTTTAGTCTTACCCTCACCAGAACCCTCACAATATCCCTAACCCTCAACTTAACCCTAACCCTAACCGTAACTCTCACCCTCACGCTCACCCTCAGCCTAACTTTAAACCTAACGCTACTCCTAACACTAACCCTCAACTTCACCCTCACACTAACCCTAACCCTAAACCTAAGCCTAACCCTCACACTCACCCTCACCCACACCCTAAGCCTCACTGTCACCCTCACACTCATCCTCACCCTAACCCTAACCCTAACACTAAACCTAACTCTAACCCTAAACCTCACCCTTACCCTAACCCTAACTCTAACCCTATCCCTAAACCTAAACTTCACCCTAACCCTAACCCTAACCCTCACCCTCACAGTAACTTTCAACCTAACCCTAATCCTACCAATAACCCTAACACTAAAGCTAACCCTCACCCTGTCCATAACCCTCACCCTAACCCTCACCCTCACCCTTAGGCTCAGCCTAAACCTAAGCCTAAGCTTAAGACTAAACCTTACCCTCACACTCACCCTCACCCTAACCCTAACAGTAACACTCTCCCTAACCCTAACCCTCACCCTCACCTTCACCCTCCGCCTAACACTAAGCCTATCCCTAACCCCAACCCTAAACTTAACACTAACCCTAAACCTAACCCTCACCCTAACCCTCACCTTCACCCTAGCCCATAACTTAACCCTAAGCCTAATCCTAACCCTAACCCTAACCCTAACCCTAAACCTAACCATAAACCTCACCCTCAGCCTCACCCTCACCGCAAAATTAACACTAACCTAACACTAACAATAACCCTAACCCTAAACCTAACCCTCACTGTAACCCTAACCTTAACCTTTAGACTTACCCTCACCATAACCCTCACAATAACCCAAACCCTCAACCTAACACTAACCCTAACCGTCACCCTCACTCTCATGCTCACCCTCAGTCTAAATTTAAACCTAACGCTACTCCAAACACTAACCCTCAACTTCACCCTCACACTAACCCTAAACCTAACCCTAACCCTAACCCTCACACTCACCCTCACCCACACCCTAAGCCTCACTGTCACCCGCATGCTCACCCTCACCCTAACCCTAACCCTCACCCTCACCTTAAACCTATCTCTCACCCTAACCATAAACCTCACAATCACCCTCACCCTCACCTCACCCTAACCATATACCTAACCCTAACCCTCACCCTAAACCTCACCCTAACCCTAATGCTAACTGTAAACCTCACATTCATCTTAAAACTCATGTTAAACCTTACTCTCACCATAAATCTAACACTAACCCTAACCCTCACCCTGACCCTAAACCTCACCCTAACCCTAACACTAACCATAACCTTCACCCGAACCCTGACCCTAACCCTAACCCTAACCCTAACCCTCATCCTAAACCTCACCCTAACCCTAACCCTATCCCTATCCCTAACGTTAACCCTAATGCTCATCTTAACCATACCGTACCCCTCAAACTAACACTCATCCTAAAGTTAACCCTAACAAAAACCCTCACCCTAACCCTAACCATAAAACTCAACCTAACCCTAATCCTCACCCAAATCCTCAGACTCATCCTCAGCCTAAACCTAACCCTAACCCTAATCTTAAACTAATCCTCACCCTCATCCTAACTCTAACCCTAACCTTCACTCTCAACCTCACCCCCACCCTCACCCGAACCCTAACCCGAACCCTAACCCGAACCCTCACCCTAACCCTCATCCTAACCCTCTCCCAAACCCTCATCCTTACCCTAAACCTAACCCTTAACATAACCCTAAACCTCACCCTCACCCTAAACCTAACCCTAACCCTAACTCTCACACTCACCATAACCCTCATCCTAAAACTTACTTTCACCCTAACCCTCATCCCAACCCTCAACATATCCCTAACCCTAACCCTCAAGCTAACCCTTACACTCACTCTAACACTAAGCCTAACCCTAACAATAACTCTCACACCAACCCTCACCCTAAATATCACCCTATCATTAAGCCTAATTCTAACACTCACCCTAACCCTAGCCCTGACCCTCACCCTCAGCCTAAAACTCAGCCTAAAGCATAACCCTAACCCTAACCCTCAGAGTCACCCTCACCCTAACCCTAACCCTAAGCCTCACCCTCACCCTCAACCTCACCCTAAACCTAACACAAACACTCAAACTAACCCTCACCCTCACCATAAACATCACCGTAAACCTAACACTCACCCTAATCTGCACCATAACCCGAACCCGAACCCTAACGCTAACCCTCACCCTCACCCTAACCCTAACACTCACCCTAACCCTAACCCTAACCCTCATCTAAACCTCCCCATAAACCAAACACTAATCCTCACCATAACCGTCAACCACACCCTCACCCTAAACTTAACCCTAATGCCCACACTCAACATAACCCTAAACCTCACACTCACCCCCACCCTCAGCTTAAATCTAAGCCTAACAATAAACCTAATCCTAACCCTCACACTCACGCTCACCCTAAACATAATACTAACCCTAAACCTAACACTCTCACTCACCCTCACCCTCAACCTAACCCTAACCCAAACCCACAACCGAAACTTCACCCTCACCCTCACCCTCAACCTAAACATCACCCTAAACCTAACACTCACCCTAACCTTTAGCTTAACCCTCACCCAAAACCTAACCCTCACCCTCACCCTCACTCTCAGGCTCACCTTAATCCTAATCCTAACCCTAACCCTCAACCTCACCCTCAACCTAACCCTACCCCTAACGCTAACCCTCACCCTAACACTAACCTCCAAACTAACCCTAACCCTAAACCGAAACCTAACCCTGACCCAAACCCTAACACTCACCCCAACCCTTACGCTCACCCTTACCCCAAACCTAATTCTCACCATAACCCTAACCCTCAAACTCACAGTCACCCTCAGCCTTACCCTAAACCTAAGCTTAACCCTATCCCTAAACCTCACAGTCACCCTCAGCCGAACCCTAATCATAAACCTATCCCTAACCCTAACCCTCCTCATAACTCTCACCCTAACTCCAACCCTAATAATATCACTAACATTATCCTAAAACTCACCCTAACCCTAACCTAATCCTCACCCTCACCCTGATTCTAACTCTAACCCTAACGATAACACTAACCCTCACCCTAACCCTAAACCTCACCCTCACCCTAAACCTATCCCTAAGTCTCAAGCTCACCCTAACCCTAACCCAAACCCTCAAATAAACCCTCACACTCACCGTCACCCTAACGCTCACCCTCACACTAAACATCACCCTAACCCTAACCCTCACCCTTACCCTCACCCTAGCCCTAACCCTCATACTAACACTAAACCTCACCCTAACCTAATCCTCAACCTAACGCTTACCCTCACCCTAACACTAAGAGTAAACATAACATGAACCCTCACAGTAACCCTAAACCTCAGCCTAACCCTAACCCTCACACTCTCCCTAACCCTCACCCTAACCCTCACCCTAACACTCACCCTAACCCTAACTCTCACCCTCATCTAACCCTCACCCTAACCCTCACCCTAACCCTCACCTTAACCCTCAACCACACCCTCACCCTAAACCTAATGCTCACAGTCAACATAACCCTAAACCTCACACTCACCCTCACCCTCAGCTTAAACCTAAGCCTAACAATAAACCTAACCCTAACCCTCACACTCACCCTCACCCTAAACCTAATCCTAACCCTAAACCTAACCCTCTCACTCACCCTCACCCTCAACCTAAACCTAACCCAAACCCTCAACCGAAACTTCACCCTCACCCTAACCCTAACCCTCACCCTCAAACTAAACATCACCCTATACCTAACACTCACCCTAACCCTTAGCCTAACCCACCCCCTAAACCTAACCCTCACCCTCACCCTCACCCTCAGGCTCACCTTAAACCTAATCCTAACCCTAACCCTCAACCTCACCCTCAACCTAACCATACCCCTAACGCTAACCCTCACCCTAACACTAACCTCCTACCTAAACCTAACCCTAAACCTAACGCTAACCCTCACCCAAACCCTAACACTCACCCCAACCCTTACCCTCACCCTAACCCCAAACTTAATGCACACCATAACCCTAACACTCAAGCTCACAGTCACCCTCAGCCTAACCCAAAACCTAATCCTAACCCTATCCCTAAACCTCACACTCACCCTCACCCTAACCCTAATCATAACCCTAACCCTAACCCTAACCCTCCTCCTAACTCTCACCCTAACCCTAACCCTAATCCTCAACCTCACCGTTATTCTAACCCTAACCCTAACGATAACACTAACCCTAACCCTAACCCTAACCCTCACCCTCACCCTAACCCTAATGCTAAGTTTCAACCTCACCCTAACCCTAAACCAAACCCACAACTGAACCCTCACCCTAACCCTAACCCTAAACCTCAACCTCACCCTAAACCTAAACCTAAGTCTCAAGCTCACCCTAACCCTAACCCAAACCCTGAACTGAACCCTCACCCTCACCGTCACCCTAACCCTCACCCTCACCCTAAACATCACCATAACCATAACCCTCACCCTTACCCTCAACCTAGCCCTAACCCTCATACTAACCCTAAACCTCACCCTAACCTAACCCTCAACCTAACCCTTACCCTCACCCTAACTTTAAGCCTAAACCTAACATGAACCCTCACATTAACCCTAAACCTCACCCTAACCCTAACCCTCACCCTCAACCTCACCCTCCGCCTAACACTAAGACTATCCCTAATCCCAACCCTAACCCTAACACTAACCCTAAACCTAAGCCTCACACTAACCCTCACCCTAAACCTGACCCTAACCCTCACCCTCACCCTAGCCCATACCTTAAACCTAAACCTAATCCTAACCCTCACCCTAACCCTCACCCTCAGCCTAAACTTAAGCCTAACCCTAACACTAACCCTAAACCTCAACTCACCCTAACCCTAATCCTAACCCTAATCTTAACCCTCACCCTCATCCTAACTCTAACTCTAACACTAAGCCTAACCCTAACCCTCACCCTCAGCCTCATCCTAACCCTAACCGTCACCCTCAACCTCACCTTCAGCCTAACCCTAAGCCTAACCCCAATCCTAACCCTAAACCACACCCTCACCCTCACCCTAACCCTAATCCTAACCCTAACCCTCCTCCTAACTCTCACCCTAACCCTAACCCTAACACTAACACTAACACTATCCCTTAACCTCATCCTAACCCTAACCCTAATCCTCACCCTCACTGTTATTCTAACCCTAATCCTAACGATAACACTAACCCTAACCCTAACCCTCACCCTCACCTTAAACCAAACCTTCCTCCTAACCCTAACCCTATCCCTAACCCTAAACGTCACCCTAACCCTAACCCTAACACTCACCCTCAGCCTCACCCTCAACATAAGCTTAACCCTAACAATAACACTAACAATAACCCTAACCATATCCCTAATTCTAACCCTCACCATCACTCTAACCCTAACCCTAACCCTCACCCTAACCCTAAAACTCATCCTCAATGTAACCCTAACCTTAACCCTAACTTCACCCTAATGCTAACCCTAATCCTCATCCTCACACTAGCCCTCACCCGAACCCTAATCCTAAC
Source organism: Dipodomys merriami (assembly GCF_024711535.1). NCBI lineage: Eukaryota > Metazoa > Chordata > Mammalia > Rodentia > Heteromyidae > Dipodomys > Dipodomys merriami. The sequence goes on from NW_027205337.1 coordinate 818,272, forward strand.
CCTGAACCTCATCCTAACCCTCACCCAAATCCTAACACCCAAACCCTAACCCTAACCCTAACTCTCACCCTCAACCTCACCCTCCGCTTAACACTAACACTATCCCTAACCCCAACCTTAACCCTAACAATAACCTTAAACCTAACCCTCACACTAAACCTCACCCTAACCCTGACCCTAACTCTAACCCTCACCCTCACCCATAGGCTCGGCCTAAGCCTAAGCCTAAGACTAACCCTAACCCTCACACTCAATTTCACCCTAACCATAACCCTCACACTAACCCTAAGCCTAAAACTCTCCCTCATGCTTGGCCTAAGCCTAAGCCTAAGCCTAAGCCTAACCCTAAAACACACACTAACCCTCACCCTAACCCTAACCCTAAAACTAACCCTAAATCTAACCCCAAACCTCACACTTACCCTAACCCTAACTCTAACCCTATCCCTAAACCTAAACCTCACACTATCCCTATCCCTAACACTCACCCTCACAGTAATTTTAAACCTAAACCTAATCCTACCAATAACCCTAACCCTAACGCTAACCCTCACCTTGTCCATAACCCTCACCCTAACCCTAACCCTCACCCTCACTCTTAGGCTCAGCTTAAACCTAAGCTTAAGCCTAAGACTAACCCTTACCCTTACACTCACCCTCACCCTAACCCTAACAGTAACACTCATCCTAACCCTAACCCTTACACTAACCCTCACCCTAATGCTAACACTAACCCTAAACCTCACCCGCACCCTAACCCTAACCCTCACCTTCAACCTCACCCACCGCTTAACACTAAGCCTATCCCTCACACCAACCCTAAACCTAACACTAACCCTAAACCTAACCCTCACCCTAACCCTCACCCTAGCCCATACCCTTACCCTAAGCCTAATCCTAACCCTCACCCTAACGCTAACTCTAACCCTAACCCCAACACTCACCCTAAACTTAACCCTCACCCTCACCCGCACTATAACACTAATCTTAACCCTAACCCTAATCCTCACCTTAAACCTCACCATAACCTTAACCCTAACAATAACCCTAACCCTAAACCTAACCATAAACTTCACCCTCAGCCTCACCCTTACCGCAAATGTAACACTAACCTAACACTAACAATAACCCTAACCCTAACCCTAACCCTCACTCTAACCCTAACCTTAACCTTTAGCCTTACCCTCACCATAACCCTCACACTAACCCTAACCCTCAACCTAGCCCGAACCCTAACCCTAACCGTCACCCTCAGCCTCACGCCCAACCTCAGCCTAAATTTAAACCTAACGCTACTCCTAAAACTAACACTCAAGTTCACCCTCACACTAACCCTAACCATAACCCTATCCCTCACACTCACCCTCACCCACACCCTAAGCCTCACTGTCACCCTCACGCTCACTCTCACTGTAACCCTAACCCTAACCCTCACGCTAAACCTATCTCTCACCCTAACCATAAACCTAACAATCACCCTCACCTTCACCTCACCCTAACCCTAAACCATACCCTAACCTTCACCCTAAACCTAACCCTAAGCCTAATGCTAACTCTAACCCTCACACTCACCCTGAACCTCACGCTAACCCTTACTCTCACCATAAAGCTAATACTAACCCCAACCCTCACACTGACCCTAACCCTCACCCTAACCCTAACACTAACCATAACCCTAACGCTAACCCTAACGCTCATCTTAACCGTAACCATACCCCTCAAACTAACTCTCATCCTAAACTTAACCCTAACCCAAACCCTCACCCTAACCCTAACCCTAACTTTCAACCTAACCCTAATCCTCACCCACACCCTCAGCCTCATCCTCAGCCTAAACCTAACCCTAACCCTAATCCTAACCCTAAACTTCACCCTCATTCTAACTCTAACCCTAACCTTCACTCTCACCCTCACTCCCACCCTCACCCTAACCCTAACCCGAACCCTAAACCGAACCCTCAACCTAACCCTCATCCTAACCCTCTCCCTAATCCTCATCCTAACCCTAACCCTAGCCCTTACCATAACCCTAAACCTCACCCTCACCCTGACCCTAAACCTAACCCTAACCCTCACCATAACGCTAAACTGAACCCCAACCCGAACCCTCACCCTAACTCTCATCCTAACCCTCTCCCTAACCCTCATCCTAACCCTAACCTTAGCCCTTATATGACCCTAAACCTCACCCTCACCCTAACCCTAACCTTAACCCTCACACTCACCATAATCCTCACCCTAACCTTACCCTCACCCTAACCCTCATCCCAACCCTCACACTATCCCTAACCCTAACCCTCAAGCTAAACCTTACACTCACTCTAACGCTAAGCCTAACCCTAACAATAACTCTCACACCAACCCTCACCCTAAATATCACCCTGTCATTAACCCTAACCCTAAAACTCACCCTAACCCTAACCCTCAACCTCAACCTCAGTCTAATCCTCAGGCTAAAGCCTAACCCTAACCCTAACCCTCAGAGTCACCCTCACCCTAACCCTAACCCTAAGCCTCACGCTCACCCTCAACCTCACCCTAAACCTAACGCAAACCCTCAAACCAACCCTCACCCTCACCATAAACATCACCGTAACCCTAACACTCACCCTAATCCGCACCATAACCCGAACCCTCACCCTAACGCTAACCCTCACCCTCACCCTAACCATAACACTTACTCTAACCCTAACCCTCACCCTCATCTAACCCTCACCCTAACCCAAACCCTACCCTCACCCTTACCCTCAACCACACCCTCACCATAATCCAAACCCTAATTCTCACACTCAACATAACCCTAAACCTCACACTCACCCTCACCCTCAGCTTAAACCTAAGCCTAACAATAAACCTAACCCTAACACTCACACTCAACCTCACCCTAAACCGAATCCGAACCCTAAACCTAACCCACTCACTCACCCTCACCCTCAACCTAACCCTAACCCAAACCATCAACTGAAACTTCACCCTAACCCTAACCCTAACCCTCACGCTCAACCTAAACATCACCCTAAACCTAACCCTCACCCTAAACCTTAGCCTAACCCTCACCCTAACCCTAAACCTCACCCTCACCCTCACCCTCAGGCTCACCTTAAACCTAATCCTAACCCTAACCTTCACCCTAACCCTCAACTTAAACCTACCCCTAATGCTAACCCTCACCCTAACACTAACCTCCAAACTAACCCTAACCCTAAACCTAACGCTAACCCTCACCCAAACCCTAACACTCACACCAACCCTTACCCTCACCCTAATCCCAAACCTAATGCTCACCATAACCCTAACACTCAAGCTCACAGTCACCCTCAGCATAACCCTAAACTTAAGCCTAAACCTATCCCTAAACCTCACACTCACCCTCACCCTAAACCTAATCCTAACCCTAACCCTAACCCTCCTCCTAACTCTCACCCTAACCCTAACCCTAACACAATCACTAACATTAAGCCTAAACCTCACCCTAACCCTAACCCTAATCCTCACCCTCAACGTTATTCTAACCCTAACCCTAACGATAACACTAACCCTAACCCTAACCCTAACCCTCACCCTCACCCTCAACCTAACCCTAAGCCTCAACCTCACCCTAACCCTAACCCAAATATTCAACTGAACCCTCACCCTCACCTTCTCCCTCACCCTAACCCTCACCCTCACCGTAAATATCACCCTAACCCTAACACTCAACCTTACCCTCACCCTAGCCCTAACACTCATACTAACCCTAAACCTCACCCTAATGTAACCCTCAACCTAACCCTTACCCTCACCCTAACACTAAGCCTAAACCTAACATGAGCTCTTACAGTAACCCTAAACCTCACCCTAACCTTAACCATCACACTATGCCTAACCCTCACCCTAACCCTAACCTAACCCTCACCCTAACCCTAATCATCACCCTCACCCTCACTCTCATCCTAACCCTCTGCCTAAAGCCTATCCCTAACCCTCACAATCACCCTCACCCTAACTCTAACCCTAAGCGTCACCCTCACTCTCAACCTCACCCTAAACCTAACGCAAACCCTCAAACCAACCCTCACCCTCACCATAAACATCACCGTAAACCTAACACTCACCCTAATAGGCACCAAAACCCTAACCCTTACCCTAACGATAACCCTCACCCTCACCCTAACCCTAACCCTCACCCTAATCCTAACCCTCACCGTCATCTAACCCTCACCCTAACCCAAACCCTAAACCTCTCCCTAACCCTCAACCTCAACCTCACCATAAAACTAACCGTAATGCTCACACTCAACATAACCCTAACCCTCACACTCACCCTAACCCTAAGCTTAAACCTAAGCCAAACAATAACCCTAACCCTAACCCTCACACTCACCCACACCCTAAACCTAACCCTAACCCTAATCCTAACCCTCTCACTCACCCTCAGACTCACCCTAACCCAAGCCCAAACCCTCAACCTAAACATCACCCTAAACCTAACCCTCACCCTAACCCTTAGCCTAACCCTCACCCTAACCCTAACCCTCACCCTCACCCTCACCAACAGGCTCACACTAAACCTATTCCTAACCCTAAAACTCACTCTCATCCTCAACCTAACCCTACCCCTAATGCTAACTCTCACTCTAAACCTAACCTCCAACTTACCCTCACCCTAACACTAAGCGTAAACCTAACATGAACCCTCACACTATCCCTAAAACTCACCCTAACCCTAAACCTCACATTAACCCAAACCCTCACCCTAACCCTAACCCTATCCCTCACCCTAACCCTCACTCTAACCCTAACCCTGACCCTAACCCTCACCCTGTCCATAATCCTCATCCTAACCCTAACCCTCACCCTCTGCCTTAGGCTCGGACTAAGCCTAAGCCTAAGACCAAAACTAACCCTTACACTCACACTGACCCTCACCCTAACCCTAAAAGTAACAGTCACCCTAACCCTAAGCCTCACACTAACTCTCACCGTAACACTAACACTAACCATAAACCTCACCCAAACCCCAACCCTAACCGTCACCCTCACCCTCACCCTCCGCCTAACACTAAGACTATCCCTAACCCCAACCCTAACCCTAAAACTAACCCTAAACCTAACCCTCACCCTAACCCTCACTCTAACCCTGACCGTAACCCTCACCCTCACCTTAGCCCATACCCTAACCCTAACCCTAACCCCAACCCTCAACCTAACCCTAACCCTAACCTCACCCTGACCATAACTCTAATCCTAACCTTAACCCTAACCCTAACCCTCACACTCATCCTCACCTTAACCCTAATCCTAATCCTAACCCTAACCCTAACACTCACCACCACCCTAAACCTCACGCTAACCCTAACCCTAACACTAACCATAACCCTAACCCTCACCCTACACTAACTCTAACCTTAAACCTCACCTTAACCCTAAACCTCACCCTAACACTTACCTTCACACTAAAACTCACCTTAACCCGAACACTAACCCTCACACTAACCCTAACCATCACCCTAAACTTAAAACTCACCCTACCCCTAACCCTAAACTTCAACCTTGCCCTAACCCTAACCATTACCCTAACCCTATCACTCACCCTAACCGTAACTCCAACCCTCAACCTCAAGCTGGGCCTAAGCCTAAGCATAAGCCTAAGACTAACCCGATCCCTCACACTCACCCCCACCCTAACCCTAATCGTAACCGTAACCCTAACCGTAACACTCACACTAACCCTCACCCTAACGCTAACACTAACCCTATCCCTAACCCTCACCTAACCCTCACCCTAACCCTTAACCTTCACCATTACCATAACACTCACCCTCAGACTAACCCTCACCTTTACCCTTACTGTCACTCTCACCCTAACCCTCACCCTAACCGTAATCATCATTCTAACACTCACCCTAACTATAACCCTAACCATCACCCTAACCGTAACACTCACCCTCAACTTCAGACTCAGCCTATCCCTAAGCCTAAGCCTAACCCTAACCTAAACATCACCCTCATCCTAGCCCTCACCCTCATCCTAACCCTCAACCTAACCATAACCCTAACCATCACTCAAAAGCGAATTCTCATCCCCATTATCACCCTCAGCCTAATCCTAAGCCTAAGTCTAACCCTAACCCTAATCCACACACTCACCCTCACTGTAACCCTAATCCTAAACCTAACCCTAACCCTAAACCTAATCCTAAACCTCACCCTCACCCTAACCCTAACCCTAACGCTCACCCTAACCCTAACCCTCACCCTCAAAGTAACCCTAACCCTAAACCTCATCCTAACGCTAACCCTAACCCTCACCCTCACTGTAGCCCTCACTTAACCCTAATCCTAACCCTAAACCTCATCCTAACCCTCACCCTAACCCTAAAACCCTAACCCTCATCCTAACCCTAACACTCTCCCCTCACATTCATGCTCGGCCTAAGCCTAAGCCTAAGACTAAGACTAACCGTAACCCTCACACTCACCCTAACCCTCACCCCAACCCTAACACTAACCCTCACCCTCACCTTAGCCCATACTCGAACCCTAAGCCTAAACCTAACCCTCACCCTTACCCTCACCATCACCCTCACCCTAAGTCTAATCCTAACCCTAACCCTCACACTCACCCTCTTCCTAAACCTAATTGTAACACTAACCCTAACCCTAACACTAACCCTCACCCTAATGCTAACTCTAACCCTAAACCTCATCCTCACCCAAACCCTAACCCTCACCCTCACCTTCACCTTCTGCCTAACACTAAGCCTATCCCTAACCCCAGCCCTAACCCTAACACTAACTCTAAACCTAACTCGAACACTAACCCTCAAATTAAACCTCACCCTAACCCTCAACCTCACCCTCACCCTAAACCTAACCCTAATTCTCACACTCAACATAACCATAACGGTCACACTCACACTCACCCTCAGCTTAAACATAAGCCTAAAAATAACCCTAACCCTAAACCTCACACTCACCCTCACCCTAAACCTAAACCTAACCATAAACTTAACCCTCACACTCACCCTCACCCTCACTCTAACCCTAACCGAAACCCTCAACCGAACCCTCACCCTCACCCTCACCCTCAACCTAACCCTAACCCTCACCCTAACCCTCAACCTAACCCTACCCCTAACGCTAACACACATCCTAACCCTAATCTCCAACCTAATCCGCTCCCTAATCCTAACGCTAACACTCACCCTAAACCTAACCTCCAACCTAACGCTAACGCTCACCCTAACCCTAACGTGAACCCTCACCCTAACCCTAACACTCAACCCAACCCTTACCTTCACCCTAACCCTAAACCTCACCCTAACCCTAACTCTCACGCTCACAGTCACCCTCAGCCTAACCCTAAACTTAAGCCTAACGCCATCCCAAACCCTCACACACACCCTCACACTAAACCTAATCCTACGACTCACCCTCACCCTCAACCTCACCCTAACGCTAACCCAAACCCTCAACTTAACCCTCACCCTCACCCTAACCCTAACCCTCACCCTCACCCTGAACATCACCCTAACCCTAATACTCACCCTTTCCCTCACCCTAGCCCTAACCCTCATACTAACCCTAAACCTCACCCTAAACCAAAACCTCAACCTAACCCTAACCCTAACCCTAACACTAAGACTAAACCTAACATAAACCCTCAAAGTAACCCTAAACCTCACCCTAACCCTAACCCTCACACTAACCCTAAACCTCACCCTAACCCTAACACTAAACCTACCCTTCACCCTACCCCTCACTCTAACCCTAAACCCAACCCTAACCCTCACACTCACCGTCACCCTAACACTCACCCAACCCTAACACTCAACCAAACCCTAACCCTCATACTCTCCCGAACCCTAAGCCTCACACTATCACTCACACTCATCCTCAACCTAAACCTCACCCTAACCCTAACCCTCACCCTAACCTTACCCTTACCCTCAACCTAACCCTCACCATCAACCTAACACAAACCGTAACCCTAACCCTAAACCTCACCCTAATCCTCACCCTAACCCTATGCCTAACCCTCACCATCACGCTAACCTTTAACATTACCCTCAGCCTAACCCTCACACAAACCCTAACCCTCAACCTAACCCTAACTCTAACCATCACCCTCACCCTCACGCTCACTCTAAGCCTAACTGTAAACCTAACCCTACTCCTAACACTAACATTCACCTTCACCCTCACACTAACCCTAATCCTAAACCTAACCCTAGGTGTAAGCCTCACACTCACCCTCACCGTCACCGTGACCCTAAGCCTCACTGTCACACTCACACTCGCCCTCACCCTAACACTAACCATAACTCTAACCCTAAACCTCACCCTAACCCTAACCCTAACACTCACCCTCAATCTAACCTTTAACCTTACCCTCACCCTAACCCTCACACTAACCCTAACCCTCACCCTAACCCTAACCCTCACCCTAACCCTCACGCTCACCATAGACCTCACCCTAACCCTAATCCTAACCCTAACCCTCACCCTAAACCTAACCCTCAACCTAACCCTAACCCTCACGCTCATCTAAACCTCACCCTAACCCAACCCTAGCCCTCACCCTAACCCTCACCTTAACCCTAACCCTCACACTAAACAAACCCTAACACTCACCCTAACCCTCACACTAACCCTAATGCTAACCCTAATCCTAACCATAACCCTCACCCTAAACCTAAACCTCAAACTAACCCTAACCCTCACACTCATCTAACCCTCACCCTAACCCAACACTAACCCTCACCCTAACCCTCACCCTAACCCTAACCCTCACCCTAACCTAACCCTAACACTCACCCTAACCCTCACACTAGCCCTAATGCTAACCCTAACCCTCACCCTCACACTAACCCATCAAAATAACCCTTAAACTCACACTAACCCTAACCCTAACACTAACCCTCAACCTCACCCTGAACCTCAGCCAAACCTTAACCCTCACCCCAACACTTACCCTCACCCTAACTCTCATCCTAACGCTAACCCTAACGTTAAACCTCACTGCACCCGCAATCTCACCTTAACCGTAACCCTAACACTAACCCTAACAATAACCCTCACACTAACCCTTACCCTCACACTAACCTTCACCCTCAACCTCACCCTAACCCTCACCCTCATCTTAACGCTAACCATAACCCTAACCCTGAACCTCACCCTAACCCTCACCCTAACCCTAAACCTAACCCTCACCCTCTCCCTAACCTTTAGCCTTAACCTCACACTAACCCTCACACTAAACCTCACCCTAACCCTAACCCTAACCGTCACCCTCATCCTCACGCTCACCCTCAGCCTAACTTTAAACCTAACGCTACTCCTAACACTAACCCTCAACTTCACCCTCACACTAACCCTAACCCTAAGCCTAAGCCTAACCCTCACACTCACCCTCACCCACAACCTAAGCCTCACTGTCACCCTCACGCTCACCCTCACCCTAACCCTAACCCTAACCCTCACGCTAAGCCTATCTCTCACCCTAACCATAAACCTCACAATTACCCTCACCTCACCCTAACCCTAAACCTAAACCTAACCCTCACCCTAAACGTCACCCTAACCCTAATGCTAACTCTAACCCTCACACTCACCCTAAACCTCACGCTAACCCTTACTCTCACCATAAATCTAAACCTAACCCTAACCCTCACTCTGACCGTAACCCTCTCCCTAAACCTAATCCTAACCCTAGCCCTCACCCTCACCCTCAACCTAACCCTACCCCTAACGCTAACCCTCACCCTAAACCTAAACTCCAACCTAACCCTAACCCTAACCTTACCACTAAGCCTCACCCTAAACCTAACCCTCATCCTAATCCTAACCCTCAACCTCACAGTCACCCTCAGCCTAAACCTAAAGCTAAGCCTAACCCTATCCCTAATCCTCACACTCACCATCACCCTAAACCTAACTCTAAGTCTCACCCTCACCCTCAACCTCACCCTAACCCTAACCCAATCCCTCAACTGAACCCTCACCCTCACCCTAACACTCACCCTAACCCTAACTCTCACACTCACCATAACCCTCAAATTAAACCTTACCCTCACCCTAACCCTGATCCCAAACCTCACCCTATCCCTAATCCTAACCCTCAACCTAACACTTACACTCACTCTAACACTAAGCCTAACCCTAACACTAACTCTCACACTAACCCTCACCCTAAATATCACCCAATCATTAACCCTAACCCTATCCCTAACCCTCACCCTCACCCTCAGCCTAACCCTCAGCCTAAAGCCTATCCCTAACCCTGACCCTCAGAGTCACCCTCACACTAACCCTAACCCTAAGCCTCACCCTCACCCTCAACCTCACCCTAAACCTAACGCAAACCCTCAAACCAACCCTCACCCTCACCATAAACATCACCGTAACCCTAACACTCACCCTAATCCGCACCATAAACCTCACCCTCACCCTAACGCTAACCGTCACCTTCACCCTAACACTAACCCTCAAACTAACCCTCAACCTCACCCTCACCCTAAACCTAACCCTAATGCTCACACTCAACATAAACCTAACCCTCACTCTCACCCTCACCATCAGCTTAAACCTAAGCCTAACAATAACCCAAACCCTAACCTTCACACTCACCCTCACCCTAAAGCTAACCCTAACCCAAATCCTAACCCTCTCACTCACCCTCACACTCACCCTAACCCTAACCTAAACTCTCAACCTAAACATCACCCTAAACCTAACCTTCACCCTAACCCTTAGCCTAACCCTCACCTTAACCCTAACCCTCACCCTCACCCTCACCCACAGGCTCACCCTAAACCTAATCCTAACCCTAGCCCTCCCTCTCCCCCTCAACATAACCCTACCCCTAACGCTAACCCTCACCCTAAACCTAACCTCCAACCTAACCCTAACCCTAACCCTAACGCTAACCCTCAACCTAACCCTAACCCTAACCCTCACGCTCACAGTCACCTTCAGCCTAAATCTAAACATAAGCCTAACCCTATCCCTAATCCTCACACTCACCATCACCCTAAACCTAACCCTGAGTCTCACCCTCACCCTCAACCTCACCCTAACCCTAACACAAACCCTCAACTGAATCCTCACCCTCACCCTCACCCTCACCCTAACCCTAACCCTAACCCTCACACTCACCATAACCCTCACCCTAAACCTTACCCTCACCCTAACCGTCATCACAACCCTCACCCAATCCCTAACCCTAACCCTCAACCTAACCCTTACACTCACTCTAACACTAAGCCTAACCCTAACACTAACTCTCACACTAATCCTCACCCTAAATATCACCCTATCATTAACCCTAATCCTAAAACTAACCCTCACCCTCACCCTCAACCTAACCAACAGCTTAAGCCTAACCCTAACCTTAACCCTCTGAGTCACCCTTACCCTAACCCTAACCCTAAGCCTCACCCTCACCCCCAGCCTCAACCTAAAACTAATGCAAACCCTCAAACCAACCCTCACCCTCACCATAAACATCAGGGTAATCCTAACACTCACCCTAATCTGCACCATAACCCTAACCCTCACCCTAACTCTAACCCTCACCGTCACCCTAACCCGAACCGTCAACCTAACCCTAACCCTCACCCTCATCTAACCTTCACCCTAACCCAAACCCTAACCCTCAAACACACCCTCACCCTAAACCTAACGCTAACCCTCACCCAAACCCTAACACTCACCCAAACACTTACCTCACCCTAACCCCAAACCTAATGCTCACCATAATACTAACCCTCAAGCTCACAGTCACCCTCAGCCTAACCGAAAACTAAGACTAACCTTATCCCTAAACCTCACACTCAACCTCACCCTAACACTAACCCAAACCCTCAACTGAACCCTCACCCTCACCCTCACCCTAAGCCTCACCCTCACCCTAAACATCACCCTAAACCTAACCCTCACCCTTATCCTCACCTTAGCCCTAAACCTCATACTAACCCTAAACCTCACCCTAAACCTGACCTTCAACCTAACCCTTTCCCTCACCCTAACACTAAGTGTAAACCTAACATGAACCCTCACAGTAACCCTAAACCTCACCCTAAACCTAACCCTCACACTATCCCTAACACTCACCCTAACCCTAACCCTAACCCTCACCCTAAATCTAAACATCACCCTCACCCTCACACTCAGCCTAACCCTCAGCCTAAAGCCTAACCCTAACCCTAACCCTCACAGTCACCCTAACCCTAACCCTAACTCTAAGCCTCACCCTCACCCTCAACCTCACCCTAAACCTAATGCAAACCCTCAAACCAACCTCACGCTTACCCTAAACATCACCCTCACCCTAACCCTCACCCTAATCCGCACCAGAACCCTAACCCTCACCATAACGCTAATCCTCACCCTCACCCTAACCCTAACCCTCACCCTAACCCTAACCCTCACCCTCATCTAACCCTCACCCTAACCCAAACCCTAACCCTCACCCTAACCCTCAAACTCACCCTCACCCTAAACCTAACCCTAATGCTCACACTCAACATAACCCTAACCCTCACACTCACCCTCACCCTCAGCTTAAACCTAAGCCTAACAATAACCCGAAACCTAACACTCACACTCACCCTCACCCTAAACCTAACGCTGACACTAATCCTAACCCTCTCACTCACCCTCACACTCACCCTAACCCTAACCCAAACCCTCAACCTAAACATCACCCTAAACCTAACTCTCACCCTAACCCTTAGCTTAACCCTCAACCTAAACCTAACCCTCAACCTCACCCTCACCCTCAGGCTCACCTTAAACCTAATCCTAACCCTCACCCTCATGATCAACCTAACCCTTATCCTAACTCTAACCCTCACCCTAACCCTAACCTCCAACCTAACCCTAACCCTAAACCTAACGCTAACACTCACCCAAACCCTAACACTCAACCGAACACTTAACCTCACCCTAACCCCAACCCTAATGCTCACCATAACCCTAAACCTCAGGCTCATAGTCACCTTCAGCCTAACCCTAAACCTAAGCCTAACCCTATCCCTAAACCTCACACTCACCCTCACCCTAAACCTAACCCTAAGTCTGAATCTCACCCTAACCCTAACCAAAACCCTCAACCTAAACATCACCCTAAACCTAACCCTCACCCTAAACCTTAGCCTAACCCTCACCCTAACCCTAACCCTCACCCTCACCCTCACCCACAGGCTCACCCTCAACGTAATCCTAACCCTAACCCTCACCCTCAACCTAACCCTCACCCTAACTCTAACCCTCACCCTAAACCTAACCCTCACGCTCACAGTCACCCTCAGCCTAACCCTAAACCTAAGCCTAGCCCTATCCCTAATCCTCACATTCACCGTCACCCTAAACCTAACCCTAAGTCTCACCTTCACCCTCAACCTCACCCTAACCCTAACCCAAACCCACAACTGAACCCTCACCTTAACCCTCACCCTAATACTCACTCTCACCCTAAACATCACCCTAACCCTAACCCTCACCATTGCCCTCACCCTAGCCCTAATCCACATACTACCTCTAAACCTCACCATAAACCTAACCCTCAACCTAACCCTTACTCTTACCCTAACACTAAGCCTAAACCTAACATGAAACCTCACAGTAACAGTAAACCTCACCCTAACCCTAACCCTCACGCTAAACCTAACACTACCCCTCACCCTAACCCTCACTCTGACCCTAAACCCAACCCTAAGCCTCAACCTCACCATCATCCTAACACTCACCAAACCCTAACCCTCACCCAAACCCTAACCCCCACACTCTCCCGAAACCTGAGCCTCACTCTAACAGTTACCCTCATCCTCACCCTAACCCTCACCCTAACCATAACCCTATCAGTCACGCTCACCTTCACCCTCACACTCATCCTAACTCTAAACCTATACCTCACCCAAACCCTCAACTTAACCCTAAACCTAACCCTCACCTTCACCCTAACCCTAACCCTCACTGACAACCTAGCATTCACCCTAAACCTAATCCTAACCCTAACCCTCACCCTAACACTCACCCTTACCCTCACCCTAACACTCACCCTTACCCTCACCCTAACCCTCACCCTCACCCTAACCCTAACCGTAACCCTACCCCTAATCCTCAAGCTAACCCTAATCCTAACCCTCACCCTAAACTTTAACCTTACCCTCACCCTAACCCTCACACTAACTCTAACCCTCAACCTAACCCTAACCCTAACCATCACCCTCACGCTCACCGTCAGTCTAACTTTAAACATAACCCTACTCCTAACACTAACCTTCACCTTTACCCTCACACTAACTCTAACCCTAAACCTAAACCTAATCCTAACCCTCACACTCACCCTCTCCCTTACCATAAGCCTCACTGTCACCCTCACGCTCACCTTCACCCTAAACCTAACCCTCACCTAAAACCTATCCCTCACCCTAACAATAAACCTCACAATCACCCTCACTCTCACCTCACCCTAACCCTAAACCTAACCCTAACCCTCACCCTAAACCTACCCTAACCCTTATGTAACTCTAACCCTTTCACGCTAAACCTCAAACTAATACTTACTCTCAGCCTAAACCTAATCCTAACCCTCACACTGACCCTATCCCTTACCCTAACCCTAACCATAACCATAACCTTCACCCTAACCCTCACCCTAACCCTCACCCTAACCCTAAACCTCATCCTAAACCTCACCCTAACCCTAACTCTATCCCTAACCCTAAAGCTAACCCTAATGCTCAATCTAACTGTAACCGTACCCCTCAAACTAACTCTCATCTTTTTTTTTTTTTGTCGGTCGTGGGGCTTGAACTCTGGGCCTGGGCGCTGTCCCTCTGCTCTTCAGCTCAAGGCGAGTGCTCTACCACTTGAGCTACAGCGCCACTTCCGGTTTTCCGGTGGTTTATTGGAGATAGGAGTCTCACGGTCTCTCCTGACCGGGCTGGCTTTGAACCGCGATTCTCAGATCTCAGCCTCCTGATTAGCTAGGATTACAGGCGTGAGCCACCAGCGCCTGGCCTAACTCTCATCTTAAACATAACCCTAACCCAAACCCTTACGTTAACACTAACCCTAACACTCAACCTAACCCTAATCCTCACCCACACCCTCAGCCACATCCTCAGCCTAAACCTAACCCTAACCCTAACCCTAACCTTAATCCTCACCCGCATCCTAACTCTAACCCTAACCTTCACTCTCACCCTCACCCCCACCCTCACCATAACCCTAACCCGAACCCTAACCCGAACCCTCAACCTAACCCTCATCCTAACCTTCTCCCTAACCCTCATCCTAACCCTAACCCTAACCCTTACCGTAACTCTAAACCTCATCCTAAACCTCACCCTAACCATAAACCTATCCCTAACCCTAACGCTAACCCTAACGCTCACCCTAACCGTAACCATACCCCTCAACCTAACCCTGATCCTAAACTTAAGCCTAACCCAAACCCTCACGCTAACCTTAACCCTAACACTAACCCTAACTCTAATCCTCACCCACACCCTCACCATCACCCTCAGCCTAACCCTCAGCCTAAGCCTAAACCTAACCCTAACAATCACACTCACCCTCACACAAACCCTAACCCTAAGCCTCACCATCACCCTCAACCTCACCCTTACCAAAACCCTAACCCTCACACTAACCCTAACCCTCACCCTAATGCTAACCCTCAACCTAAACCTTACACTCACCCTAACACTAAGCGAAACCCTAACACTAACTCTGACAATAACACTCACCCTAAACATCACCCTATCCCTAACCCTAACCCTAAACCTCACCCTAACCCTAACCCTAACCCTCACACTCACCCCCACCCTCAGCCTAACCCAAAGCCTAAGCCTAACCCTAACCCTAACCCTCACACTCACCCTCACACTAACCCTAAGCCTAATTCTCACCCTCACCCTCAACCTCACCCTAACTCTAACCTATACCCTCAAACCAACCCTCACCCTAACCCTCACCCTAAACATCACCCTAACCCTAAACCTCACCCTAATCCTCACCCTTACCAAAACCATCACCCTAACCCTAACCCTCACCCTAAACCTAAACCTCAATCTAAACATTACCCTCAACCTAACACTAAGCCTAACCCTAACACTAACCCTCACTAACCCTATACCTCACCCTAACCCTAATCCTCACCCTAACATAACCCTATCACTCACCCTAACCCTCAACCTATCCCTTAATCGCACCCTAAACCTAAACCTAACACTAACCCTCAACCTCACCCTAAACCTCACCTTAACCCTAACCCTAACACTAACTCTCATCCTCACCCTCAACCTCACCCTAACCCTAACCCTCACCCCAACACTTACCTTCACCAAAACCCTCACTCTAACGCTAACCGTAACGCTAAACCTCACCTCACCCGCAACCTCACCTTAACCGTAAACCTAACCCTAACCCTAACAATAACCCTAACCCTAACCCTAAACCTAATCCTTACCCTAACCCACACCATCACCCTCACCTTCACCCTAAATCGAACCCTAATCCTCTCCATAACCCTAAACCTCTCCCTAAACCTAACCCTCACACTCACCCTAACCCTCACCCTAAAACTTACCCTCAGCCTAACCCTAAACCTAACTCTAACCCTCACCTTAACCTTCACCCTAAACCCAACCGTAACGTTAACCCTCAAACTAACCCTGAACCTCACCATACCCCTAACCCTGCCCCTCATCGTAACCATCATCCTAACCCTCACCCTAAACCTAAATCTAACCCTAAAACTTACCCGCACCCTAACACTCACCCTCACACTCACCCTAAGCCTCACCCTCACACCCACCCTAACCATCACCCTATCCCTAACCCTCACACTAACCCTAAGATTAACACTCACCCTAATCATAACCGTCACCCTCACCCTCACCCTCAGCCTAAACCTAACCCTAATCCTAACCCTAACTCTAACCCTCACCCTAACACTTACCCTAACAATCACCCTAACCCTAACCCTTATGCTCACACTCAACATAACGCTAAGCCTCATACTCACCCTCACCCTCAGCTTAAACCTAAGCCTAACAATAAAGCTAACCCTAACCCTTACACTCACCCTCACCCTAAACCTAATCCTAACCCTAAACCTAACCCTTAACCTCACCCGCATCATAACACTCACCCTAACCCTCACCCTAACACTCACTCTCACCCTAACCATCAACCTATCCCTAACGGTCACCCTCACCCTAAGCCTAAGCCTCACAGTAACCCTAACCCTCACCCTCACCCTCACCCTCAGCCTAACCTGAACCCTAATCCTAACCCTAACCCTCACCTTAACCCTCACCCTAACTCTAATCCTAAAACTCACACTCACCCTAACCCTAACTCTCACACTCACCCTTACCCTCAGCCTAAACCTAAGCCTAATATTAACACTAACCCTAACCCTCACCCTGAACCTAAACCAAACCCTGAACCAAAACCTCACCCTCACTCTCACCCTAAACATCACCCTCACCCTAAACATCACACTAAACCTAAGCCTCACCGTAAGCCTTAGCCTAACCCTCACCCTACCCCTCACCCTCACCCTCAGGCTCACCATAACCCAAATCCTAATCCTAACCCTCACACTCAACCTTATCCTCACCCTCACCCTAAATTTAACCCTAACAATAACCCTAACCCTAACCCTGAACCTAACCCTCAACCTAACCCTAAACCTCACGCTAACCCTCGCCCTCACCCTCACCCTCATCTTAAACCTAAGCCTAACCCTAACCCTCACACTTACACTCACCTTAACACTAGTCCTAACCCTAAACCTCACCCTAACAGTAACCATAACCCTCACCCTTTCTTTATCCTCAACCTAAACCTAACCCTCACATTAACCTTTATGCTCACCCTAACCCTAACCCTACCCTTCACCATAACCCTCACCCTAATTCTAACCTTAACCACTAACCTAACCCTCTCTCTATTCCTAACCCTAACCCTCACCCTCACCCTAACTGTCACCTAATCCTCACCCTAACCCTAACCTCTACATAACCGAGACCCTCACCCTCAACCTCGCCCTCATCTTTAACCTAACACTCACCCTCACACTACCCCTCACCCTAACCCTACCCCTAATCCTAAACCTCAAACTCACCCTCACCCTCACCCTCAGCCTAACCCTAACTCTAAAGCTAATCCTAAACATAACCCTCAGCATAACCCTAACCCTCACCCTAAACCCTTACCCTCACCCTCACCCTAACCCTAACTATAACCCTCACACTAAACCTAACCCTCACCCTAAACCTAACCCTAACCCTCACCGTATCCCTCACCCTAAAACTAACCCTAACCCTCACCCTAACCCTAATCATCATCCTAATCTAGCTATCACCCTAACCCTCACCCACACCCTAAACCTGACCCTCACCCCATCCTCAAATTAACACTAAGGCTAACTCTCACCCTAAGCCTAACCCTTACCCTAAAATTAACCCTCACCCTATCCCTCAACCTAACCCTAACCCTAAGCATCACCCTCACTCTCACCTTAACCAGAACCCTTATCCTAACCCTCAACCTAAACCTAACCCTCACTCTAACCCTAACCCTCACCCTAAAAGTTACAATCACTCTAACAGTAACCCTAACCCTAACACTAAGCCTCACAGTAACCCTAAAAATTAACCTAAGCCTAACATTAACCCTAACCCTAACCCTCACCCTCACCCGAAAACTAACCCTAACCCTAACCCACACCCTCACCCTCACCCTCATCCTTACCCTCACCCTAAATCTGACCCTAACAATAACCCTAACCCTAACCCTAAACCTAACCCTCACCCTAACCCTAACCCTCACTCTAACCCTCATCCTCAACATCACCCTAACCTTAACCCTAAGCCTAACACTAACCCTCACCCTCACCCTCACCTTAACTCTAAAGCTAACTCTAACCCTCACCCTAACAGTAACCCTAACCCTCACCCTAACCCTAACCGTCACCCGAACTTTATCCTCACCCTATCCCTAACCCTCAAATTAATCCTAATGCTCACCCTAACCTTAACAGTACACCTCACGCGAACCCTCACCCTAACTCTAATCCTAACCCTAAACCTAACCCTCATCTAAACTTAACCCTAATTGTCAACGTTACCCTAACCCTCACCATCACCCGAACTCTCACCCTAACCCTAACACTCACCCACACCCTAACCCTCAAGCTCACCCTAACCCTAACCCTCACCTAATCCTCACCCTAAACTTAACCATTATCTAACAAAGACCCTCACCCTCACCCTAACATTCACCCTAAGCCTCACCCTCACCCTATCCCTCACCCTAAATGTAACCCTAACTCTAAACCTCACCCGCACCCTCACCCTCATGCTCAGCCTTACACTAACCCTACCCCTAATCCTAACCCAAACCACAACCTGATCATAACACTCACCATAACCCTTACCCTCACCCTCACAATATCCCTAACCTTAACCCTCACACTAAACCTAACCCTCACCCTAAACCTAACCCTACCCCTCACCCCAAACCTCAACCTATACCTAACCCTAACCCTTACCCTAATTCTAACCCTCACCCTCACCCTAGCCCTCACCCTAATCCTAACCCTCATCTTAAACTTCACCCTCACACCACCCTCAAACTAACCCTAACCCTAACCTTCTCCCTAACCCTAACCCTAACCCGCACACTAGCCCTCACCTTAAACCTAACCCTAACCCTACCCTTCACCCTAACCCTAACCTTAACCCTAACTCTAACCCTCACCCTAACACTAACCCTAACCCTATCCCTCACCCTTACCTTAACCCTCACCCTAACCCTTAACCTCATCCTCACCCTAAACCTCACACTAAACTTAACCTCACCCAAACTCTAACCCTAACCGTCACCCTCACCCTCACCCTCATGCTAACACTAACCCTAACCCTCACCCTAACCCTAAAACTCACCCTAACCCTAAGCCTAACCCTCACCCTCACCCAAACCTACTGCTACCTCTAACACTCACACTAACCCTCACGCAATCACTTACCCCCACCATAAACCTAAACATAACCCTCAACCTCACCCTCACCCTAAATCTCACCCTAAACTTAACCCTAACCGAAATACGAAACCCAAACCCTAACCTGAACCCTAACCCTCACCCGAAACCTTAACCCTAACGCTAAACCTAACCCTCAAGCTACGTGTCACCCTCTCCCTAACCCTATCCCAAACCCTAACCCTCACCCTAATCCTCACCTTAAACCTTATACTCACCCTCACCCTAACCCTAACCCTAACGCTGACGCTTACAATAACTCTAACCCTCACCCTAAACCTCTTACCCCTCACCCTAACCCTCATCCTAACCCTAAACCTACCCAAAACCTATCCCTAACCCTAATCCTAACCCTAACCCTCACCCTCATCATAACTAACCCTAACCCTAACACTAACTCTCACCCTCACCCTCACCCTCAGCCTAACCCTGACCCTCTCACTAACCCTAACCATCACGCTAACCCTCAACCTAATCCTCAACACTAACCCTAACCGTAACCCTTACACGAACCCTAACCCTAAACATCACCAAAATCCTCAATAACCCTAAACCTAGTCATAACCCTAACCCTTACCCTCATCCTAACCCTTATACTAACCCTAACCCTAAACATCACCAAAATCCTCAATAACACTAAAATTAGTCCTAACCCTAACCCTTACCCTCACCCTAACCCTAACACTCACCCAACCCTAACCTTCACCCTAACACTAATCCTAACCCTAACACAAACCCTCACACTAACCCTAACCCTCAGCCTAAACCTAACCCTCAACCTAAACCTAACCCTAACCCCAATCCTCACCCTCAACTTATCCCTCACACTAACCCTTTTTCTATCCCTAACCCTAACCCTAACCCTAGCCCTAACCCTCACCCTTTCTGTAAATCTCACCATCACCAAAAACCTGACCCTTACCCTTACCTTAACCTCACCCTAACCCTCACACTTACCCAAAACCTCAACCTAACCTAATAAAAACACTCACGCTAAACCTCACCCTAACCCTAATGCTAACCGTAACACTCACCCTCACCCTAACCCTCAACCTAAACCTGAAACTCACTCTAACCCTAACTCCAAACCCACAACCTCACCCTAAACCTCACCCTAAACCTAACCCTCACCCTAATCCTTACCCTCACCCTAACCCTCACCCTAAACCTAACCCTAAGCTAACCATAAACCTCACCCTAACCCTCACCCTCAACCTATCCCTAATCCACACCCTAACCCTCAGCCTAAACCTCACCCTAACCCTAACCTTAACCTTCACACTAACTCTAACCCTCACCCTAAACTTAACCCTACCCCTCACCCTAACCCTAACCCTCATGCTCACCCTAAACCTAACCCTAACCCTATCCCACACCCTCACCCTCACCCTCATCCTCACCCTCACCCTAAACCTAATCCTAACAATAACCCTAATCGTAAACCTAACCCTCACCTTAACCTTACACCTCAAACTAACCGTCATCCTCACCCTCACCCTCACCTTAACCTTAAGCCTAACCCTAACCCTCACTCTCACCCTCAACTTAACACTAAAGCTAACCCTAACCCTCACCCTAACAGTAAACCTAACCCTCACTCTCACGCTAACCGTCACCCTAACATTATCCTCACCCTATCCATAACCCTCACATTAACCTTAATTCTCACCCTAACGTTAATAGTACCCCTCACCCAAACCCTCATCCTAACTCTAACCCTAACCTTAAACCTAACCCTCACCTAACCCTAAATCTCAACCTTACCCTAACACTCACCATCACCTGAACCCTCAACCTAAACCTAACACTCACCCACACCCTAACCCTAAAGCTCACCCTCACCCTCACCCTCACATAATCCTCACCCTAACCCTAACCATTATCTAAAAAGGCCCTCACCCTCACCTTCACCCTAACCCTCACCCTAACCCTAGCACTCACCCTAAACGTAACCCTACCCGTAAACCTCATCCGCACTCTCACCTTCTTGCTCAGCCTTACCCTTAACCCTACCCCTAATCCTAACCCTAACCATCAACCCATCATAACCCTCACCATAACCCTTACCCCCACCCTCACCCTAACTGTAACGCTCTCACTAAACCTAAACCTCACTCTAAACCTAACCCTACCCCTCACCCCAAACCTCAACCTAAACCTAACCCTGACCCTCACCCTAATGCTAACCCTAACCCTCACCTTAGCCCTCACCCTAATCCTAACCATCATCCTAAACCTCACGCTCACACCACCCAAAAACTAACCCTAACCCTAACCCTCACCCTAAGCCTAACCCTCACCCTAACCCTAACCCGCACCCTAGCCCTCACCCTAACCCTAACCCTAACCCTCCCCGTCACCCTAAACCTAAACCTAACCCTAACCCTCACCCTAACCCTCACCCTAACACTAACCCTAACCCTAACCCTCAACTTTACCTTAACCCTCAACCTAACCCTTAACTTCATCCTCACCCTAAACCTCACACTAAACCTAACCCTCACCCTAATTCTAACCCAAACCGTCACACTCACCCTCACCCTCACGCTAACCCTAACCCTAACCCTCGCCCTCACCCTCACCCAAACCCTACTAATAACTCTAACACTCACCCTAACCCTCACGCTATCACTTAAACACACCATAAACCTAAACCTAACCCTAACCCTCACCCTCACCATAAACCTCACCTTAACCGTAACAGTAACCCAAACACGAAACCCTTAACCTAACCCTAAACTGAACCCGAACCCTCACCAGAAACCTTAACCCTAAACCTAAACCAAACCCTCAAGCTAACAGTCACCCTAAACCTAACCCTATCCCTAACCCTAACCCTCACTCTAACCCGCACCCTAAACCATATCCTCACCCTCACCCTGACCCTAACCCTAACGCTAACCCTCACAATAAATCTAACCTCACTCTAAACCTAAACTTTCCCCTCACCCTAACCCTCATCCTAACCCTAAACCAAACCCCAAACCTCTCCCTAACCTTAATCCTAACCCTAACTAACAACTTTACCCTCACCCTCAGCCTAACCCTAACCCTCACACTAACCCTAACCTTCAAGCCAACCGTCAACCTAATCCTCACACTAACCCTAACCCTAACCCGTACACTAACCCTAAACCTAAACCTCAACAAAACCCACAATTACCCTAAACCTAGACCTAACCTTAACCCTTACCCTCACCCTAACCCTAACCCTCACCCTCACCCTAACCCTAACCATCACCCTAAACCTAACCCTCAACCTAAACCTTACCCTCACCCTAATACTAAGCCTAAATCTAACACCAACACTCACACTAACCCTAACCCTCAGCCTAAACCTAACCCTCAACCTAAACCTAACCCTAACCATAATCCTCACCCTCACCTTATCCCTCACACTAACCCTTTTCCTAACCCTAACTCTAACCCTCACACTAACCCTAACCCTCTCCAGTTCCGTAACCCTCACCCTCACCAAAAACCTCACCCTTACCCTTACCTTACCCTCACCCTAACCCTCACACTATCCCAAAACCTCACCCTAAACTAACCAAAACACTCACACTAAACCTCACCCTAACCCTAATGCTAACCCTAACACTCACCCTCACCCTAAACCTCAACCTAAACCTTCACCTGAACCTAACACTAACCCTAACCCTCAACCTCACCCTAAACCTCACCCTAAGCCTAACCCTAAACCTAACCCTTACCCTCACCCTAATCGTAAACCTAAGCTAACCCTTAACGTCACCCTAACCCTCACTCTCACCCTAACCCTAATCTAAAACCTAACCCTCAACCTAACCCTCATCCTAACCCTATTCCTAACCTTCACACTAACCCTAACCCTCACCCTAACCTTAACCCTACCCCTCACCCTAAACCTCATCCTAACCCTAACCCTAAACCTCACCCTTACCCTAAACCTCACACTAACCCTAACCCTCACCCTCACCCTCACCCTCAACGTAACCATAAACCTAACCCTAAACCTAAAAATAACCCTAATCCTAACCCTTATCCTAACCCTCACCTTCACCCTTATCCTAACCCTCACCTTCACCCTTACCCTAACCCTAACCCTCACCCTTAACCTAACCATCAACCTCACCGTAACCCTAATCCTAACCCTAAAACTTAGTCTCACCCTAACACTAACCCTAAACCTAAAACTAGCCATTACACAAACCCTAATCCTCAGCCTAACCCTAACCCTCAACCTAACCCTATTTCCAACCCTCAATGTCACCCTCACCCTAACCCTAACCCCAAACCAAACACTCACCCTAACCCTCACCCTTACTGTAAACCTAAACCTAACCCTCACCCTAACCCACAAGCTTACCATAATCCTAACCCTCACACTTAACATTACTCTCACCCTCAACCTAACCCTCACCCTAACCCTAACCCTCACACTAAGCTTACACTAACCCTCACACTAACCATAATGCTAACCCTAACTCTCACCCTGAACCTAAACCTCACCATAACCCGAAACCTCTCCCTAAACCTATCCCTATCCCTAACCCTCAACCTAACCATTACCCTCAACCTAACACTAACACTAAGCCTCACACTAACAATAAACCTCACCCTAACTCTAACCTCACCCTAACCCTAACCCTCACCCTAACACTAACCCTAACCCTCACCCTCAACCTAACCTTTAACCTTACCCTCATCCTAATCCTCACAACAACCCTAACCCTAAGACTAATCGTTACCCTCTCCCTCAGGCTCACCCTCAGCCTAAATTTAAACCTAACCCTACTCTTAACCCTAACCCTCACCTTCACCCTCACACTAACCCTAACCCTAAAGCTAACTCTAAGTCTAACTCTCACAATCACCCTCACCCTCACCCTAAGCATCAATGTCACCCTCACGCTCACCCACACCCTAAACCAAAGCCTAACCCTCACCCTAAACCTATCTCTCACCCTCACCATAAACCTCACAATGACCCTCACCCTCATCTCACCCTAACCATATACCTAACCCTAACACTCACCCTAAACCTCACCCTAACCCTAATGCTAACTCTAACCCTCACACTTACCCTAAACCTCATGCTAACCCTTACGCTCACCGTAAATCTAACCCTGACCCTACCCCTCACCCTAACCCTAACCCTAACCCTAATCCTAACCCACATCCTAAACCTCACCCTAAACCTAAACCTATCCCTAACCCTAACGCTAACCCTAATGCTCACCCTAACCCTCAGCCTAACCTAATCCTAACCCTAACCCTCACCCTAACCCTCACACTTAACCTTAAACTAACCCTCATACAAACCATTACCCTAACTCTAACCCTCACCTTAACCTACCTCTAAACCTCACCCTAACACTCACCTTCACCCTATCCCTATTCCTCACCCTAACCCTCACACTCACACTCACCCCCACCCTATTCCTAACCCTAAACCTCACCCTCACCCACACCCTAAACCTCACCCTCACCCTCACACGAACCCTAACCCTAAACCACACCCTAACCCTAACACTAAACCTAACCCTCACCCGAAACCTAAACCTAACCCTCACCCTCACACTCACCCTAACCCTAAACCTAAACCTAACCCTCACGCTAACTCTAACCCTAACCCTAATGGTAACCATAACCCTCACCCTCACCTTAACACTTCCCTCTCCCTAACCCTCATCTTAACCCTCACCCTAAACCTAACCATCACCCTAACCATAATCCTCAACCCCACCCTCACCCTAAGCCTAACCCTAAGACTAAGACTAACCCTAACCCTACCCCTCAGCCTAATGCTCACCCTAACCCTAATCCTAACTCTAATACTCACCCTAACCCTAACCCTATCGGTAACCCTCACCCTCACCCTAGACCTGACCCTAACCCCAAACCTAACCCTCACCATAACCCTAACACTAATGCTAACCATAAACCTCACCATCAATCTAACCCTCACCCTAACCCTTACTGTCCGCCTAACCCTAACACTCACCCTCACCCTAACCCTCACACTAATCCTTACCCTCAACCTAACCCTAAACCTAACCCTCACACTAACCCTAACCCTCACCTAACCCTACACTTACCCCTCAGCCTAACCCTCTCCCTCACCCTAAACCTAATCCTCACCCTAACCCTCACCCTAACCCTAACACTAAAACTCACACTCACCCTCACCCTCACCATCACCCTCAGTATAACACTAACCATAACCCTAATCCTAACCCTAAACCTCACCCTCACCCTAAAACTCACCCTAATTCTTAACTTCACACTAATCCTAACCCTAACCCTAACCCTAACACTCACACTAAACCTAACCCTCACCCTAATCATAACCCTACCCCTTACCCTAACCCTCACCCTAAACCTAACCCTATCCCTAACCCTAACCTTCACCCTAACCCTCACCCTCACGCTAACCCTAACCCTAACACTCAACCTTACCCTAAAGCTCACCCTAAGCCTTAACCTCATCCTCACCCTAAACCTCACACAAAACCAAACCCTCACACTTACTCTAACCCTAACAGTTACCCTCACCCTTACCCTCACACGAACATTAACCCTAACCCTCACCCTAACCCTAAAACTCACCCTAACCCTAACCCTAACCCTCACCCTCAAGATCACCTTAAACCTAACCCTAACCCTCACCCTAAACTTCACTCTAACCCTAATGCTAAATCTAACACTCACCCTAACACTCACACTATCACTTACCAACACGATAAACCTAAACCTAATCCTAACCCTCACCCTCACCGTAACCCTCAACCTAACCCTAACCCTAACCCGAAACCCTCACCCTAACCCTCACCCTAACTCTAACACTAATCCTAACCCTAACCCTAACCCTAACGCAAACCCTTACCCTAACCCTATCCCTAACCCTCACCTAACCTTCAGCCTACCCCTAAATCTAACCCTGACCCTCACCCTAACCCTAACCTTCACCCTAACTCTAACCCTCAACCTAAGCCTTACCCTCACCCTAACACTAAGCCTAACCCTAACACCAACCCTCCCAATAACCCTACCCTCAGCCTAAGCCTAAGCCTCACCCTAAACCTAACCCTACCCCTAAACCTCACCTTCACCTTAGCCCTCACACTAACCCTAATGCTAACACTAACCCTCACCCTAACACTAACCCTCACCCTAAACTTCCTCCTAACACTAACCCTAACCCTAACACTAAGCCTCACCCTAACCATAACCCTAACACTAATCCTAAACTCCACCCCAACCCTAACCCTCACTCTCACCCTAACCCTAACCCTAAACCTCAACCTAACCCTCACCCTCACCTTAACCCTAACCAAAACCCTAACCCTCAACCTAACCCTAACCCTAACCCTCACCCTAAACCTCACACTAACCCTATCCCTCACCGTAACCCTAACCCTACCCCTCACCCTAAACTTCCTCCTAACAGTAACCCTAAC
The DNA here is from genome assembly GCF_024711535.1 of Dipodomys merriami. NCBI lineage: Eukaryota > Metazoa > Chordata > Mammalia > Rodentia > Heteromyidae > Dipodomys > Dipodomys merriami. The sequence goes on from NW_027205337.1 coordinate 845,758, forward strand.
CCTAACCCTAAACCTCACCCTAACCGTAACCATATCCCTCACCTTCACCCTCACCCTAAACTGAACTGTAACCCTAACAATAACCCTAATCTTAACCCTCACCCTCACCCTAACACTAACCCTAACCCAAACCCTCACCCTCACCCTAACTCTCAGCCTCACCCTCAACCTCACCTTCACCTTAACCCTCACCCTCACCCTAGCCCTCACCCTAACCCTAACCCTAACCCTAAACCTCACCCGCATCATCACCCTAACCCTCAGTCTAAACCTAACACTATCTCTAATCATAACCCTCACCCTCACCCTCACCCTAACCCTCACCCTAACCCTTACCCTCACCGTCACCCTAACTTTAACCGTAAACCTCAAATTAAAGCTAACCCTCACCCTAACCCCCACCCTAAACATAACCCTAACCCTCATCATAACCCTAAAGTTCACCCTCAACCTAGCCCTCACACTAACCCCAAGCCTCACCCTAAAACTCATCCTCACACCAGCCTCAAACTAAACCTAACCCTAACCCTCACCCTAACCCTAACCCTCAACCTAACCCTAACCCTCAGCCTGGCCTTCACCCTAACCCTAAATAGCCCTCACCCTCAGCGTAACACTAATCCTATCCATATTCCTAAATCTAAACCTCACCCTCACCCTAACCACCAAGATAATTCTTACCCACACACTAATCCTAATCCTAACCCTAACCCTAACTCTCACACTAAACCTAACCCTCACCCTAACTGCAACCCTACCCTTTACCCTAACTGTCACCTTAACCCTAACCCTAAACCTCACCCTAAACCTCACCCTAAACCTCACAGTCACACTAAACCTGACCCTAACCCTAATGCTAACCCTAACCATAACCCTCACCCTCACCCTAAACCTCACCCTACACCTCACTCTAATCCTAACCCTAACCCTCAGCCTAAACAACACCCTAACAATAACCCTAACCCTCACCATAAACCTCACACTAACCCTAATACTAACCTCCACCCTAACCCTAACGTTCACCCTAACCCTAAACCTAACCCTAACCCTCATGCTCACCCTCACCCTCTCCGTAACCCTAAGCCTAACCCAAACCCGAACCCTAACCCGAACCCTAACTCTAATACTAACCTCCACCCTAACCCTAAAGTTCACCCTAACCCTAACCCTAACCCTAACCCTAAGCCTCACGCTCACACTCACCCTCTCCTTAACCCTAATCCTAACCCTAACCGTCACCCTAACCCTCCGCTTAACACTAAACCTAACCCTAACCCTCACTCTAATAGTAACCCTAAACCTCATCCTCACCCTAACTCTCAACCTTACTTTATCCTCACCCTAACCCTAACCCTCATATTAACCCTAATACTCACCCGAACCATAACCCTACCCCTAACCCTAACCCTCACCCTAACTTTTAGCCTAACCCTAACCCTCTCCTAACCCTAACCCTAACCCTAACCCTAACCCTCACCTAACCCGGTTATGGTTAATAACCCTCAACCTCATACTAACCCTCACCATCACCTGAACCTGCACCCTCACCCTAACCCTCACCTAATCCTCAACCTAACCCTAACATTACCTAACCAAGACCCTCACCCTCACACTCACCTTCAGCCTAACCCTAACCCTCACCCTAGCCCTCACCCTAACTGTAACCTTAACCCAAAAATTCACCCGCACCCTCATCCTCACCCTCAGCCTAACCCTAAAACTAACCCTATTCCTATCCCTAAACCTCGCCCTTACCCTAACCCTCACCATAACCCTTAACCTCACCCTCACCCTAACCCTAACAGTAACCCTCACACTAAACCTAACCTCACCCTAAACCTAACCCTACCCCTCATCATAACACTTACACTAAACATAACTCAAACCCTCACCCTAACCCTAACCCTCACACTCACCCAGGCCCTCACTCTAACCCTTTCCCTCACTCTAAACCTCACCCTCATACCATCCTCAAATTAACCCTAACCCTAAACCTCACCCTAAACCTAATCCTCACCCTAACCCTCAACCTAACCCTAACACTAAAACTCACACTCACCCTCACCCTCACCATCACCCTCAGCGTAACACTAACCATAACCCTAATCCTAACCCTAAACCTCACCCTCACCCTAAACGTCACCCTAATTCTTACCTTCACACTAATCCTAACCCTAACCATAACCCTAATACTTAAACTAAACCTAACCCTCACCCTAACCATAACCATACCCATTACCCTAACCCTCACCCTAACCGTAACCCTATCCCTATACCTAACCCTAACCCTATCCCTAACCCTCAACCTAACCCTAACACTAAAACTCACACTCACCCTCACCCTCACCATCACCCTCAGCGTAACACTAACCATAACCCTAATCCTAACCCTAAACCTCACCCTCACCCTAAACGTCACCCTAATTCTTACCTTCACACTAATCCTAACCCTAACCATAACCCTAATACTTACACTAAACCTAACCCTCACCCGAACCATAACCATACATATTACCCTAACCCTCACCCTAACCGTAACCCTATCCTTATCCCTAAACCTAACCCTATCCCTAACCCTCACCCTAACACTAACCCTAACCCTCACCCTTACCCTAAACCTCAAAATAAGCCTTAACCTCATCCTCACCCTAAACCTCATACTAAACCTAACCCTCAGCCTAACTCTAACCCTAACCGTCACCCTCACCCTTACCCTTACCCTCATGCTAACACTAACCCTAACCCTCACCCTAACCCTAAAACCAACCCTAACCCTAACCCTAACCCTCACCCTCAAGTTCACCTTAACCCTAACCATATCCCTCACCCTAAACTTCACTCTAACCCTAATGCTAACTCTAACACTCACCCTAACCCTCACACTATCACTTACCCACACGATAAACCTAAAACTAACCCTAACCGTCTCTCTCACCTTAAACTTCAACCTAACCCTAACCCTAACCCTAACCCGAAAGCCTCACCCTAACCCTAACCATAACTCTTACACTAATCCTAAACCTAACCCTCACCCTAACGCTAACCCTTAACCTAACCCTAACCCTAACTCTCACCTAACCCTCAGCCTAACCATAACCCTAACTCTGACCCTCACCCTAACCCTAAACCTCACCTGAAAGCTAACCCTCATTCTAACCCTTATCCTCAACTTAACACTAAGCCTAACCCTAACACCAACCCTCCCACTAACCCTAACCCTCAGCCTAAGTCCAAACCTCACCCTAAACCTAACCCTAACCCTAACCCTCACCCTCACCTTAGCCCTCACACTAATCCTATTGCTAAACCTAACCCTCACCCTAACAGTAACCTTAACCCTAAACCTCACCCTAAGCCGAAACCTCACCTTAACTCTAACCAAAATCCTAACCCTCACCCTATCCCTAACCCTACCCCTCACCCTAAACTTCCTCCTAACACTAACCTAACCCTAGCCCTAAACCTCAGCCTAACCGTAACCATATCCCTCACCTTCACCCTCACCCTAAACTGAACTGTAACCCTCAGTCTAACCCTAACAATAACTCTAACCCTAACCCTAATCTTAACCCTCACCCTCACCCTAACACTAACCCTAACCCAAACCCTCACCCTCACCCTAACCCTCAGCCTCACCCTCAACCTCACCTTCAACCTAAACCTCACCCTCACACTAGCGCTCATCCTAACCCTAACCCTAACACTAAACCTCACATGCACCCTCACCCTCACCCTCAGCCTAAACCTAACCCTATCTCTAATCATAACCCTAACCCTCACCCTCACCCTAACCCTCACCATAACACTTACACTAACACTCACCCTAACCTTAACCGTAAACCTTACACTAAAGCTAACCCTCACCCTAACCCTCACCCTAAACATAACCCTAACCCTCATCATAACCCTAAAGTTCACCCTCAACCTAGCCCTCACCCTAACCACAAGCCTCACCCTAAACCTCACCCTCACACCAGCCCCAAACTAAACCTAACCCTAACCCTCACCCTAACCCTAACCCTAAACCTAACTCTCACCCTCACCCTCATCCTCACCCTCAGCGTAACTCTAATCCTATCCATATTCCTAAACCTAAACCTCACCCTCACCCTAAACATCACCCTAATTCTTACCCTCACACTAATCCTAACCCTAACCCTAACCATAACTCTCACACTAAACCTAACCCTCACCCTAACTGTAACCCTACCCCTTACCCTAACCCTCACCTTAACCCTAAAGCTAATCCTCACCCTAAACCTCACAATCACCCTAAACCTGACCCTAACCCTAATCCTAACGCTAACCTCACCCTAACCCTAACCCTCACTCTGACCCTAACCCTCACCCTAAACCTCATCCTAATCCTAACACTATCCCTCAGCCTATCCCACACCCTAACACTAACCCTAAACCTAACCCTCACCCGAAACCTCACCCTTACCCTAATCCTAACCCTCACCCTAAACCTAACCCTAACACTCACCCAAAAACTCAACCTCACCCTCACTCTAACCCTAACCCTCACCCTAACCCTCACCATCACCATAACCTTCACTCTTACCGTAACCCTCAATCTCACCCTAACACTCGCCCTTACCCTTATTCTTCCTCTCACCCTAACCCTCACCCTAACCCTAACCCTCACCCTAACCTAACCTGAACTCTCACCCTAGCCCTCAACCTAAAGCTAATGCTAACCCTAACACTCACCCTAACCCTAACCCTTAACCTCACCCTAAACCTAACCCTAAAATTAACCCTCACTCTCACCCTAAACCTCACCCTAAGCCTAACCCTCACCCAAACACTTACCCTCACCCTAACAGTAACCCTGACGCTAAACCTCACCTCACCCGCAACCTCACCGTAACCGTAACCCTAAACCTAACCCTAACAATAACACTAACCCTCACCCTAACCCTAACCTCACACTCACCCTAACCCTCACCCTAAAACCTATCTTCACCCTAACCCTCACCCTAACTCTAAACCTAACCCTAAACCTCACCCTAACCCAAACACTAACCGTAACCCTTAAACTAACCCTGAATTTCACCCTAACCCTAACCCTGCCCCTCATCCTAACCATCATCCTAACCCTAACTCTAAACCCTCACCCTGACCCTAAACCTAATCCTAAACCTCACCTGCACCCTAAGAGTCATGCTCACCGTCACCCTCACCCTAACCCTCAATCTCACCCTAAACATCAACCTATACCTAACCCTCACCCTAACCCTAAGTCTAACACTCATCCTAACCCTAACCCTCACCCGCATCTAATCCTCAGCCTATCCCTAACCCTAACCCTAACGCTCACACTCACCCTAACCCTAACCCTCAAACTCACCCTCACCCTCAGCTTAAACCTAAGCCTAACAATAACCCTAACCATAACCTCACAATCACCCTCATCCTAAGCCTAAGCCTAACCCTAAACCTAACACTCAAACTCACCCTCACCTTAACCCTAACCCAAACCCTCAACCGAACCCTCACCCTCAACCTAAACATCACCCTAAACCTAACCCTCAAACTAACCTTTAGCTTAACCCTCAATCTAACCTTAACCCTCACACTCACCCTCACCCTCAGGCTCACCCTAACCCTAATCCTAACCCTAACCCTAACACTCACCCTCACCCTCAACCTAAACCTATTTCTAACCCTCACCCTCACCCTATCCCTAACCCTAACCCTAACCCTCACATAACCCTAACCCTAACCTTCAACGTCACCCTAACCCTCACCATTACCCGAACCCGAACCCTAATCCTAACCCTCACCCACACCCTAACGCTCAAGCTCACCCTCACCCTAAACCTCAACTAATCGTCACACTAACCCTCACCCTAATCCTAACCCTAAACCTCACCCTAACCCTAAGCATAACCATAAACCTAACCCTCACCCTAACACTCACCATAAACCTAACCCTCTCCCTAACCCTAAAAGTCACCCTAATCCTCACCCTAACCCTCACTCTCACACTCACCCTCGCCCTAACCCTCACCCTAACCCTCACCCTAACCCTAATGCTAACTCTAACACTCACCCTAACCCTCATGCTATCACTTACCCACACCCCAAACCTAAGCCTAACCTTAAACCTCACCCTCACACTAAATCTCACCCTAACCCTAAACCTAATCCTAACCGTCACCCTCAACCTATCCCTAACCCTAACCCTAACCCTCACATAACCCTAACCCTAACCTTCAACGTCACCCTAACCCTCACCATTACCCGAACCCTCACCCTAACCCTAAACCTCACCCACACCCTAACGCTCAAGCTCACCTTCACCCTAAACCTCAACTAATCGTCACCCTAACCCTAACCATTACCTCAACCAAGACCCTCAGCCTAACCCTCAACTTCACCCTAACCCTCACCCTCACCCTAGACCTCACCCTAACCATAAACATAACCCTAACCCTATACCTTACCCTCACCCTCAGGCTCACCCTCAGCCTAAACCTAACCCTATCCCTAATCCTAACCCTAACCCTCACCCTCAATCTAAGCCTCACCATAACCTTTACCCCCACCCTCACCCTCACCCTAAACGTAACCCTCAAACTAAACCTAACCCTCATCCTAAACTTAACCCTACCCCTCACCTTAAACATAACCCTAACCCTAAAGCTCACCATCACGCTAGCCCTCACCCTAACCCTAATTCTAACCCTAACCCTTATCCTCACCCTAAACCTCACACTATCCCTAACCCAAATCCTCAGTCTAACCCTAACCCTAACCCTTACCCTAACCCTCAAATTCAGGCTAACCCTCACCGTTACTCTTAGCATCACGCTCATCCTAACCCTCACCCTAAACCTAACCTAATTCATCACTATAACCCTAAACCCCACCCTCACCATCAACCTCATCGTAACCCTATGCCTAAGCCTAACCCTAACTCTTTCCCTCACCCTCACCCTAGCCCTCACCCTAACCCTAATCCTAACCCTAACCCTAACCCTAACTCTCACCCTAACCCTAAGGCTAAACATCACCCTAAGCCTAATCCTCTCCCCAACCATCACACTCAACCTTACCCTAATCCTAAGCCTAATACTAATCCAAACCCTCACACTCACCCTCACCCTAAACCTAATCCTAACCCTAACCCTAACCCTAAACTTCAACCTAACCCTCACCCTAAACCTAACACTAACAATAACACTAGCACTAACCCTAACAGTCACCATATCCCTCAGCATCAACCTAACTCTAACTCTAAACCTCACCCTCACCCTATCCCTAATCCTAACCTTATCCTTAAACCTCACACTAAACCTAACCCTAAATCTCATCCTCACCCTCACCCAAACCGTAACTCTAACCCTAACCCTAACATTAACACTAATCCTAACCCTAAAACTAACCCTAACCCTAACGCTAAACTTCACGCTCAGCCTCACCCTAATTGCAAATGTAACCTAACCATAACACTTACAATGATCCTAATCCTAATCCTAACCATCACCCTCACCCTAACCCTAATCCTCACCCGAACCCAGACCCTAACCCTAACCCTGACCCTCACTGTAACCCTCACCATCATCTTAAGCCTCACCCTCACCCTAACCCTTAACCTCACCCTAATCCTAACACTAAGCCTAAACAAAAACTCACCCTAACCCTCACCCTCAACCTAACTGTAACCCAAAACCTAACGATCAACCTAACCCTCACCCTAACCCTAAACCTAAACCTAACCCTAAACCTCACATTAACCCTAACTCTCACCCTAACCCTAACCCTACCCGTAACCCTAAACCTCATGCTAAATCTAAACCTCACCCTTACCAGGACCCTAACCCTATCCCTAACCATAAACCTCACCTTAAGACTAACTCCAAACCTAACCCTAAGCCTATCCTGTACCCTAACCCTAAGTCTAACACTTTCCCTAACCTTAAACCTTACCTAAACCCTCTCCCTCAGCCTAACCCTAAACCTAACCCTAACCCTGACCCTCACCTTAGCCCTAACCCTAAACCTAATCCTAACCCTAACCCTCATCCTAATCTTCACCCTAACTCTAACCCTAACCATCACAAAAAACCTATTCCTCACCCCACCCTACCCCTCAGCCTAACCCTAAGCCTAAGCCTAACCCTAACCCTAAACCTCACCCTCAACCTAGCCCGCACCCTAACCCTAATCCAAACGATAACCCTCAACCTAACCATCACCCTAAACCTAACACTAAACCTCACACTAAACCTAACCCTAACCCTCAACCTAACCATAACACTCATCCATACAGTAACTCTAACCCTAACCCTCACCCTAACCCTAACCCTAACCCGAACACTAAACCTCACACTAAACCTAACCCTAAACTTAACCCTCAACCTAGCCCTCAACCTAACCCGAATCCTAACCCTATACCTCATCCTAAACCTCACCCTAAACCTAACCCTAAAACTCATCCTAACCCTAACCCTCACCCTCACCCTCAACCTAACCCTAAGCATAAACCTAAACCTAACCCTGACCCTCACATTAGCCCTAAGCCTAAACCTAATCCTAACCCTAACCCTCATCCTAATCTTCACCCTCACCCTCACCGTAACCATAATCCTAAATGTAACCCTATCCCTAACCCTAACCCTCACACTAACCCTAACCCAAACCCTAACCCTAACATTAATCCTAACACTAACCCTCACAGAAACCCTCACCCTAACCCTAACTCTAACCCTAAACCTCACCTCACCCTAACCCTAAACCTCACCCTCACCCTCAGCTTAAACCTAAGCGTAAATCTAACCCTAACACTAATCCTCACACTCACCCTCAACCTAACCCTAAACTTAATCCCAGCCCTAACACTAACCCTCACCCTAACCCTAACTGTAACCCTGAACCTCACTCTCACCCTAACCCTAAACCGACCCTTACCCTCAGCTTAAACCTAAGCCTAACAATAACCCTAACACTACCCCTAAACCTCACCCTAACCATAACCCTCACCCTAACACTAAACCTCACCTTAACACTTACCCTCACCCTAACACTAACCCTCACACTATCCCTAAACCTCAACCTAACCCTAAACCTAACCCTATCCCTAATCCTAACCTTCACCCTAAACCTAATTCTAAGCCTACACCTCACCCTAACCCTAATCCTAACACAAAACCTCACCCTAACCCTCACCCTAACACTAATCCTAAACCTCACACTAACCCTATCCCACACCCTAACCCTAATCCTAAACCTAACCCTCACCCTAACCCTAACTCTAACACACACCCTCACCCTAACCATCACCCGTACCCTAACCCTGACACTAAACCTAAACCTAACTCTCACAGGAACCCTAAACCTAACACTAATTTCTAACCCTAAACCTCAAACTCACACTGATTCTAACCCTAACCCTAACCCTAAACCTCACCCTAACACTAAACCTAAACCTCACCCTCACCCTAGCCCTCACCCTAACCCTAAACCTAAACCTAACCCTCATCTTAACCCTCACCCTAACCCTAACCCTAACCCTCACCCTAATCTTAACCCTCACCCTCAACCTAACCTCAGCCTAACCATAAGCCTAACCCTAAATCTAAACCTAACCCACACACTCACCCTCACCCTAACACTAATCTTAACCATAACCCTAACAATAAACCTCACCCTAACCCTAACCCTCATCCTAGCCCTCACCTGATCCCTAACTCTTACCCTAAACCTCACCCTCACCCTAACCCTAACTCTAACCCTAACCCTTACCCTAAACCTCATTCTAACCCTAACCCTCAACCTCACCCTCACCATAACCCTAACCCTCACCCTAACCAAAACCTTCATTCTAACCCTAACCCTCACCCTAACCACAACCCTCAACCTAAGACTAGCCCTCACCCTAACACTTACCCTCACACTAACAATAACCCTAAATCTAACACTAACCCTCACAGTAACCCAAACTCTCACCCTAACCCTAAACCTAACCCTAAACCTGAGCCTCGTCCTAGCCCTCACCCTAACCCTAATTCTAATCCTAACCCTCAACCTAACCCTAACCCTCATCCTCGCACTAAACCTCAAACTAACCCTAACAATAATCCTCAATCTAACCCTCACCCTCATCCTAACCCTCACCCTAACCCTTACCCTAACCCTCACCCTAAACCAAACCCTCACCCTTAGGGGAACACTGACCCTCAGCCTGAGACTCACCTTTACTCTTACAGACATGCTCACCCTAATCCTCATTCTAACCCTAACCCTCATCCTAACACTCACCTTAACCCTAACCCAGTCCATCACCCTAACCATAACTCTCACCCTCACCCTCAACCTCAGCCCAAATCTAAACCTAAGCCTAACCCTAATCCTAACCCTAACCCTCACCCTAGCCCTCACCCTAAACCTAATACGAACCCTAACCCTCATCCTAACCCTCACCCTAACCCTAACCCTAACCATCACCCAAAATCTATTCCTCACCTCCAACCTCAACCTCAGCCTAAACCTAAGCCTAATCTTAACCCTAACCATAACTCTCACCCTCAGCCTCACCCTCACCTCAAACTTAACCCAAAACAAAACACTAACAATAACCCGAATTTTAACCCTAACCCGAACCCTAATCTTAACCCGCACCCTCACCCTCAGCCTAATGCTAAGCCTAACCTAGGCCTAACCCTAACCCTACCTCTAATCCTAAACCTAAACCTAATCCTCAGCCACACACTCACTCTAACCCAAACCCTAACGCTAACCCTCATCCTAACCGTAAGCCTAACGCTAACACTAATCCTAACGCTCACACTCACCCTCACCCTAACACTAATCCCAAACCTAACCCTATCCCTAACCCTAACCCTCACCCTAACACTCACCCTAGCCCTCACCCTAACCCTTATCCTAACCCTAAACCTCATCCTGACCCTCAACCTAACCCTAACCCTAACCCTCACCATAACCATAATCCTAACACTCACCCTCTTGCTAGGCCTAAGCCTAAGCCTAAGCCTAACCCTAACCCTCACACTAACTCTAAACGTAACACTAACCCTAAATCTAAACCTAAACCTCACCCTCACCCTAACCCTAACCTTAAATCTAACTCTAACCCTAAACCTAAACCTCATCCTAACCCCAAACCTAACCCTCACCCTTACCCTCACCGCAACCGTAAACCTAACCCTAACCCTAACAATAACCCTAACCCTAACCCTAACACTCACCCTATCCCTAACCCTAACACTCACCTTAACCATAACCCTCACCCTAACCCAAACCCTCACCCTAACCCTAACCCTAACACTAACCCTCACACTAACCCTAACCATCACCCTAAACCTAAACCTCACCCTAACACTAACCCTCACCCTAACCCACACCCTAAACATAATTCTACCGCTAAACCTCACCTTCACACTAACCCTAACTCTAACCACAACCCTAACACTAAACCTCAACCTAACCCTAACCCTCACACTCACCCTCACAGTAACCGTAACCCTAACCCTAACCCTAACAATAACCCTAACCCTAACCCTCAACCTAACACTTACCCTCACCCTAACACTAACCCTAACCCTAAAACTAACCCTCACACTCACCCTAAACCTCACCCTAATCCTAAACCTCATCCTAACCCTAACCCTAACCCTAACCCTCTCCCTCACCCTAGCCCTCACCCTAACCCTAATTCTAACCCTCACCCTCACCATAATCTTAATCCTCATTCTCACCCTAAAACTCACATTAACCCTAACCCTAATCCTCAATTTAACCCTCACCCTAACCATATCCCTAAACATTACCCTAACCCTCACCCTAACCCTAACCCTGACCCTTATCTTAACCCTCACCCTCAGCCTAACCCTAATCCTCATCCTCACCCTAAACCTCACACTAACCCTAACACTAATCCTCAATCTAACCCTCACCCTAACCATAACCCGAACCCTTACCCTAAACCTCACCCTAACCCTAACCCTAACCCTAACTCTAACTCTAAACCTAACCCTAAATCTAAACCTCATCCTAACCCTAACCCTAACACTCACCCTCACCATCACCCTCTGCCTAACCCTCAGCCTAATGCTAACCCTAACCCTAACCCTCATAATCACCTGCACCCTCACCCTCACCATAACTCTAAACCTAACCCTCTCCCTAAACCTAACCCTAAACCTCAACCTAAACCTCACCCTCACCCTAACGCTAACACTAACCCTAACCCTAAACCTCACACTAACCATCACCCCTAACCCTAACCCTAACAATAACACTAACCCTAACACTAACCCTAATCCTAACCCTAACCATAACTTAACTGTAACCATAACACTAACAATCACCCTGACCCTAACCCTAACCCTAACCCTCAACTCACCCTCACCCTAACCCAAATCCTAAACCTAACCCTATCCCTAACACTAAACCTCAACCTACCCCTCAGCCTAGCCCTCACCCTAAACCTAATCCTAACCCTAAACCTCATCCTAACACTCACATTAACCCTAACCCTAATCCGAACCCTAACCTGAAGCCTAACACTGACCCTCATGCTCGGCCTAAGCCCAAGCCTAAGCCTAATCCTACCCCTAAACCTAACCCTCACCCTAACCCAAACCCTCACACTACCCCTAATCTCACCCTCACCATAACCCTAACTCAAACCCTAACCCTAAACTGAACCTTATCCTAAAATTAACCCTAACAATCAACCTTACACTAACCATAAACTCACCCTAACCCTAACTCTCACCCTAACACTTAACCTCACCTTAACACTAACGGAAACGCTAACACTAATGCTCACACTAACCCAAACATCACCCTAACCCTAAACCTCACCCTAACACTAACCCTAACCCTCAACCTCACCCTAGCCCTCACCCGGACCCTAACCCTAATTCTCACCCTAAACCTCACACTAACCCTAACTCTAATACTCAATCTAACTCTCACCCTCAACCTAACCCTAATCCTAACCCTCACCCTTACCGTAACCCTCACCCTCAGCCTAATCCTCACCTTTACCCTTAGCATCACACCCACCATAACCCTCACCCTAAACTTAACCCTCATCCTAACCCTTACTCAACCCCTAAACCTCACCCTCACCTTAATCCTAATTCCAACCCTAACCCTAATGCTAAACCTAACCCTCACCTTCCCCCTAACCATAACCCTCACCCTAAACCTAACCCTCACCCTAACACTTACCCTCACCTTAACCCTAACCCTTACACTAATCCAAACCCTCACCATAATCCTAAACCTCACCCTAACCATAACTCTAACCCTCAACCTCACACTAGCCCTCACCCTAACCCTAATTCTAACCCTCACCCTCACCATAACCATAAACCTCATCCTCACCATAAACCTCACACTAACTCTAACCCTAACCCTAATCCTCAATCAAACCCTAAACCTAAATCTAACACTAACACTTACCCTAACCCTAAACCTAAACATAACCCTCACCCTTATCTTAAACCTCACCCTCAGCCTAAACCTCACCTATACACTTACCATCATCCTCACCCAAACCCTCACCCTAAACATAAACCTCATCCTAACCGAAAAACTAACGATCACACTAACCCTAACCCTCACCCTCAACCTCACAGTCAGCCAAAACCCTAAGCCTAAGCTTAAACCTCACCCTAAATCTCACCCTCACCCTAGCCCTCACCCTAACCCTAATCCTAACCCTAACCTTCATCCTAAACCTCACCCTAACCCTAACCCTAACCATAACCCTAACCCTAATCCTCACCCCCACGCTCACGCTCAACCTAAACCTAAGCCTAAGCTTAACCCTAACCCTAACCCTCACACTCACCCTCACCCTAAACCTAATCCTAACTCTTACCCTAACCCTAATCATAAACCTCAAACTAATCTGCACCCTAATCTTAACCCTAACACTAACCCTAACCCTAACCCTAACCCTGGACATAAATCTCCCCCAAACCCTAAATCTAACCCTAAAACTAACCGTCACCCTAACCCAAATCCTAACCCTAACCCTCAACCTAACCCTAACCCTCACCCTCACTGTAAATATAACACTCATCCTAACCCTCACCCAAACCCTAACCCTAACCCTAACCCTAAACCTCACCCAAACACTAACAATAACCCTCACCCTCACCCTAGCTCTCACAATAACACTAATCCTAACATTAATCCTCATCCTAACCCTGACCCTAATCCTAAACCTAACCCTCACACTAATCCTAAGCCTAACCCTAACCCTCAACCAAAATCTAACACTCATGCTCACCATAACCCTAACCCTAAAACTCACCTTAACCCTAAACCTAACCCGAACCCTAATTCTCACCCAGACTCTAACTCTAACTCTAACACTAACCCTAACCTTAACCCTCATCCTCAGCCTCACCCTAAACCTAAAAGAAGGGACCTCTGATTATAAAAGAAAAAGAAAGATTCTCCCAACAGTTATGATTAAGTTTAGTCCAACTTACATTATAGGGAATAGATGGTGTTTTCACACAAAATATAAAGTTAGTAACATATTTCCTGAACCAACCAAGAACCATTTCCTTATACAGGAGCTTATAAAGATGAAATTAGTTGGATAAAATTAAAAAGAGTATAATGTAAGTACAGCCCTGTCTTAGGTTTGTTAATTATTAAACATAAAAAAGGCTGAATAGATGACGTATTCTATTAAACAATATGCTAGACTTGTTTCGCACCACTTAGCTTAAACAGTTGGTGGGATAGTCATTAATTTTCACGTAATTCATCAATGCTTTGCCTTTTAAAAAATTGATTACGTGCTTAAATAAACAAAGAATCTATGTCACAATCACACACTGTATAAAAATGTTAATTCTCCTCAATAAAGATACACTCAGATGCAACTCTTTTGAGTCTGTGTCTGTTTGTCACTTTGCCAACTCCTTTGCCCACATATCCCGAGATCCCTGTCCCGTCGGTCCCAGTGCTCCGGCCGAGCTGGTCCGTCGCACCCTAACCCTAAACCTAACCCTAACCCTCAACCTATACCTAACCCTAAACCTCACCCTAAATCTAACCCTATACCTCACCCTAACACTAAACTTAAACTGAACCCTAACTCTCACCCTAAAACTAACCCTCACCCTCACCCAAACCCTAACTCACACCCTCACCCTCACCTTCAGTGTAACCCTAAGCCAAGCCCTAATCTTAACCCTAACCCTCACACTCACCCTAACCCTTACCCTAATCCTAATCCTAACCCTAACTCTAACCCTCACCCTCACCCTCACCCTAACCCTAACTCTAAACCTATACCTCAAACTCACCCTAACCCTAACCCTAAACCTCACCCTAACCCTAAGCCTAAACCTCACTCTCACCCTAGCCCTCACCCTAACCCTAATCCTAACACTAACCCTCATCTTAACCCTCCCCATAAGCCTAACCCTAACCCTCACCCTAAACCTAATCCTCACCCACACCATTACCCTCAGACTAACTCTAATCCTATCCCTAACCCTAACACTCACACTAACCCTAAACCTAAATCTCACTCTAACCCTAAACCTCACACTCACCTTCACCCTCAGCCGAACTCTAAGCCTAATCCTTACTCAAACCCTAACCCTCACACTCACCCTAAGCCTAACCCTAAACATAACCCTAACCCTAACCCTAAACCTTACCCTAACACTAACCCTAACCCTCACCTTAAACCTCAGCCTCACCCTTACCCTAACTCTAAAACTAAACCTCACGCTCACCATAAGCCTTACCCTAATCCTAATCCTAACCTTAAGCCTAAGCATAACATTCACCCTAACCCTAAACTTCACCCTCACCTTCACCATCAGTCTAATCCTAAGCCTAAGCCTAACCCTAACACTAACCCTCACACTCACCGTAACCTTTACCGTAATCCTAATCCTAATCCTAAGCCTAACCCTCACCCCAACCTAACCCTCTCCCTCACCCTCACTCTCACCCTAACCCTAACACTAACACTAACCCTAACTCTCACCCTCAGCCTCACCCTAACCCTAACTCTAACACTAAACCTTAACCTCACCCTATCCCAAACCCTAAACATAACCCTAAACCTCACCCTAACCCTAACCCTAAACCTCACCCTCACCCTAGCCCTTACCCTAACACTAATCCTATCCCTAATCCTCATCCTTACCCTCCCCCTAACCCTAACGCTAACCCTCACTCTAACCCTAATTCTAACACTAAACCTAACACTAAAAACCTCACTCTAACCCTAACCTTAACCCTCATCCTCACCCTCACCATAACTGTAACAATAACCCTAACAATAACATTAACCCTAACCCTAATCCTAACACTCACACTCACCCTCACCTTAACTGTTACCCTAACCCTAACAATAACATTAACCCTAACCCACATCCTAAACCTCACCGTCACCCTAACTCTAATCCTAACCCTAACCCTAACCCTCACCCTCAACCTAACCCTCACCTTAAGACTAACACTAACATTAATTCTAACCCCAACTCTCGACCTCACCCTCCAACAAACCCTAAATATAACCCTAAACCTCACCCTCACCCTAACCCTAACCCTAACCCTAACCCTAAACCTCACCCTAACCCTAACCCTAACCCTCACCCTCACCGTCACCCTCACCATAACTCAAACGCTAACCCTAAAAATAACACTAATCCTAATCCTAAACCTAACCCTAAACCTAACCCTAACCCTAATGCTAACACTTACCCTCACCCTAACCCTAATCCTAACCCTAACCCTCACCTTAATGTAACCCTCAACCTCACCATAACCCTAACCCTCGTCCTAACCCTCACACTAACCCTAAACCTAACCCTAAACCTTACCCTAACCCTAAACCTAATCCTCACCCAGCACTCACCCTAACCCTAATCTTAAACCTAATCCTCATCCTAACCCTCACCCTAACCCTAACGGTAAACCTCAACCTAACCCTAACCCTCACGCTCACCGTAACCCTAACCGTAACTTTCGCCCAAACCCTAAACTTAATAGAACCCTATCTCTCACAATAACCCTATCACTTACCCTCACCCTAAACCTAACCCTCACCCTCAGCCTAACCGTAAGCAGAACCCTAACCCTAACCCTAACCCTCACACTCACCCTAACCCTTACCCTAATCCTAATCCTAACCCTAAGCCTAACCCTCACCATCACCCTAAACCTCACCCCAACCCTAACAATAACACTAACCTTAACCCTAACTCTCAACCTCAGTCTCACCCTTACCTTAACTCTAACCCTAAATCTCACCCTCACCCTAACCCTAACCCTAACCCTAAACCTCACAATAACCCTAACCCTAAACCTCACCCTCACCCTAGGCCTCACCCTAACCCTAATCCTAACCCTCATACTAAACCTCACCCAAACACTAACCCTAACCCTCACCCTAACCCTAATCCTAACCCTATCCTTCACTCTACCCCTAACCCTCACCCTGACCGTAATCCTAACCCTCATCCTAACCCTAAACCTTTCCCTAACACTAACCCTAACCCTCACCTTCAACCTCAGCCTCCCCCTTAACTTAATTCTAAAACTAAACCTCACGCTCACCATAACCCTTACCCTAATCCTAATCCTAACCCTAAGCCTAACCCTAACACTCACCCTAACCCCAAACTACAACCTCACTTTCACCCTCAGTCTAATCCTAAGCCTAAGCCTAAGCCTAACCGTAACCCTCACACTCACCCTAACATTTACCGTAATCCTAATCCTAACCCTAAGCCTAAAACTCAACCTCACCCTAAACCTCACCCTCACCCTAACCCTAACACTAACCTTAACCCTAACCCTCACCCTCAGCCTCACGCTAAAACTAACTCTAACACTAAACCTTAACCTCACCCTAACCCAAACCCTAAACGTAACCCTAAACCTCACCCTACCCCTAACCCTAAACCTCACCCTCACCCTAGCCCTTACCCTAACCCTATTCCTAATCCTCATCCTATCCCTCCCCCTAACCCTAACCCTAACCCTCACCCTAACCGTAATTCTAACCCTAACCCTAACATTAAAAACCTCACCCTAACCCTAACCCTAACCCTCATCCTCACCCTCACCGTAACCGTAACCCTAACCTTAACAATAACATTAACCCTAACCCTAACCCTAACCCTCACCCTCACCGTAACCGTAACCCTAACCCAAACAATAACACTAACCCTAACCCTAATCCTAACCCTACTCTTCACCCTAACACTCACCTTAAACTTAACCCTAACCCTAACCCTCACCCTCACGCTAGCCCTCACCCTAACCCTAATTCTAATCCTAACCCTCATTCTCAACCTAAACCTCACACTATCCCTAAACCTAATCCTCAATCTAACCCTAACCCTAACCCTTACCCTAACACTCAGCCTAGCCCTAAACCTAACCTTTACCATAACCCTCACCGTCAGTCTCACCCTCACCTTTGCTCTTACCATCACTCTCATCCTAACCCTCACCCTAACCCGAACCCTCATCCTAACCCTCACCCTAACCCTAACCCTATCCATCACCATAACCTAAAGCCCCACCCTCAGCATCACCCTAATCCTAACCATATGCCTAAGCCTAACCCTAACCCTAACCCTCACCCTAAACCTAACCCTCACCATCACAGTAACCCTAACCCTAACCCTCAGCCTCACCCTAAACCTAAACTTAACGTTAACCCTCACCCTAACACTCACCCTAATCCTTAACCTCACCCTAACCCTAAGCCTAACCTTCACACTAAACCTAATCCTCACCCTAAACATAACCATACCCCTCAGCCTAACCCTCATCCTAACCCTAAACCTAAGCCAAACCCTCAACCTAAGCCTAACCTTAACCCTAACCCTAAACCTCATACTAACCCTAACACTCACCCTCAACTTCACCCTCACCCTCACCCTAACCCTAACCCTCACACTAACCCTCACCCTCACATTAACCCTAACCCTAACCGACACACTCACCCTCACGCTAATCCTAACCGTAACACTATACCTAAACCTAACAGTAACCCTCACCCTTGCCCTAAACCTAACCCTAACACTAACCCTAACCCTAACAATAACCCTGACCCTAACTCTAATCCTAACACAAACCCACACCTTAACCCTAACCCTAACCCTAAACCTCACCCTAAACCTAACCCTCACCCTCACTGTAACCCTAACCCTAACCCTAACCCTCACCCTCACCCTAACCCTAACCCTAATCCTAATCCTAAAACTCATCCTCACCTTAACCCTTACCCTAAACCAAACCCTCACCATAACCCTAACCCTCACCCTCAGTGTAAACCTAACCCTAACCCTAAACC
The DNA here is from genome assembly GCF_024711535.1 of Dipodomys merriami. Taxonomy (NCBI): domain Eukaryota; kingdom Metazoa; phylum Chordata; class Mammalia; order Rodentia; family Heteromyidae; genus Dipodomys; species Dipodomys merriami. Next base: position 865,091 of record NW_027205337.1, read on the forward strand.
TAACTCTCAACCTAACCATAACCCTAACCTTAATCCTAAACTCCACCCTAACCCTAACCCTCACCCTTACCCTAAAACTCACCCTAACCCTCACCCTCACCTTAACCCTAACCAAAACCCTAACGCTCAACCTAACCCTCACCTTAACCCTAACCCTAACCCTCATTCTAACCGTCACACTAACCATAACCCTCACCTGAACTCTAACCCTACCACTCACCATAAACTTCATCTTAACACTAACCCTAACCCTCACCCTCAACCTCACCCTAACCCTAACCTTAACCCTAACTTTCACCCTCACCCTAAACTGAACTGTAACCCTCACTCTAACACTAACAATAACCCTAAACCTAATCTTAAACCTCAACCTCACCCTAACCCTAACCCTAAACCAAACCCTCACCCTCACCCTAACGCTCAGCCTCACCCTCAACCTCACTTTCACCCTAACCCTGACCCTCACCCTAGCCCTCACCCTCACCCTAACCCTAACCCTAACCCTAAACCTCACCCACACCCTCACTCTCACCCTCAGCCTAAACCTAACACTATCTCTAATCATAACCCTAACCTTTACCCTCACCCGAACCCTCACCATAACCCTTACCCGCAGCCTCAACCTAACCTTAACCGTAAACCTCACACTAAACCTAACCCTCACCCTAAACCTAACGCTAACCCTCATCATAACCCTAAAGTTCACCCTCAACCTAGCCCTCACCCTAACCCAAAGCCTCACCCTAAACCTCACCCTCACACCACCCACAAACTAAACCTAAGCCTTACCCTCACCCTAACCCTAGCCCTCACCCTAACCGTTAATAACCCTCACCCTAGCCCTCACCCTAACCCTAAACCTAACGCTCACCCTCACCCTCATCCTCACGCTCCGTGTAACACTAACCCTATCCCTATTCCTAAACCTAAACCTCACCCTCACCCTAACCATCACCCTAATTCTTTCCCTCACACTAATCCTAACCCTAACCCTAACCTTTACTCTCACACTAAACCTAAACCTCACCCTAACCGTAACCCTACCCCTTACTCTAACCCTCACCTTAACCCTAAACATAACCCTCACTCTAAACTTCACCCTAAACCTCACAGTCACCCTAACCCTGACCCTAACCCTAATCCTAACCCTAAGTCTCACTCTAAACCTAACCCTCTCCTTGCCCCTCACCCTCACCCTAAATCTCACCCTAATCTTAACCTTAACCCTCAGCCTAACCCAAAACCTAACCCTCACCCTAACCCTAATCCTAACCTCCACTCTAACCCTAACATTCACCCTAACCCTAAACCTAACTTTAAACTTCACACTCACCCTCACCCTCTCCTTAACCATAAGCCTAACCCTAACCCTCACCCTCAACCTTACCTTAACACTAAACCAAACCCTAACCCTCACTTAAACAGTAACCATAAACCTCACCCTCACCCTCACCCTAACCCTTACTTTATCCTCACCCTAACCCTAACCCACACATTAACCCTAATACTAACCATAACCGTAACACTACCAATAACCCTAAACCTCACCCTAATTTTAACCCTAACCCTAACCCTCACCCTAAACCTCACCCTCATACCATCCTCAAACTAACCCTAACCCTAACCCTAACTCTAACCCTTACCCTCACCCTAACCCTATACCTCACCCTAACCCTAACCCTCATCCTAGCACTCACCCTAACCATAACCCTAAAACTCACCCTCACCATCACCATCACCCTCAGCGTAACACTAACGATAACCCAAATCCTAACACTAAACCTCACCCTCACCCTAACCATCACCCTAATTCTTACCTTCACACTAATCCTAAACCTAACCCTAAACCTAACACTCACACTAAACCTAACCCTCACCATAACCTTCACCCTAACCCTAATGCTAACTCTAACACTCACCCTAACCCTCACACTGTCACTCACCCACATGATAAACCTAAACCTAACCCTAAACCTCACCCTCACCATAACCCTCACCCTAACCTTAACACTAACTCTAACACTAATCCTAACCATAACCCTCACCCTTACGCTAACCCTTACCCTAAACCTAATCATAACCCTCACCGAAATCCTCAAACTAACCCTAATCCTAACCCTAAACCGAAACCCTCATCCTTACCCTAACCCTAACTCTAACACTAATCCTAACCCTCACCCTAACCCTAACCCTAACCCTCCCCCTAACCTTAACCCTACCACTCATCCTAAACCTCATCCTAACCCAAACCCTAAACCTAACCCTAATCCTAAACCTCACCATAATCTTAACCCTCACCCTCAACATAACCATAAATATAAACATAACTCTAAAAATAACCCTAACCCTAAACTTTATCCTAACCCTCACCCTCACCTTAACCCTAACCTAACCCTAACCCTCACCCTAAACCTAACCCTCACCCTCACCGTAAACCTAAACCTAACCCTAACACTTACCCTCACCCTAACACTAACTCTAACCCTAAACCTCACACTCACTCTAACCCTCACCCTAAACCTTACCCTCACCCTAAACCTCATCCTAACCCTCACCCTATCTCTAACCTTAACCCTCAAACTAACCCTAACCCTCACCCTAACCTTAACCCTACCACTTACCCTAAACCTCATGCTAACCCTAACCCTAAAACTAACCCTAATCCTAAACCTCACCCTAACCATAATCCTCACCGTCAATGTAATCATAAACCTAAACATAAACCTAAAAATAACCCTAACCCTAACCTTTATACTAACCCTCACCCTAACCCTAACCCTAACCCTCACCCTATACCTATCCTTCACCCTCACCGTAAACCTATACAAAACCCTAACACTTACCCTCACCCTAACACTAACCCTAACCCTAATCCTCACACTCACTCTAACCCTCACCCTAAACCTAACCCTAACCCTCAACCTTATCTTACCCTCACCCTAACCCTAACCCTTACCCTCACCCTAACCCTCAATCTCACCCTCACCCTAATCCTAACCCTCACCCTAAACCTCACCCTCATCATAGCCTTCACTCTTACCGTAACCCTCAAACTCACCCTAACCCTCACCCTTACCATTATTCTTACCCTCACCCTAATCCTCACCCTAACCCTAACCCTCACCCTAACCTAACCCTATCCCTCACCCTAGTCCTCAACCTAACCCTAATGCTAACCCTAACCCTCAACCTAACCCTAACCCTAACCCTTAACCTCACCCTAATCCTAACCCACACCCCAACACTTACCCTCACCCTAACCCTCACCCTAACGCTAACCCTAACGCTAAACCTCACCTCACCAGCAACCTCACTGTAATCGTAACCCTAACCCTAACAATAACACTAACCCTAACCCTAAAACTAATCCCCAACCCACACTCTCACCCTCAACTTCATCCTAAATCTAACCCTAAACCACTCCATAACCTAACCCTAACCTCACACTCACCCTAACCCTCACCCTAAAACTTTCCCTCACCCTAACCCTCACCTTAACCCTAAACCTAACCCTAACCCTCAACTTAAACCTCCCCCTAACCTAACCCTAACGGTAACCCTTAATCTAACCCTGAACCTCACCCTAACCCTAACCCTACCCCTCATCCTAACCATCATCCTAACCCTAACACAAACCCTCACCCTAACCCTAAACCTAACCCTAAACCTCACCTGCACCCGAACAGTCACGCTCACCCTCACCCTCACCCTAACTCTAAACCTCACCCTAACCATCAAACTATCCCTAACACTCACACTAACCCTAAGCCTAACATTCGCCCTAACCCTAAGCCTCACCCTCATCTAACCCTCAGCCTATCCCTAACCCTAACCCTAACGCTCACACTCACCCTAACCCTAACCCTCACACTCACCCTCAGCTTTAACCTAAGCCTAAAAATAACCCTAACCCTAATCCTCACAGTCACCCTCACCCTAAGCCTAACCCTAACTCTAAACCTAACCCTCACGCTCACCTTCACCCTCACCACCCTAACCCAAACCCTCAACCGAAACCTCACCCTCAACCTCACCCTAACCCTCACCCTCAACCTAAACATCACCCTAAACCTAAACCTCACTCTAACCCTTAGCCTAACCCTACCGTAACACTAACCCTCAACTTAACTCTCAACCTCAGGCTCACCTTAACCCTAATCCTAACCCTAAACCTCATCCTCACCCTCAAACTAAACCTATCCCTAACCCTAACCCTCACCCTAACCGTAACCTCCAACCTAACCCTAACCTTCACCATAACCCTAACGCTAAACCTAACCCTAACCCTAAACCTCAGCCTCACCCTCACCCTCAGCCTAAGACTAACTTTATCCCTAACCCTCACACTCAACCTTACCCTAAAACTAACCCTAAGCCTCACGCTCACCCTCAACCCCATCCTAACCCTAACCCAAACACTCAACCCAAACTTCACCTTAACCCTCAACCTAATCCACACCCTCACCCTAAACATCACCCTAACCTTAACCATCACCCAAACCTTCACCCTAAACCTAACCCTCACATTAACCCTAACCTTCACCCTAAACCTAAACCTCAACCTAACCCTTACCCTCACCCTAACACTAAGCCTAACCCTAACTTGAACCCTCACAGTAACCCTAAACCTCACCTTAACGCTAACCCTCACAGTAACCCTAACTCTCACCCTAAACCTAACCCTACCCCTCACCCTACCCCTCATTGTAACTCTAATCCCAACCCTAACACTCACCCTCACCGTCACCCTAACACTCACACTAACCCTAACCATCACCCAAACCCTAACCCTCACACTCTCCAGAAACCTCATCCTCACTCTAACACTCACCCTCACCCCAACCCTCACCCTTACCTAATCCTCACCCTAACCCTAACCCTCACACTAACCCTAAACTTAACTTTAACCCTACTCCTCACCCTATCCCTCTCCCTAACTCTAACCGTAACCCTAACACTAACCCTCACCCTAATCCTAACCCTTACCCTCATGCTCACCCTAAACCTTACCCTTACCTTAAATCTCACCCTAACCCTAACCCTCATTCTACACATCACCCTAACCATAACACTCACTCTAACCCTAACCATATCACTCACATGAAACCTGACACAAACCCTAACCCTCAACCTAACCCTAACCTCCAACCTAACATTAACCCTCACCCTAACCCTAACGCTAACCCTCACCCTATCCCTAACCCTCACCCTAACCTTTATCCTCACTCTAAACCTATCCCTCACTGTAACCCTAATCCACACCCTAACCCTAACTCTACCCCTCACCCTAACACTCACTCTAACCCTAACCCCAACCCTCACCCTCACCCTCACCGTCACCCTAACACTCAGCCTAATCCTCAACCTTATCCTCAACCTAACCCAAACCCTAAGCCTAACCCTCACCCTAACCCTCATCCTAAACCTTAACCTCACACTCACCCTAAACCTAAACCTCACCCTAACCCTAAACCTAACCCTAAAACTCACCCTAGCCCTCACACTAACCCTAATTCTAACCCTAACCCTCACCCTAATCCTAAACCTAGCCCTAACCCTTACCCTATCTCTAACCCTCACCCTCACCCTAGCCCTCACCCTAACCCTAATAGTAACCCTCACCCTCACCCTAACCCTAAGCCTCATCCTCACATTAACCCTAACCTTAATAATCAGTCTAACCCTCACCCTAACCCGAACCCGAACCCTTACCCTAACCCTCACCCTAACACTAAAACTCACGCTTATATTAAACCTCACCCTCAGCCTAACCCTCACCTTTACCCATACCATCACCCTCACCCTAACACTCACCCTATCCCTAACCCTCACCCTAGCCCTCACCCTAAACCTAACCCTAACCCTCACCCTCACCTTCACCCTCACCCTCAGCCTAACACTAACCCTATCACTATTCCTAACCCTAAACCTCACCCTCACCCTAACCATCACCCTAATTCTTACCCTCACACTAATCCTAACCCTAACCCTAAATCTAACTCTCACACTAAACCTAACCCTCACCATAACCTTAACCCTACCCCTTATCCTAACACTCACCTTAACCCTAACCCTAAACCTCACCCAACCCTCAGCCTAAACCTCCCCGTCACCCTAAAGCTGACTCTAACCCTAATAATAATCCTAAACCTCACCAGAACTCTAACCTTCACCCTCACCCTAACCCTCACCCTAATCCTAAGCCTAACCCTCAGCCTAAACCTCAGCCTAACCCTCACCCTAACCCTAAGGATAACCCTAATCCTAACACTCACCCTAACCCGAACCTTCACCCTAACCCTAAACCTCACCCTAATCCTCACCCTAACCCTCACTCTCACCTGCATCCTCACCCTCACCCTCACCCTAGCCCTAATGCTAACTCTAACCCTCACCCTAACCCTCATGCTATCACTTACCCACACCACAAACCTATCCCTAACCTTAAAACTCACCCTAACCCTAAACCTAATCCTAACCCTCACCCTAACACTTACCCTCACCCTAACACTAACCCTCATACTAACCCTAAGCCTCACCATAACCATAAACCTCACCCTCACCATAACCCTAACCCTAACTCTAACCCTAACACTCACCCTAACCCTAAACCTAACACTAACCCTAACACTAACCATCACCCTAACCCTAACTCTAAACCTAAACCTCAACCTCAACCTAACCCTAACCCTAACCCTAAACCTCACCCTAAACCTAACCCTAAACCTCACCTTCATCCTAACCCTCATCCTAACCCTCACCCTAACCCTAATCCTAACCATCACCCTAACCCTAATCCTCAAGCTCAACCTCACCCTCAGCATAACCCTAACCCTAAACCTAAACCAAACCCTAACCCACACAAACACCCTCACCCTAACCTTAACCCTAAGCATAACCTATCCCTAACACTAACCCTCACCCTAACACTTCCCCTCACCCTAAAACTAACCCTAACTCTAACACTAACCCTCACACTAACCCTAACTCTCATCTTAACCCTAAACCTCACCCTAAGCCTAAAACTAAACTTCACCCTCACCCTAGCCTTCACTGTAACCTTAATTCTAAACCTAACCCTCAACCTAATCATAACCCTCATCCTCACACCAAACCTCACACTAACCCTAACCTAATACTCAATCTAACCCTCACCCTATCCCTAACCCTTAACCTAACCCTCACCCTAACCCTATCCCTCACCCTTAACTTAAATTTCACCCTCAGCCTAACCCTCACTTTTATCCTTACAATCACCCTCACACTAACCCTCACCCAAACCCTAACCCTCACCATAGCCCTCACCCAACCCTAAACCCAACTCTCACCCTCACCCTCACCCTCAGCGTAACATTAACCCTATCACTATTCCTAACCCTAAACCTCACCCTCATCCTAATTCTTAACCTCACATTAATCCTAACCCTAAACCTATCCATAATGCTACCACTTATCCTAACACTCACATTAACCCTAATTCTAACCCTCACCCTAAACCTAAACCTAACCCTAATAATAACAGTAACCCTCACCCTAATACTAACCCTCACCCTCACCCTAACCCTCAACCTAACCCTCACCCTAATCCTAATCCTAACCCTCAGCCTAACCCTCAAACTAACCCTAAGCGTAACCCTAACCCTAACCCTCACACTAACCCTCACCCTAAAACAAACCCTAACCCTAACCCTCACACACAGCCTAACCCTCACACTAACCCTTAACCTCATCCTCACCCTAAACTTCACACTTAATCGAAGCCTCACCATACCTCTAACCTTAACCGTCACCCTCATCGTCACCCTCACGCTAACCCTAACCCTAACCCTCACCCTAACCCTAAAACTCACCCTAATCCTCACCTTAAACCAAACTCTCACCCTCACCCTCACGCAAACCCTAAGCTTAACCCTCACCCTAACCCTAATGCTAACTCTAACACTCACCTTAACCCTCATGCTATCACCCAAACCACAAACCTAACCCTAACCTGAACACTCACCCTCACCCTAAACCTCACCCTATCCCTAAACCTAATCATAACCCTAACCCCCACCCCCAACCTAACCCTCACCATAACCCTTACCCTCACCCTCACCCTCACCCTAACCATAACCCTCACACTAAACCTAACCCTCACCCTAAACCTAACAATACAACTCACCCTAACCCTCACCCTAAACTTAGCCCTAACCCTAACCCCCACCCTCATGCTAGCCCTCACCCTAACCCTAACTCTCATCCTCACCCTAAACCTCACACTAACCCTAACCCTAATCCTCAATCTAACCCTAACCTTAACACTTACCCTAACCCTCACCCTAACCCTAACCCTCACCCTTACTGTAACCCTCACGTTCAGCCTAACCCTCAACTTTACTCTTACAATCACGCTCATACTAACCCTCACCCTAACCCGAACCCTCATCCTAAACCTCCCCCTAACAATAACAATATCCATCACCATAACCCTAACCCTCAACCTCACCATTACCCTCAGCCTAAACCTATGCCTAAAGCTAACCCTAACCCTAACCCTCACCCTCACCCTAGCCCTCACCCTAACCCTAATCCTATCCCTAACCCTCATGCTAACCCTCACACTAACCCTAAGGATAAACATCACAAAAAGCCTAATACTCATATCCACCCTCACCCTCAGCCTAACCCTAAGCCTAAGCCTAATCCTAACCCTAAACCTCACACTCACCCTCACCCTAACCTAATCCCAAACCTAACCCTAAACCTCAACCTAACCCTCACCCTATACCTAATGCTAACCCTAACACTAACCCTAACCCTGACCCTCACCCTAACCCTCCCCCTCAACCTAACTCTATCCCTAAACCTCAACCTGACCCTATCCCTAATCCTAACCCTAAGCCTAAACCTCACCCTAACCCTAAAATTAACCCTCACCCTCACCCTCACCCAAAACGAAAGTCAAACCCTAACCCTAACATTAACACTAATCCTAACCCTAAAACTAACTCTAACCCTAACCCTAAACTTCACCCTCAGCCTCACCCTCACTGGAAATGTAACAGTAACCATAACACTTACAACAACCCTAACCGTAATCCTAACCATCACCCACTCCCTAACCCTAATCCTAACCCTAACCATCACGCTAACATTAACCCTCACCCTCACTGAAACCCTAACCCTCATCTTAACTCTCAACTTAAACCTAAGCCTAACCCTCACCCTAACCCTTAACCTCACCTTAATCCTAACACTAAGCCTAACCTAAATCTCACCCTAATCCTCACCCTCAGCCTAATCCTAACCCAAACCCCAACCCTCAACCTAACCCTCACCCTAACCCTAACCCTAACCCTAAACCTCACATTAACCCTAACACTCACCCTAACCATAACCCAAACCCTCACCCTAACCCTGACGCTAACTCTATCCCTCACCATTACCAGAACCCTAAACCTAACCATAAACCTCACCTTAAGGCTAACTCTAACCCTAAACCTAACCCTAACCCGCACCCTAACCCTAACCCTCACCTTCACCCTCACCCTCAGCTTAATCCTAAGCCTAACCTTAACACTAACCCTAACCCTCACACTCACCCTCACCTTAACCCTAATCCTAAACTTAACCTATCCGTACACCTAACCCTCACCCTAACCCTCACCCTAAGCCTAACCCGAACACTAACCCTAACCCTAACACTCACCCTAACCCTCACCCTAACCCTAATTCTAACCCTAAACCTCAACTTCACCCTAACCCTAAATCTAACCCTAACCCTAACCCTAAATCTCACCCTAACCCTAACCCTAAACCTCACCCTCACCCTCAACCTCACCATAAATATAAACCTAACCCTAACCCTAACAATAACCCTAACCCTAACCCTAAACCTCACCCTAACCATAACCCTCACCCTAACGCTAAAACTCACCCTAACATTTACCCTCACCCTTACACTAACCTTCAACCTAAACCTAACCATCACCCTTACTGTAACCCTCAGGCTCATACTAACCCTCACCCTAACACGAACCCTCATCCTAACCCTCACCCTAAACCTAACCATATCCATCACCATAACACTAACCCTCACCCTCACCATCACCCTCAGCCTAAACCTATGCCTAAGCCTAAACCTAACCCTAACACTCACTGTCACCCTAGCCCTCACCCAAACCCTAATCCTACCGCTAACCCTCATCCTAACCCTCACCCTAACCCTAATGCTAACCATCACCCTAAGCCTGATACTCACCCCCACCCTCACCCTCACCCTAAACCTAAGCCTAACACTCACCCTAACCCTAACCCTCACCCTCATCTAACCCTCATCCTATCCCTAAACTTAACCCTAATGCTCACAGTCACCCTAACCCTAACCCTCAAACTCACCTCAACCTCAGCTTAAACCTAAGCCTAACCATAACCCTAACCCTAAACCTCACAATCACCCTCACCCTAAGCCTAACCGTAACCCTAAACCTAACCCTCACCCTCACCTTCACCCTCACCTTAACCCTAACCCAAACCCTCAACCGAAACCTCACCCTCAACCTCACCCTAACCCTCACCCTCTAACTAAACATCACCCAAAACTAACGCTCACCTTAACCCTTAGCCTAACCCTCACCCTAACCCTAAACCTCAACCTCACCCTCACCCTCAGGCTCACCCTAACCCTAAACCTAACCCTAACCTTCACCCTCATCCTCAACCTAAACCTATCCCTAATCCTAACCCTCACCCTAACCGTAACCTCTAACCTAACCCTAAGCCTCAACATAACCCTAACACTAACCCTAAACCTAACACTAACCCTAACCCTCACCCTCACCCTCAGCCTAAACCTAAGCCTATCCCTAACCCTCACACTCAGCCTTACCCTAAAACTAACCCTAAGCCTCAACATCACCCTCAAACTCAACCTAAACCTAACCCAAACACTCATCTGAACCTTCACACTCACACTCACACTAACCTTCAATCTCACCCTAAAAATCAGCCTAACCCTAACCCTCACCCTAACCCTAACCCTCACATTAACCCTAACCCTCACTCTAACCCTAACCCTCAACCTAACCCTTACCCTCACCCTAACACTAAGCCTAATCCTAACTGGAACCCTCACAGTAACCCTAAACCTCACCCTAACCCTAACCCTCAAAGTAAACGTAACACTCACGCTAACCCTAACCCTACACCTCACCCTACCCCTCACTCTGACCCTAACCCCAACCCTAACCCTCACCCTCACCATCACCCTAACACTCACCCTAACCCTAACCCTCATCCAAACCCTAACTCTCACACTCTCAAGAACACTCATCCTAACTCAAACACTCACCCTCAAAATAAACATAACCCTAAGCCTAACCCTCACCCTAACCATATCCCTAACCCTCACACTAACAGTAAACCTAAACCTCACCCTCACTCCAACCCTCACGCTTACCTTCTCCTCACCCTAACCCTAACCCTCACACTAACCCTAACCTTAACTCTTTCCCTAACCCTCACCATACCTCTAACCCTCACCCTCACCATAAACCTAACCCTTACCCTCACCCTCACCCTTACACTCACCGTAGCATTAACCCTCACCCTAACACTAACCCTCATCAAAACCTTAACCTTCACTGTCACCCTCACCCTAAGCCTCACCCTCATTCTACACATCACCCTAAACAGAACCCTCACCCTAACCCTAAACCTATCACTTACCTTAACCCTAACACTCACCCTAACCCTCACCCTAACCCTAACTTCCAACCTAACACTAACCCTAACCCTAACACTAAACCTCACACTAACCCTAACCATCACCCTAACCCTAAACCACACCCTAACACTAACCCTAACCCTCACCCTCAACCTCGCCCTCACCCTAACCCTAAACCTCATCCTCACCCTAAACCTCACACTAACCGTAACACTAATAGTCAATCTAACCCTCACCCTCACCATAACACTTTCCCTAACCCTCAACATAACCCTAACCCTCACCCTTACCATAACCCTCACCCTCGGCCTAACTCTCACCTTTATCCTTACCGTCACCCCCACCCTATACCTTACCCTAAACCTAACCCTCACACTAACCCCCACCCTAAACATAACTCTACCCCTAAACCTCATCCTCACACTAACCCTAACTCTAACCATAACCCTAACACTAAACGTCACCCTAGCCCTAACCCCCACACTCACCCTCACAGTAACCGTAACCCTAACCCTGACCCTAGCAATAACACCTCACCCTAACCCTTAACCTTATCCTCACCCTAAACCTCAAACTTAACCGAAACCTCACCGTAACTCTAACCCTAATCGTCACCCTCACCGCCACCCTCACACTAACCCTAACCCTAACCCTCACCCTAACCCTAAATCACACCCTAATCCTGACCTTAAACCTCACTCTCACCTGCAACCTCACCGTAAACCTAAACCTAACCCTCACCCTAACCCTAATGCTAACTGTAACACTCACCCTAACCCTCAGGCTATCACTTACCGACACCATAAACCTAACCCTAACCTTAACCCTCAACCTCACCCTAAACTTCACCCTAACCCTAAACCTAATCCTAATGCTCAATCTCACCCTAAACCTCACCCTCACCCTAACCCTCACAATAACCCTTACCCTCACCCTCACCCTCACCCTAACCGTAACCCTCACCCTAAACCTAACCCTCACCCTAAACCTAACACTACCCCTCACCCTAACCCTCAAACTAAACTTAACCCTAACCCTAACGCTCAGCCTCATGCTAGCCCTCACCCTAACCCTAATTCTAACCCTAAACCTCACCCTAACCCTCATCGTCACCCTAAACCTCACACTACCCCTAAACCTAATTCTCAATCTAACCCTAACCCTAACCCTTACACTAACCCTCAACCTAAACCTAACCCTCACCATTACTGTAACCCTCAGGCTCATACTAACCCTCACCCTAACACGAACCCTCATTCTAACCCTCACCCTAAACCTAACCATATCTATCACCATAACACTAACATTCATCCTCACCATCACCCTCAGCCTAAACCTATGCCTAAGCCTAACCCTAACCCTAACCCTCACATTAACCCTAACCCTAACGCTCAACCTAACCCTTACCCTCACCCTAACACTAAGCCTAATCCTAACTTGAACACTCATAGTAACCCTAAACCTCACCCTAACCCTAACCCTCACAGTAAACCTAACTCTCACCATAACCCTAACCCTACACCTCACCCTACTTCTCACTCTAACCCTAACCACAACCCTAACCCTCACCCCAACCCTAACCCTCACCCTCACCATCACCCTAACACTCACCCTAACCCTAACCCTCACCCAAACCCTAACTCTCACACTCTCAAGAACACTCATCCTAACTCAAACACTCACCCTCAAAATAAACATAACCCTAAGCCTAACCCTCACCCTAACAGTAACCGTAAACCTCACCCTCACTTCAACCCTCACGCTTACCTTATCCTCACCCTATCCCTAACCCTCACACTAACCATAACCTTAACTCTAACTCTACCTCTCACCCTACCCCTCACCCTAACTCTAACCCTAACCCTCACCATAAACCTAACCATTACCCTCACCGTCAGCCTAACCCTCAACGTAACATTAACCCTTATCCTAACACTAACCCGCATCCATACCTTAACCTTCATTGTCACCCTCACCCTAACCCTCAACCTCATTCTACACATCACCCTAAACATAACCCTCACCCTAACCCTAACCGTATCACTTACCTTAACCCTAACACTCACCCTAACACTCACCCTAACCCAGACTTCCAACCTAACATTAAACCTGACCCTAACCCTAATGCTAACCCTCACCCTAACCCTAAACCTCACCTGACCCTTACCCTCACTCAAACCCTAACCCTCACACTATCCCAAATCCTCACCCTAAACCTAACACTAACCCTCAACCTAACCTTCACTCTAACCCTAACCCCAACCCTAACCCTCACCCTCACCGTCACCCTAACACTCACCTTAACCCTCAACCTTACCCTCACCCTAACCCTAACCCTAACCCTAACCCTCACCCCCACACTAACCCTCACCCTAAACCTTAACCTCACCCTCACCCTAACCTTAAACCCTACCCTAACCCTAACCCTAACCCTAAACCTCACCCTAGCCCTCACCCTAACCCTAATTCTAACCCTAATACTCAACCTAACCCTAAACCTCATCCTCACCCTAAACCTCATATTAACCCTAAACCTAATCCTCAATCTAACCCTCACACTAACCCTAACCCTACCCCTTATCCTAACACTCACCTTAACCCTAACCCTAACCCTCACCCCAACCCTCACCCTAAACCTCACCGTCACCCTAAACCTGACCCTAACCCTAATAATAACCCTCACCAGAACCCTAACCTTCACCCTCACCCTAACCCTCACCCTAACCCTCACCCTAATCCTAAGCCTAACCCTCACCCTAACCCTAAGGATAACACTAACGCTAACCCTCACCCTAACACTCACCCTAACACTAACCCTCACCATAACTCTAAAACTCACCCTAATCCTAACCCTAAACCTCATCCTAACCCTCACCCTTACCCTACCCCTCAACCTAACCCTTATCCTAACCTTCACCCTAATCCTAACCATCACCCTTAGGGGAACACTCACCCTCAGCCTAACCCTCACATTTACTCATACCGTCACGCTCATCCTAACCCTCACCCTAACCCTAAACCTCATCCTAACACTCACCCTAACCCTAACCCTATCCATCACCCAAACATTAACCCTCACCCTTACCCTAAACATGAGCCTAACCCTAAGCCTAAGCCTAAGCCTAACCCTAACCCTCAACCTCACCCTAGCCCTAACCCTAAAACTCATCCTAACTCTAACCCTCATCTTAACCCTCACCCTTAACCTAACCCTAACCACCACCCAAAACCTATTTCTCACCTCCACCCTCACCCTCAGCCTAACCCTAAGCCTAAGCCTAACCCTAACCCTAACCCTCATACTCACCCTAGCCCGCACCCTAACCCTAATCCAAACCATAAGCCTCATCCTAACCCTCATCCTAAACCTAACGCTAAACCTCAACCTAACGCTAACCCAAACCCTCAACCTAACCCTAACCCTCACACTCACCGTAACCCTAACCCTAACACTCACTCTAAAACAAAACCTAACCCTCACCCTAGACCTCACCCTAACCTGAATCCTAACCCTATACCACATCCTAACCCTCACCCTAACCCTAACCCTAACCCTCACCTTAACCCTAACCCTCACCTTCACCCTCAGCCTAAAGCTAAGCCTAGGCCTAACTCTAACCCTAACCCTCACACTCACCCTCATCCTACCCTTAATCCTAAATCTAACCCTATCTTTAACCCTAACCCTCACCCTCACCCTAGCCCTAAACCTAAAACAAATCCTAACCCTAACCCGCATCCTAACCCTCACCCTAACCCTAACGCTAAACATCACCCAAAACCTATTTCTCACACCCACACTCACCCTCAGCCTAATCCTAAGCCTAAGCCTAACCCTAACCCTAACTCTCACCCTCACCCTAGCCTGCACCCTAACCCTAATCCAAATCATAAACCTTAACCTCACCCTAACCCTAACCCTCAACCTCACCCTAAGCCTAAACCTAAGCCAAACCCTAACTCACTCACCCTCAACCTAACCCTAATCCTAATCCCACCCCTAACCCTAACCCACAACCTAACACTAACCCTCACCCTCACCCTCAAGCTAACGTAACCTTAACTCTCACCCTAACCCTAAAACTCATCCTAATCCTCACCTTAACCCTCACTCTCACCCGCACCCTCACCCTAACCCTAAACCTAACCCTCACCCTAAACCTAATGCTTACTCTAACACTAACCCTAACCCTCATGCTATCACTTACCCACACCACAAACCTAACTCTAACTTTAACCCTCACCCTCACCCTAAACCTCACCCTAAACCTAAACCTAATCCTAACCCTCACCCTCACCCTAACACTAACCCTAACGCTCACCCTCACCCTAACCCTCTCCATAAAACTTAACCTCACCCTCACACTCACCCTAACCATAACCCTCAAACTAAACCTAACCCTCACGCTAAACCTAACCCTACCCCTCACCGTAAACCTCACCCTAAACTTAACCTTAACCCTAACCATCACCCTAACGCTAGAACTAACCCTAATCCTAATTCTAACCATAAACCTCACCCCAACCCTCATCCTCACCCTAAACCTCACATTACCCCTAACCCTAATCCTCAATCTAACCCTAACCCTAACCCTTACCCTAACCCTCACCTTACTGTAACCCTCACTTTTACTCTTACCGTCACACTCCTACTAACCCTCACCCTAACCCGAACCCACATCCTAACCCTCACCCTTTCACTAACCCTATCCATCACCATAACCCTAAAGTTCACCCTCACCATTACCCTCAGCCTAAACCTAACCATAACCCTAACCCTCACCCTCACCCTAGCCCTTACCCTAACACTAATCCTAACCATAAACCTCATCCTAACCCTCACCCTAACCCTAAGGCTCACCATCACCCTAAGCCTAATACTCAAACCCACCCTCACCCTCAGCCTAACCCTAAGCCTAAGCCTAATCCTAAACCTAACCCTCACACTCACCCTCACCCTAACCCTAATCCTATCCCGAACCCTAACCCTAACCCTCACCCTAACCCTCCCCCTCAACCTAAGTCTAACCTTAAACCTCACCCTGACCCTATCCCTAAACCTAACCCTAACCCTAAACCTCACCCTATCCCTAACGCTAACCCTCATCCTCACCCCCACCCTCACCCAAACAATAAGTCTAAACCTAATCCTAACATTAACACTAATCCTAACCCTAAAACTAACCCTAAACCTAACCCTAACCTTCACCCTCAC
The DNA here is from genome assembly GCF_024711535.1 of Dipodomys merriami. Taxonomy (NCBI): domain Eukaryota; kingdom Metazoa; phylum Chordata; class Mammalia; order Rodentia; family Heteromyidae; genus Dipodomys; species Dipodomys merriami. The sequence goes on from NW_027205337.1 coordinate 882,013, forward strand.
TGCAAATGTAACCCTAAAAATAACACTTACAATAACCCTAACCCTAATCTTAAACATCACCATCACCCTAACCATAATCCTAAACCTAACCTTCACCCTAACATTAACCCTCACCCTCACTGAAACCCTAAAGCTCATCTTAACCCTCACCCTAACCCTAAGACTAACCCTCACCCTAACCCTTAACCTCACCCTAATCCTAACACTAAGCCTAACCTAAACTTCACCCTAAACTTCATACTCACCCTAACCCTAACCCAAACCCTAACCCTCAACCTAACTCTCAAACTAACCCTAACCCTAACCCTAAACCTCACATTAACGCTAACACTCACCCTAAACCTAACCCTACCCCTCACCCTTACCCTAATGCTAACTCTAACCCTCACCATTACTAGAAACTTAACCCTAACCCTAACCCTAAACCTCACCTATAGCCTAACTCTAACCCTAACCCTAACCGTAACCCGCACCCTAAACCTATCCCTCACCTTCAGGCTCACCCTCAGCCTAAACCTAAGCCTAAACCTAACACTAACCCTAGCCCTCACACTCACCCTCATCTAAACCCTAAACCTAATCCTAACCCTATCACTAACCCTAACCCTCACCCTAACCCTCACCCTAACCCTAACCTTAACACTAACCCGAACCCTCACCATAACCCTCATCCTAACCCTAACTGTAACCCTCAACCTCAACTTCAACCTAACCCTAAATCTAACCCTAACTGTAATCTTAAATCTCACACTAACCCTAACCCTAAACCTTATCATCACCCTACCCCTCACCGTAACCGTAAACCTAACCCTAACCCTAACAATAAACCTAACCCTAACCCTAAACCTCACCCTAATGATAACCCTCACCCTAACCCTAAACCTCACCCTAACATTTACCCTCACCTTAACACTAAACCTCACACTAAACCCAAACCTCACCATAACCCTAAACTTCACCCTAACCCTAAACTTAACAGAACCCACACCCCAACCTTAATTCTAACCCTAACACTCATGCTAACCCTAACCCTCATCCGCACCCTAACCCTCACCCTAAACCTAACCTTAACCCTAAACCTCACCCTAACCCTAACCCTAACCCTCACCCTCAGCCTAACCCTAAGCCTAACCCTAAACCTAACCCAAACCCACACACTAACACTCACCCTAACCCGAATCCTAAACCTATCCCTAACCCTAAACCTCCCCCAAAGTCGCACCCTAACCCTAAGCCTAACCCTCAACCTAACCATCACCCTAACCCTAACTCTAACCCTAAACCTCATCCTAACCCTAAACCTAACTCTAACCCTAACCCAAACCCTAAACCAAACCCTAACCATAACCCTAACCCTAATCCTCACACCCACCCTCACACTCAGCCTAACCCTAAGCCTAAGCGTAACCCTAGCCCTTACCCTCACAATCACCCTCACCCTAAGCCTAATCCTAACCCTAACCCTGACCCTAACCCTTAACCTCAACCTAACCCTCAACCTAACCTTAACCCTAACCCTAACATTAACTCACGAACTAACCCTCCCCTAACCCTAAATCTAACCCTAAACCTAAACCTCATCCTCACTCTACCCCTTACCCTAATGCTCACCCTAAACCTAATCTTAACCTGAACCCCAACTCTCACCCTAACACTAAACCTAACACTCACCCTAACCCTCACCTCCACCCTCAACCTCAGCCTCAGCCTAAGCCTAAGCCTAACCCTAATCTTAACCCTCACACTCACCCTAACACTAATTCTAATCCTAATCCTAAACCTAACCCTAATATTCACCCTCACCCTAACCCTCACCTTCACCCTAACCCCATCACTAAACCTAACCCTAACTCACACCCTCAGCCTAACCCTAAGCTGAACTCTAACCCTAAATCTCACCCTCACCCTTACCCTAACCCTAACCCTAAACCGAACCTAACCCTAACCCTAACCCTAAACCTAACCATCACCCTAGCCCCTCCCCCTAACCTTAATCCTAACCTTAACCCTCACACTAAACCTCCCCTAACCCTAACCTTAACCCTCAACCTAATCCTGAGCCTCATCCTCAACCTCACCCGCAGCCTAACCCTAAGCCTAACCCTAAATCTAACGCTAACACACACACTCACCCTCACCCTAACCCTAATCCTAACCCTATCCCCAACCCTAACACTTCTCCTAACTTCACCCTAACACTAACCCTAACACTAACCCTAACCCTAAACCTCAACCTCACCCTCACCCTAACACTAAATCTAACCCTAAAGTTCACCCTCACCCTAAACCTAACTCTAACCCTAACCCAAACCCTAAACCATACCCTATCCCTAACCCTCACCCTCACCCTCACCCTCACCGTAAACCTAAACCTCACCCTAACAATAAACTTAAACCTAATCCCAACCCTCACCCTAAACATAACCCTCACCCTAACCCAAACCCTCACTCTCACACTTACCCTCACCCTAACACTAAACCTAAACCTAACACTAACCCTCACACTAACGCTAACCTTAATCCTAACACTAAACCTAAACCTAAACCTCACCCTCTTCCTAAACATAACATTGACCCTAAACCTAACCCTCACCTTAACCCTCCCCCTAACCCTATATCTAACCATAAACCTCACACTCACACTCACACAAACCCTAACCCTCACCCTAACCATAACCCTCACCCTAACCCTAACCCTCACCATAATACACTCACCCTAACACTAACCCTAACCCTAACACTCACCCTCACACTAACCCTAACCCTCACCCTAATCCTAAACCTCACCTAAACCCTAACACTAAAACTAACTCTCACACTCACACTAGCCCTCACCCTAACCCTAATTCTAACCCTCACCCTCACCCTAACCCTAACCCTCATCCTTACTCTAAGCATCACATTAACCCTAACCCTAACCTAACCCTAACCCTTACACTACTCCTAAACCTAACCCTAACACTCACCCTTATCTTAACCCTCATCCTCAGCCTAATCCTCACCTTTACCCTTAACATCATCCACACCCTAACCATCACCCTAAACCTAACCCTCACCCTCAACCTCATGCTCAGCCTAAGCCTAAGCCTAAGCCTAAGCCTTACCCTAACCCTCAACCTAACCCTCACCATAACCCTAACCCTAACCCTCACGCTAAACCTCACCCTAACCCTAAGTCTAACCCTAAACCTCCCCTCAACCTAAACCTAACCCTATCCCTAAACCTCACCCTAAACCTCACCCTAACACTTACCCTCACCCTCACCCTCAACCTCACCGTAACTCTAACCCTAACCCTAACAATAACCCTAAACCTAACCCTAACCCTAACCCTAACCATAAACCTCACCACAAACATAACCCTAACCATAACACTAACAATAAACCTAACCCTAACCCTAAACCAAATCCTCACCCCCACTGTCACCCTTAGCCTAACCCTAAGCCTAAGCCTAACCCTAACCCTAATCATAACCCTCACCCTTAGCCTCACCCTCACCGCAAACTGAACCCTAACCATAACACTAACAATAACCCAATCCCGAACCCTAACCCTAACCCTCACCCTAACCCTAACCCTCACCCTAACCATAACCCTCACCCTCAGTCTAACCCTTACGTATACCCTCACTGTCACCCCCACCCTAACCCTCACCCTACCCCTAACCCTCAACCTAACAATTACCCTCACGCTAACACTAACCCCAACCCTATCTTTAACCCTCACACTAACCCTAACCCTCACCCTAATCCTAAACCTCACCCTAACCCTAACCCTAAACCTCACCCTGACCCTAGCCCTCACCCTAACACTAAATCTAACCCTCACCCTCACCCTAACCCTAACCCTCATACTCACCCTAAACCTCACACTAACCCTTACCCTAATCCTCAATCTAACCCTCACCCTAACCCTAACTCTCATCCTTACCCTAAACCTAAACCTAACTTTACCCTCATCCTAATCGTAATTCTCACCCACAACCTAAACCTCACATTTACCCTTACCATAAACCTCATCCTAATGTTAATCCTAAACATAAACCTAACCATCGCCCTAACCCTAACCCTCACCCTCAACCTCACACTCAGCCTATCCCTAAGCGTAAGCCTAAACCTGAACCTCACCATCACCCTCACCTTAAATCTAACCCTAACCCTAACAATAACACTAATCCTAAACCTAAACCTAACCCTAACCCCAAACCTACCTTAATCCTAAACCTCACCCTCACCCTAAACCTAATCCTAAACCTAACCCTAACCCTCACCCTAACCCTAACCCTCACACTTACCGTAACCCTAACCCTCATCCTAACCCTCACCCTATCCCTAACCCTAACCCTAAACCTCACCCTAACACTAACCCTAACCCTCACCCTCACCGTAGCCTTCACCCTAATCTTAATCCTAACCCTAATCCTCATCCTAACCATCACCCTAAACCTAACCCTAAACCTCACCCTAACAATAGCCCTCAACCTTACCCTAACCAATATGTTCACCATAACCCCAACCCTAACCCTCAGCCTAACCCTAAACTTAACCCGAACCCTAACTCTCACCCTATCCCTAATCCTATCACACAACCTAAACCAAATCCTCACCCTCAACCTCGCCCTCAGCAAAACCCTAAGCCTAACCCTATCCCTAAACCTAACCCTCACACTCACCCTTATCCTAATCCTAATCCTAACCCAAAGCTTAACCATCACCCTCACCCTAACCTCACACTATCCCTAACTCTAACACTAACCATAACCCTAACCCTCACCCTCAGCCTCACCCTAACCCTAACTCTAACCCTAAAACCCACCCTCACCCTAACCCTAACCCTAACGGTAAACCTAAACCTAACCCTCAAACTAACCATAATCCTAACAATAACCCTAACCCTAACCCTCGACCTAAACCTCCCCCTAACCCTAAGTCTAACCATGAACCTCACCCTCACCATAACCGTAATCGTAACCCTAATCCTAAACCTAACCCTAACCCAAAACCGAACCCTAACACACACACTCACCATCACCCTAACTCTAAATCCTGACCCTAACCCTACCCCTGAACGTCCCCCTAACTCTCACACTAACCCTTACCCTAACACTAATCCTAACTCTTAACCTCAACCTAATCTTCACCCTAACCCTAACTCTCACCCTAACCCTAACTCTCACCCTCACCTTCACTGTAACCGTAACCCTAACCATAAACCTAACAATAATCCTAACACAAACCCTCACCCTCACCATAACAATTACCCTCACCCTAACAATTACCCTCACCCTAACACTAACCCTAAACCTAACTCTAACACTCACACTAACCCTAACCCTCACCCTAATCCTAAACCTCACCCTAACACTAACCCTAACCCTCACCCTGAACCTAGCCCTCACCCTAACACTAAATCTAACCCTCACCCTCACTCTAACCCTAACCCTCATACTCACCCTAAACCTCACACTAACCCTAACCCTAATCCTCAATCTAACACTCACCCTAACCCTAACCTTCATACTTACCCTAAACCTCAACCTAACCCTTACCCTCATCCTAATCTTAATCCTCACCCACAGACTAAACCTCACATTTACCCTTACCATAAACCTCATCCTAATGCTAACCCTAAACGTAAACCTAACCATCACCCTAACCCTAACCCTCACCCTCAACCTCACACTCAGCCTATCCTTAAGCGTAAGCCTAAGCCTGAACCTCACCATCACCCTCACCTTAAATCTAACCCTAACCCTAATAATAACACTAATCCTAAACCTAAACCTAACCCTAACCCCAAACCTACCCTAACCCTAACCCTCACACTTACCGTAACCCTAACCCTCATCCTAACCCTCACCCTAACCATAACCCTAACCCTAAACCTCACCCAAACACTAACCCTAACCCTCACCCTCACCGTAGCCTTCACCCTAATCTTAATCCTAACCCTAATCCTCATCCTAACCATCGCCCTAAACCTAACCCTAACCCTAACCCTAACCTTAACAATAGCCCTCAATCTTACCCTAACCCTCACGTTCACCATAACCCCAACCCTAAAACTCACCCTAACCCTAAACGTAACCCTCATCCTCATGCTCTCCGTAACTCTAACCCTAACACTAACAATAACACTAATCCTAAACCTAAACCTAACCTTAACCCTAACCCTAACCCTAATCCTAACACTCACACTCACCCTAACGCTAATCCTAACCCTAACCCTAACACTAAACCTCACCCTCACCCTCCTTGTAACCCTAAACTTCATCCAAAACCTCACCCTAACCCTGAACCTAACCCAAAACCAAACCCTAACACACACACTCACCCTCACCCTAACTCTAATCCAAACCCTAACCCTATAACCCTGAACGTCCCCCTAACTCTCACACTAACCCTAACCCTAACACTAACACTAACCCTAAACTTCAACCTAACCCTCACCTTCACCCTAACCCTAAACCTCACCCTCACCTTCACTGTAACCGTAACCGTAACCCTAACCCTAACAATAAACCTAACCGAAACCCTAACCCTCACACTAACCATAAGCCTCACCCTAACCCTAAACCTCACCCTAACCCTAACCCTAACCCTAACCCTCACCCTCACCCTAGACCTCACCCTAATTCTAACCCAGACCCTCACCCTAACCCTAACCCTTACCAGAACCCTAAACCTAACCCTAACCCTCAACTTTATCTTACCCCTCACCCTAAGGCTTAACCTAACCATTACCCTTAACATAAACCTCACCCTAACCCTCACCCTAAACCTAAACCTCATTCTAACCGTCAACCTAAGCATCACCCTAAACCTAACCCTCAACCTCAAACACACACTCAGAATAAGCCTAAGCCAAATCCTAAGACTTACCCTAATCCTCACCCTAGCCCTCACTGTAACCCTAACCCTAACCCTAACCCACAAACTAACCCTCACCTTAACCCTAACCGTAATCATCACCCTAGCCCTAATCCTCACTCCCAACCTCACCCTAAGCCTAACCCTAAGCCTAAGCCTAACCCTATCACTAACCCTCACACTCACCCTCACCTTAACCCTAATCCTAACCCTAACCCTAACCCTAACCCTAAACATCAACCTCACCCTCACCCTAACACTAATCCTAACCCTAACCCTAAACCTCACCCTAACCTTCACACTCACCCTCAACTTCAACCTCACCATAACTCTAAACCTAACACTAATCCTAAACCTAACTCTAAGCCTAACCCTAAACCTCAACATGACACTCACCCTAACCTTAACCCTAACACTAACCCTAACCCTAACCTTCGACCTAACCCTCCCCCTAACCCTAAATCTAACTATAAACCTCACCCTCACCCTTACCCTAAACCTCACCCTAACCCTAACCCTAACCCTCACCCTCACCCTCACCCTCACGGTAACTCTAACCCTAACCCTAAAAATAACACTAATCCTAACCCTAAACCTAACCCTAACCTTAAACCTAACCCTAATCCAAAAACTCACACTCACCCTAACCCTCACCCTCACACTCACCCTAACCCTAACCCTAACCCTAACCTCAACATAACCCCAACCCTCACCCTCACCGTAGCCCTTACCCTAACTTACACCCTAACCCTAAACTTAACCTGAAACCTAACTCTCACCCTAAACATAGCTCTAACCTTTAACCTAACCCTAACCCTCACCCTCACCCTCACCCTCAGCCTAAGCCTAAGCCTAAGCCTAACCCTAACCCTCACACTCAACCTAACCCTAACCCTAACCCTAACCCTAACCCGAACCCTCACCCGAATCCTCACCTTAACACTAACCCTAACATTAACCCTAAACCTAACCCACAATCTCAGATTCACCCTAATCCTAACTCTAACAATAAACGTCACCCTGACCCTCACCCTAACCCTAACCCTAAACCTAAACTTCACCCTAACCCTAAAACTCAAACTCACCCTGAGCCTAGCCCTCACCTTAACCCTAATCCTAACCCTAAACCTCATCCTAAACCTCCCCATAATTCTAAGCCTAACCCTCACCCTAACCCTAACTTTCTCACGCTCAACCTCACCCTCAGCCTAACCCTAAGCCTAACCCTAATCCTAACCCTCACCCTCAACCTCACCCTCAGCCTAAACCTAACTCTAACCCTAACCCTCACCCTAACATTAACCCTCATCCTCACCCTCACCCTAACTCTAATCCTAACCCTAACCCTAACCCTTAACTTCACACGCACCCTCACTTTAACCCTAATCCTAATCCTAACCCTATCACTAACACTCACCCCCACACTAAACCTCACCCTAACCCTTACCCTAACACTAAACCTAACCCTAATCCTAACCGTCACCCTAACCTTAACTCTAAACTTTAACCTCACCCTCACCGTAACCCTAAACCTAACCATAATCCTAAAACTCACCCTAAACCTAAACCTTAACCTAAAACTTACCCTCACCCTAACACTTACACTAACCCTAACACTAACCCTCACACTAATGCTAACCATCACCCTAAACCTAAACCTCACCCTAACCCTAACTCTAACCCTCAACTTCAACTTAGCCCTCACCCTAACACTAACCCTCATCCTCACACTAAACCTCACACTAACCCTAACACTAATCCTCAATCTAACCCTGTCCCTCACATTAACCATAACCCGAAACCTCACCCTTACCTTGAACTTCACCCTCAGCCTAACCCTCACCGTTATTCTAATTGTCACCCTCATCCTAACCCTCACCCTAACCCTAACCCTCATCCTAACCCTCACCCTAACTGTAACCCTAACCATCACCCTAACCGTAACCCTCACCCTAACCTTCAACCTCAGCCTAACCCTAAGCCTAAACCTAAAACTATCCCTAAACCTCACACTCACCCTAGCCCTCACCCTAACTCTAATCCTAACCGTATCCCTCATCCTAACACTAAATCTAACCATAAACTAAACCAGCACTCTATACCTAATCTTCATCCTCACCCTCACCCTCAGCCTAACACTAAGCCTAAGCCTAACCCTAACCCTAACCCTAAACCTCAACCTAAACCTCACCCTAACCCTAATCCTAACCCTAACCCTAACCCTAAACCTAAACCTCAACCTAACCCTCACCCTAAAACTAACCCTAACCCTAAACCTCACCCTTACTTTAGTCCTCACCCTAACCCTCACCCCAAACCTAAGCCTCACCCTCACCCAAACCTGAACCTTAACCCTCACCCTAACCCTACCCTTAATATTAACCCTAAACCTCACTCTAACCCTAACACTAACACTCACAATCTCCCTAGCCCTCACCCTAACCCTAATTGTAACCCTAAACCTCATCCTAACCCTCACCCTAACCCTAACCCTAACCCTCACCCTAACCATAAACCTGATTCTAACCCTCAAACTAGACCTAACCCTGAGCCTCACCATAACCATAACCCTAATCCTCACCCTAACTCTAAACATAATCCGATCAATAAACCTCAACCTAACCCTAACCCTAATCCTCACGCACACCCTAGCCCTCATCCTAAACCTAATCCTAACAGGAACCCTCATGCTAACCCTCACCCTAACCCTAACCCGAACCCTCACCTTAAACCAAGCCCTAATCCTATCCCTCACCCTATCCCTAAACTTAACCCTAACCCTTATCCTCACCCTCACAATAGCCCTCATATTAACCCTAATCTTAAACCTAACCCTCATCCTAACCCTCACCCTAAACCTAACCCTAACCCTCACCCTCACAATTAGCCTAAACCTAAGCCTAACCCTAACATTAACCGAAACCTAACCCTCACACTCACACTCACCCAAAACCTAATCCTACAACTAACCCTATCCCTAACCCTAAACCTCACCCTAAAACTCACGCTAAACCTAACCCGAAAACTAACCCTAACACTAACCCTCACACTAACCCTCACCTTAACACAAACTCTAACCCTAAACCTCACCCTCACCCTCTCCCTCAGACTATCATTAAGCCTAACCCTAACACTAACCTTAACCCTCACACTCACCCTCACCCTAACACTCAGCCTTACACTAAGACTAAGCTTAAGCCCAACCCTAACACTAACCCTCACCCTAACCATAACCCTCACCCTAACCCTAACACTCACACTAAGCCTAACACTAACCCTCACCGTCACCCACAAACTCACCCTAACCCTAACCCTCACCCTGATCCTAACTCTAAGCCTCAACCTCATGCTCTGCCTAAGCCTAAGCCTAAGCCTAAGCCTAACCCAAACCCTCACCTAACCCTAACCCGAACACTAACCCTAACTCTAACCCTAAACCTCACCCTCAACCTAACCCTAAACTTAAGCCTAACTCTAAACCTCATCCTAACCCTAACCCTCACCCTCACCCTAGCCCTCACCCTAACCCTAATCTTAACATTAAATCTCATCCTAACCCTCACCCTAACCCTAACCCTAACCCTCACCCTAACCCTAGCCCTAACCCTAACCCTAACCCTCAACCTAATCCTAACCCTCACTCTCACCGTAAACCTAACCCTAACCCTCACCCTAACCCTAAACTTAACTCGAAACCTAACTCTCACCCTAGCCCTAAACCTAACCCTCATCATAACCCTAACCCTCACCCTCACCATCATCCTCAGCCTAACCCTAAACCTAATCCTAATTCTCACACTCAACCTAAACCTTACCCTAACCCTAATCCTAACACTAAGCCTAACCCTCACCATCACCCTAACCCTTACCCTAACCCTAAATCTAACACTAACCCTAACCCAAACCCTCAGCCTCACCCTAACCCTAACTCTAAACCTAAACCTCCCTCTCACCCTAACTCTAAACCTAAACCTCACCCTAACCCTAACCTTAAACCTAAACCTCATACTCACCCTAGCCCTCACCCTCACCCTAATCCTAAGCCTAACCCTCATCCTAACACTCACCCTAACTCTAACCCTAACCCTAACTCTCACCCTATGCCTAAACCTCACCCTCACACTCAGCCTCAGCCTAAGCCTAAGCCTAACCGTAAAAATAACCCTCACACTCACCCTAAACCTTACCCTAATCCTAATCCTAACCATAACCCTAACCCTCACCCTCACCCTATCCCTCACCTTAACCCTAACCCTAACACTAACCCTAACCCTAAACCTCACCCTCAGACTCAACCTAACCCTAACACTAACCATAATCTCACCCTCAACCTAAACCTAACCCTATACCTCACCCTAACCCTAAACATAAAACTCACCCTCAGCCTAGCCCTCCCCCTAACGCTAATACTAAGCCTAACCCTCATCCTAACACTCCCCCTAACCCTAATCTTAAACCTCACCCTAACCCTAACCCTCACCCTCACCCTCACCCTCAGCCTAAGCCTAAGCCTAACCTTAACCCTAACCCTCACACTCACACTAACCTTAAAACTAATCCTAATGCTGACACTAAACCTAACCCTCACCCTCACCCTAACCCTCACCATAACCCTAACCCTAATAACCCTAAACCTAACCCACACCCACAGCCTCACCCTAACCCTTATTCTAACCCTAAACGTCACCCTGACCCTAACCCTAAACCTAATAATAAACCTCACCCTAACCCTAAACCTAAACCTCACCCCCACCCTAGCCCTCACCCTAACCCTAATCCTAACCCTAATCCTCATCCTAACCCTCCCCATAAACCTAAGCATAACCCTCACCTTAACCCTAACGTTCTCACCCTCAACTTCACCCTCAGCCTAATCCGAAGCCTAAACCTAAACCTAACGTTAACACACAAACTCACCCTAAGCCTAACCCTAAGTCTAACCCTCAACCTAACCCTAACCCACATACTCACCCTCACCCTAACCCTAATCCTCAACCTAACCCTAACCCTCTCCCTCCCCCTAACACTCACATAACCCTAACCCTAACACTAACCCTAACCCTAACCCTCAACCTAACCCTCACTCTAACCCTGACTCTAAGCCTAAACCTTACAATCACCCTAACCCTAACTCTAACCCTAATCCAAACCCTAAACCTCAGCCTAACCCTACCCCTAACCCTCACCCTCACAGTAACCGTAAATATAAACCTTACCCTAACAATAACCCTAACCCTAACAATAAACCAAAACCTAACCCTAACCCTCATCCTAACCATATCCTTCACCCTAATCCTAACCCTCACCCTAACACTTACCCTCACTCCAACCCTAACCCTAACCCTCACACTCACCCTAACCTTTACCCTAAACCTAATCCTAACCCTAAACCTAACCCTCACCCTCACCCTAACACTCACCCTAACCCTAACTCCAACACTAACCCTAAACCTAACCCTCACCTCAGCCCCAACCTAACCTTAACTCTAAAATTAACCTCACCCTCACCCTAACCCTAAACCTAACAATAACCCTAACACTAACACTAACCCTCACACTAACCCTCACCCTAACACTAAGCCTAACCCTCACACTCACACTCACCCTAACCCTAAAGCTAACCCCTATCCCTCAACCTAGCCCTAACCTCCACACTCACCATGATCCTTACCCTAATCCTAAACCTAACCCTAAACTTAACCTGAACACTAACTCTCGCCCTAACCATAACCGTAACCCTCACCCTAACCCTAACCCTCACCCTAGCCCTCACCCTAAGCCGAACAGTAACCCTAACCCTAACCCTCACCCCAACCCTCACCCTAACCTTAAATCTAACCCTAAACCTCACCCTCACCCTACACCTAACTCTAAACCTAACCCTAACCCTAACCCTCAAACTCACCCTAACCCTAACTCTAACACTCACCCTCACGCTCACCCTAACTGTAACCCTAAACCTAACCCTAACAATAACCCTAACCCTAATCCTAACCCTCACCCTAACCATCAACCTCACCCTATCCCAAACCCTCACCCTAAATCTTACCCTCAACCTAACACTAACCCTAACCCTAAAGCTAACCCTCACACTAACCCTAACCCTAACCCTAACCCTAAACCTCAACCTAACCCTCACCATCACCCTAACCCTATCACTAACCGTAACCCTAAACCTCACCCTCCCTCTTCCCGTAACCCTATATCTAAACGTAAACTTCACCCTCACAGTAACCCTAACCTTAACCCTAAACACCAGCCTAACCCTAACCCTTATCCTCACCCGCACCCTAAACTTCACCATAACTATAACACTAACCCTAACAATAACCCTAACCCTAACCCTAACCATCACCCTAAACCTAATCCTCACCTCCACCCTCACACTCAGCCTAACCCTAAGCCTAAGCCTAACCCTCACACTAAGCCTCACACTCAACTTCACCCTAAGCCTAAACCTAACCCTAACCCTATCCCTAAACCTCAACCTAACCCTCACCCTCACCCTAACCCGAACACTAACCCTAACCCTAAACCTTACCCTAACTCTCCCCCTAACCATAACTCTAACCCTAAACCTCACCCTCACCCTAAACCTAACCCTAACCCTAAACCTCACCCTAAACCTCACCCTCACCCTCACCCTCCACCTCACCGTAACTCTAACCCTAACCCTAACAATAAAACTAACCCTAACACAACCATAACCCTAACACTAACCTTAACCATAACCATAACCCTCATCTTCAGCCTCAACCTAACAGCAATCTTTTTTTTTTTTTTTTTGGGTCCGGTCGTGGGGCCTGAACTCTGGGCCTGGGCGCTGTCCTTAAGCTCTTCAGCTCAAGGCTAGCACTCTACCACTTGAGCCACAGCGCCACTTCCGGGTTTTTTCTTTTTGCTTATGTGGGGCTGAGGAATCGAACCCAGGGACTCGAGCATGCAAGGCAAGCGCTCTACCACTGAGCCACTTTCCCAGCCCCCCTAACCACAATCTTAACCCTAACCATAACACTAACAATAACCCTAACCCTAACCCTAATTCTCACCCCCACCCTCATCCTCAGCCTAACCCTAAGCCTAACCCTAACCCTAACCCTAACCCTCACCGTAACCCGAACCCTAACCCTAAACCTATACCTAAACCTAAACCTAAACTTAACCCTAACACTAAACCTAACCCTAATCCTCAGCTTCACCCTCGAGCTAACCCTCACCCTCATGCTCGGACTAAGCCTTAGCCTAAGCCTAAGCCTAACGGTACACCTGACCCTCACCCTAACACTAACCCTAACACTAACCCTAACTCTAAACCTAAACCTCACCCTCACCATAACTCTCAACCTAACCCTATCCCTCACCCTAACACTTACCCTCACCCTAAAACAAACCCTAACACTAACACTGATCCTCACCCTAACCCTAACCATCACCCTAACCCTAAAACTAAGCCTAACCCTAACCCTCACGCTCAGCCTAGTCCTCACCCTAACCCTAACACTCATCCTCCCCCTAAACCTCCCCCTAACCATAACACTAATCCTCAATCTAACCCTCAGCCTCACTCTACCCCTAACCATAAACCTCACCCTAACCCTAACCCTCACGCTTTCAGTAACCCTCACCTCAGCCTAACCCTCACGTTTACCCTTACCGTCAACCCCACACTAAACCTCACCCTAACCATTAACCTCACCCTCATACTAACCCTAACCCTAATACTAACCCTAACTCTAAACCTAAACCTCACCCTCACCCTCACCCTCAGCCTGAACCTAAGGCTAACCCTAACCCTAACATTAACCCTCACACTCATCCTAACCCTCACCCTAACCCTAACCCTAACACTAACCCTAACCCCTAAGCCTCACCCTCAGCCTCACCCTAACCCTAATTATAACCCTAAACCTCACCCTCACCCTAACCCTAACGCTAAACCTAACCCTAACCCTAACCCTCCCCCTAACACTCAACCTAACCATAACACTAATCACTAACCCTAACTCGAAACCTAACCCTAACACTAAACCTCACCCTCACCCTAACCCTAACCCTAACACTAACCCTAACCCTAACCCTCACCTTCAACCTCACCCTCAGCCTAAACTTAAGCCTAACCCTAAACCTAACCTAACACACACACTCACCCTTAACCTAACACTAATCCTCACCCTAACCGTAACCCTAATCCTAACCCTCCCCCTAACTCTCACCCTCACACTAACCCTAACACTAAGCCTAACCCTAACCCTCAACCTAACCCTCACCCTAACCCTAACTCTAATCCTAAATCTCACCCTCACCCTAACCCTAACTCTAACCTCAACCAAACCCTAAACCTCACCCTATCCCTAACCCTAACCCTAAACCTAACATTAACCCTAACCTTAACTCTAACCCTAAACCTCCCCCTCCCCCTAACCCTAACCCTAACCATGATGCTAAACGTCACCCTAAACCTAAACCTTACCCTAACACTTACCCTCACCCTAACACTAACACTAACAATAACCCTACCCTTAACCCTAACCATCACCCTTACCGTAACCCTAACCCTCATCCTAATCCTCATCCTAAACCTAACCGTAACCCGAAACCTCACCCTAACACTAACCCTAACCCTCACCCTAACCCTAGCCCCCACCCTAAAGGTAAACCCAACCCTAACGCTCAACCTAACCCTAAACCTCAAGCTCAAGGTAACCGTAATCCTAACCCTCACCCTAACCCTAAACTTAACCTGAACCCTAACTCTCACCCTAAACATAACCCTAACCCTCACTCAAACCCTAAACCTCACCCTCACCCTCACCCTCAGTGTAACCCTAAGCCGAACCCTAACCCTAACGCTAACCCTCACACTCACCCTAACCCTTACCCTAATCCTAATCCTAACCCTAACTCTAACCCTCAGCCTCAGCCTCACCTTAACCAAAAACCTCAACCTCACCCTAACCCTAACCCTAAACCTCACCCTATCCCTAACCCTAAACCTCACCCTCACCCTAGCCCTCAACCTAACACAAATCCTAACCCTAACCCACACCCTAACCCTCAACCTAACAATAACCTGAACCATCACTCTAAACCTAAACCTCAACCCCACCCTCATCCTCAGCCTAACCCTCAGCCAAAGACTAACCCTAACCCTAACGCTCACACTCACCCTCACCTTAACCCTAATCCTAACCCTAACCCTTAAACTAAACTTCAACCTAACCCTCACCCTAAGCCTAACCTTAACCCTAAACCTCACCCTCACCTTAGTCCTCAACTTAACCCTCACCCCAAACCTAACCCTCACCCTCATCCTAATGCTACCCCTAACCCTAATCCTAAACCTCACCCTAACCCTAACACTAACCCTCACAATCACCCTATCCCTAACCCTAACCCTACCTCTAAACTTCATCCGAACCCTAAACCTGACCCTCAACATCACCCTCACCCTCACCCTTACCTTAACCTTAACCCTAACCCTAAACCTAAGAATAACACTAACCATAAACCTAACCCTAAACCTCACCCTCAGCGTAACTCTAACCCTAACCCAAACCTTCACCTTAACCCTAACACTGACCCTCACCCTAACCCTAAACCGAACCCTAACCCTAAACCGAACCCTCACCCTAGCATATATCCTAACCCAAATCCTAAACCTATCACTCACACTAACCCACACTCTAACCCTAAACCTAACCCTCACCTTTAATCTAACCCTCACCCTCAGCCTCAGACTCAGCCTAACCCTAAGTCTAACACTAACTCTAACCCTAACACTCACCATCACCTTAACCCTAACCCTAACCCTAACCCCAACCCTAAACCACTCTAACACTAACCCTCAACATCAACCTAACCCTAACCTTAACACTCACCCTGGCACATACCCTAACACTATTCCTAACCCTAACGCTCACCCTAACCGTCACTCTAAACCTAACCCTAAACCTAACCCTCACCTTAACACTAACCCTCACCCTAATGCTAACCCTCACCCTACCCCTACCCATAACCCTCACACTAACCCTAAACCTCACCCTCACCCTAAACCTCACCCTCACCCTAACCCTAAACCTCACCCTCACCCTAGTGCTCACCCTAAACCTAACCCTAACCCTAACACTCACCCTAACCATAACCCTCACCATAACCCTAACACTCACACTAACCCTAAATCTAAACCTCTCGCTCACCCTCACCCTAACCCTAACCCTAACCCTCCCCCTCACCCTAAACCAAACCCTAACCCTAACACTCACCCTAACACTAACCCTAACCCTAACCCTAACCCTCACACTCACCCTCAACCTAGACCTAATCCTAAACCTAACCCTAACCCTCACAGTAACACTCAAACTAGCGCTCACCCTAACCCTAATCCTAACCCTAAATCTCATCTTAACCGTCACCATAACCCTAACCCTAACCCTCACCCTAACCCTAACCCTAACCCTCACCCTCATGCTCGGCCTAAGCATAAGCCTAAGCATAAGCTTAAGCCTAAACCTAACCTTCACACTAACCCTCAACCTAACCCTAACCCTAACACAAAAGCTAACTCTCACCCTAAACCTCACCCTCACCCTAACCCTAAATCTAACCCTAACCCTAAACATAAACCTAACCCTCAACCTAACCCTAAACCTCACACTCACCTTAAAAGTAAACCTAATCCTAACCCTAACAGTAACCCTAACCCTAACCCTCATTCTAACCATAATACTCACCCTAAACCTAACCCTCACCCTAAGACTTAAATTCACCCTAACACTAAACCTAACCCTAACACTAGCACTCACACTAACCCAAACTCTCCCCCTCACCCTAAACCAAATCCTAACCCTAACCCTCACCCTAACCCTAAGCCTAACCCTAACCCTAACCCTGACACTCACCCTCAACCTACACCTAATCCTAAACCTAACCCTAACCCTCACAGTAACCCTCAACCTAGCCCTCACCCTAACCCTAATCCTAACCCTAAACCTCATCCTAACCCTCACCCTAACCCTAACCCTAACCCTCACCTTAACCCTAACCCTCACCCTCATGCTCGGCCTAAGCCTAACCCTAAGCCTAAGCATAAGCCTAAACCTAACCCTCACACTAACACTCAACCTAACCCTAACCCTAACACAAAAGCTAACTCTAACCCTAAACCTCACCCTCACCCTAACCCTAACTCTAACCCTAACACTAAACATAAACCTAACCCTCAACCTAACCCTAAACCTCACACTCAACTTAACAGTAAACCTAATCCTAACCCTAATAGTAACCCTAACCCTAACCCTAACCCTCATTCTAAACATAACACTCACTCTAAACCTAACCCTCACCCTAACACTTAAATTCACCCTAACACTAAACCTAACCCTAACAGTAGCACTCACACTAACCCTCACCCTCACCCTCACCCTAGCCCTCACCCTAACCCTAACCCTCATCCTCATCCTAAACCTCACAGTAACCCTAAAACTAATCCTCAATATAAACCTCACCCTCACCTTAACCCTAACCCTCACCCGAAACCTTACCCTCACCCTTA
Organism: Dipodomys merriami; assembly: GCF_024711535.1. Classification (NCBI taxonomy): domain Eukaryota; kingdom Metazoa; phylum Chordata; class Mammalia; order Rodentia; family Heteromyidae; genus Dipodomys; species Dipodomys merriami. Next base: position 900,434 of record NW_027205337.1, read on the forward strand.
ATTTAATCCTCACTCTCAGCCTAACTCTCACCTTAAGCCTTACCTGCACCCTCACCCTAACCCTCACCCTAAGCCTAACCCTCATCCTAACACTCACCCTGACCGTAACCCTAAGCCTAACCCTAACCCTAACCCTCACCCTCACCCTAGACATCATCTTAACCCTAATCCTAACCCTAAAACTAACCCTAACCCTAACCATCACCCTTAACCTAATCCTCAACCCCACCCTCACCCTCAGCCTAACCCTAAGCCTAAGCCTAATCCTAACCCTCACCCTCACACTCAGCCTCACCATAACCCTAATCCTAAACCCAACCCTAACACTAACCCTAAACCTCAACCTATCCCTCCCCCTAACCCTCCCCATAACTCTAACTCTAACCCTAAACTTCAACCTCACCCTAACCCTCACCCTAAACCTAAATCTAACCCTCACCCTCACCCTCACTGTAACTCTAACCCTAACTCTAACAATAACACTAACCCTATCCATCACCCTAACCCTAACCCTAACCCTAAACCTCACCCGAAGCCTAACCCAAAACCTCAAGGTCAGCCTCACCCTAACCGTAAACTTAACCTTAACCATAACACTAACAATAACCCTAACCCTAATCCTAACACTGATCCTCACCCTCACCCTAACCCTCACCCTCAGGTTAAGGCTAAGCCTAACCCTATCCCTAAGCCTAACACAATCACTCACCCTAACATTAACCCTAATCCTAATCCTAACCCTAACCCTAACACTCATCCTAACCCTCACCCTAACCCTAACCCTAACACTAACCCTAACACTCAACCTAACCCTAATTCTAACCCTAACCCTCACCCTCAACTTCACCCTCACCCTAATCCTAACCCTAAACCTCACCCTAACCCTAACCCTTACCCTCACCCTCACTGTATCTCTAACCATAACCCTAACAATGACACTAAACCTAACCCTAACCCTCACCGTCACCCTCACCGTAACACTAACCCTAACCCAAACCCTCACCCTAGCCCTCACCTTAGCCCTAATCCTAAACTTAAACCTCACCCTAACCTTCACCCTAACCCTAAAACCCTAACAGTCACCCTAATCCTAACCCTTAACCTCACCCTCACGCTAGGACTAAACCTAAGACTAAGGCTAACCCTAACCCTAACTTTCACACTCACCCTCACCCTCATCCTCACAGTAACTCTAACCTTACCCCTAACAATAACACTAACCCGAACCTTAACCCTAACCCTAATCCTCACCTTGACAGTAAACCTCAACCTAAACCAAGCCCTCACCCTAACACTAACACTAATCCTAACCCTAAACCTTACCCTAACCTAACCCTAAACCTCACTCTCAGCCTCAACCTCAATGTAAACTTAATCTTCATGATAACACTAACAATAACCCTAACCATAACACTAATCCTAACCCTCAGCCTCACCCTAACACTAACCCTCACTCTCACCGTAACCCTAACCTAACCCTCACCCTAACCCTAAACCTAACCCTAATCCTAAACCTCGCCATAATGGTAACCCTAACCCTCACCCTCACCCTTGCCCTCATACTAACCCTAATCCTAACCCTAAACCTCATCCTAACCCTGACTCTAACCATAACCCTAACCCTCAACCTAACCCTAACCCTAACCTTGAAGCTAACCCTAACACTCACCCTCACCCTCACACTCAGCCTCAGCCTAACCCTAAACCTAAGCCTAACCCTAACCCACACACTCACCCTCACCTTAACCCTAATCCAAACACTAACCCTCACCCTAACACTCCCACTAATCCTAACCCTAAACGTAAACCTCACCCTCACCCTAACCCTAACTCTAACACTGAACCTAAACCTAAACCTCACCCTAACCCTAACCCAAACCCTCACCCTCACCGTAACAGTAACCCTAACCCTAACAATAACCCTAACCCTAACGCTAACACTAAACCTAAACATAAACCTCACCCTAATGCTAACCCTCACCCTAAAACTAACCCTAATACTAACACTAACCGTCACACTAACCCTAACCATCACCTTAACCCTAAACTTCAAAATAACCCTAAACCTAACCCTCACCCTCACCATAGCCCTATCACTAACCCTAACCCTCATGCTCACCCTAAACCTCACACTAACCCTAACACTGACACTCAATTTAACCTCACCCTCACCCTAACCCTAACCCTAATCCTCACCCTAACTCTCACCCTAACCTTAACCCTCACTTTTACCCTTACTGTCACACTCACCCTAACCCTCACCCTAATCCTAACCCTAATTCTAACCCTCATCCTAAACATAACCCTAACCATCACGCTAACCGTAACCCTCAACCTCACAATCAGCCTCAGTCTAAACCTAAGCATAAGCCTAACCCTAACCCTAAACCTCACCTTCACCCTAGTCCTCACCCTAACCATAATCCTAACCCTAACCCTAAAAATTACACTAATCCTAACCCTAACGCTCATTCTAACCCTAAACCTCACCCTAACCCTGATCCTCACCCAAACACCTTACACTAACAATAACCCTAACCCTAACCCTAACCCTCATTCTAACCCTAACCCTCACCCTAACCCTTACCCTCACCCTAACACTTACCTTACCCTAACACTAACCCTAAACCAAACACTAAACCTCACACTAACCGTAACCCTCACCCTACCCTAACCCTAACCCTAAACCTCTCACTAACCGTAACCCTAACCCTCACCCTCACTCTCCCCCTCACCCTAACCCTCACCATATCTCTAACCCTAACCTTAACAATAACACTAATCCTAACCCGAACACTAACCCTAATCCTAATCCTAACCCTAATACCCACCCTCAGCCTTACCTTCACCACAAACTTAACCCTAACCATAACACTAACAATAACCCTAACCATCACCCTAACCCTAACATTAACCCTCACCTTAACCCTAACCCTAACCCTAATCCTAACCCTATACCTCATCCTAACCCTCACCCTAACCCTAACCCTAAACCTCAACCTAACCCTAACCCTCACCCTCACACTCAGCCTAACCCTAAACCTAACCCTAACACTAACCCTCACACTCACACTCAAGCTAACCCTAATCCAAAATCTAACCCGAACCCTAACCATAACCCTCAACCTAACCCTCACCCTAACCCTAACCCTAACAGCAATCCTAACACTAACCTTCACACTAACCCTAACTCTAACCCTAAACCTCACCCTCACCCTCACTTTAATCCTTACCCTCAACCTCAGCCTAAACCTAAGCCCGACCCTAACCTGAATCCTCACACTCACACTCACCCTCACCCTAACACTAATCCTAATCCCAGCCCTAACCCTAAACGTCAACCTAACCCTAACCCTCACAATAACCCTAAACCTAAAACTAACCCTAACGCTAACGCTCACCCTAACCCTAAATCTAAACCTAAACCTCACCCTCAACTTAACCCCAACCCTAACCCTAACCCTAACCCTAAACCTCACCCTAAACATAACCCTAAACCTCACCTTCACCCTAGCCCTCACTCAAACCCTAATCCTAACTCTAACACTCATCCGAACCCTAACCCTAACCCTAAACCTAACCATCACCCTAACCCTAACACTCAGCCTCAACCTTACCCTCACCCGCAGCCTAACATTAAGCCTAAAACTACACCTAACCCTAACTCACACACTCACCCTCACCCTAACCCTAATCCTAACCCTAAACCTAACAATAACCCTAACCCTAAAGCTAACCCTCACCTTAAATATAACCCTCACCCTAACCCAAACCCTCACCCTAACACTTACCCTGACCCTAACACAAGCCGTAAGCATCACCCCAAAGTTCACACTAACCCTAATCCTCACAGTAACCTAAACCTCATCCTAACCTTAACCCTAACCCTAACCTAAACCTCAACCTCATCATAGCCCTCACCCTAACCCTAATTCTAACCCTAACCCTAACCCTCAACCTCACCGTAAACCTCACACTAACCCTAACCCTAATCCTCAATCTAACCCTCACCCTAACCATAACCCTAACCCTCACCCTAACCCTAACCCTCACCCTTATTTTAACACTCACCCTCAGCCTAAACCTCACCTTTACCCTTAACATCACTCTCACCCTAACCCTCAACCTTACCCTAATGCTCACCCAATCCCTAACCCTAACCCTAACCCTAAACCTACCCTCACCCTCAGCTTTACACTAATCCTATCACTATTCCTAACCCTAAACCTCGCCTTCACACTAACAGTCAGCTAATTCTTAACCTCACACTAATCCTAACCCTAACCCTAACCCTAACTCTCACACTAAACCTAAACCTTAACCTAACCGAAACCCTACACCTTACCCTAAACCTCATCTTAACCCTAACTCTAACCCTCACCCTAACCCTAACCCAAAACCTCAACATCACCCTAAATCTGACCCTAACCCTAATAACAACCCTAAACCTCACCTGAACCCTAACCCTCACCCTGAACATAACCCTCACCCTAACCATCAGCCTAACCCTCATCCTAACCCTAAGCATAACCCTAACCCTAACCCTCACCCTAACCCTCACGCTAACCCAAACCTTAACCCTAACCCTCACCCTCACCCTAACCCTCATCCTAACACTTAACCTCATACTCGCCCTAAACCTCACACTTAATCGAATCCTCACCGTAACTCTAACCCTAACAGTCACCCTCACCGTCACCCCCATACTAAGCCTAACCCTAACCCTCACCCTAATCCTAAAACCCACCCTAATCCTCACCCTAAAAATCACCCTAACTCTAATGCAAGTCTAAAACTCACCCTAACCCTCATGCTATCACTTATCCACAGCACAAAACTAACCCTAACCTTAACCCTCACCCTCACCCTAACCCTAATCCTAACCCTAACCCTCATCCTAACCCTCACACTAACCCTAAGGTTAACCATAACCCTAAGCCTAATCCTCACACACCCTCACCCTCAGCCTAACCCTAAGCCTAAGCCTAATCCTAACCCTAACCCTCACACTCACCCTCACTCTAACCCTAATCCTAACCCAAAACCTAAACCTAACCCTAAACATCAACCTTACCCTCACCCTAAACCTAATGCTAACCCTAACACTAACCCTAACCTAAACACTCACCCTTACCCTCCCCCCTCAACCTAACTCTAACCCTAAACCTCTCCCTCACCTTATCCCTAATACTAACCCTAACTCTAAACCTCACCGAAACCCTAACCCTCACCCTCACCCTCACCCTCACCCAAACCCTAAGTCTAACCCTAACCCTAACATTAACACTAATCCTAACCCTAAAACTAACCCTAACCCTAAGTGTAACCCTAACCCTCACCCTCACTGTAACCCTAAACCTCATCCAAAAGCTCACCCTAACCCTAACCCTAACCCTAAAACTCACCCTAACACTAACCCTAACCCTCACCGTCACCCAAGCCCTCACCCTAACACTAATAATAACCCTAATCCTCATCCTAACCCTCACCCTAACCCTAACTCTAACCCTAAAACTCACCCTAACCCTAACACTAACTAAAACCCTAACCCTAACACTAAACATCACCCTAACCCTAACCCTCACCCTCATCCTCACTGTAACCCTAACCCTAAACATAACAATAACCCTAAACCTAACCCTAAACCTCACCCTAAACATAACACTCACCCTAACCCTAACTCTCACCCTAACACTTACCCTAACCATTACCCTAACCCTAACTCTAACACTAACCCTCACAGTAACCCTAACTCTCACCCTAATCCTAAACCTCACCCTAACCCTACCCCTAACCCTAACCCTCACCCAAACCCTAACCCTCACTCTCACCCTACTTCTAACCATAACCCTCACCCTAACCCTAACCCTCATCCTCACTGTAAACCTCACACTAACCCTAACCCTAATCCTCAATCTAACCCTCACCCTCACCCTAACCCTCACCCTCACCCTAACCCTCACACTCACCCTAAACCTCATCCTATCCCTTATGCTAACCCTCACATTAATCCTTACCCTCACCCTTAATGGAACACTCACCCTCAGCCTAAACCTCACCTTTACTGTTACCGTCATGCTCACCCTAAGCCTCACCCTAAAACTTACACTCATCCTAAAACTCACCCTAACCCTAACCCTATCCATCACCCTAACCCTATCAATCACACTCACCCTCACCCTCAGCTTAAACCTATGCCTAAGCCGAACCCTAACCCTAAACCTCACCCTCACCCAACCCCATTACCGTAAAACTTATCCTAACCCCAACCCTCATCCTAATCCTCACCCTAACCCTAACCTTAACCATCACCCAAAACCTATTCCTCACCCCCACCCTTATCCTCAGCCTAACCCTAAGCCTAAGCCTAACCATAAACCTCACATTCACCCTAGCCCTCACCCTAAACCTAATCCTAACCCGAACCTTCATCCTAAACCTCACCACAACCCTAACCCTAACCATCACCCAAACCCTATTCCTCACCCCACCCTCAGCCTAACCCTAAGTCTAAGACTAACCCTAACCCTAACCCTCACCCTCACCCTAGCCTGCACCCTAACCCTAACCCTAAACTAACCCGAACCCAAATCCTAAACCTAAACCTAAACCTAACCTTAACCCTCACCCTAGCCCTCACCGTAACCATAATCCTAACCCTAAACCTCATCCTAACCCTCACCCTAAACCTAACCCTAACCCTCACCCTAACCCTAACCCTCACCCTCACCCTCAGCCCAACCCTAACCCTAATCCTCACACTCACACTCACGCTAAACCTAATCCTAAATCTAACCCGATCCCAAAACATAACCCTCACCCTAACCCTCATCCTAACCCTAATCCTAACAGCAATCCTTACACTAAACCTCACACTAACCCTAACTCTAACCCTAAACCTCACACTCACACTCACTTTAAGCCTCACCCTCAACCTCAGCCTAAACCTAAGGCTCACCCTAACCCTAACCCTAACCCTTACACTCACCCTCACCCTCACCCTAACACTAATTCTACTCCCAGCCCTAACCCTATCCCTCACCCTAACCCTAACCCTCACCCTAAACCTAAACGGAACATTAACCCTAAACCTAACCCTCACCCTAACCCTAACTCAAACCTAAACCTCAGCCTCACCTTAACCCTAACCCTAACCCTAACCCTAAACCTCACGCTAAATATAACCCTAAACCTCACCTTCACCCTAGCCCTCACCCAAAACCTAATCCTAACTCTAACCCTCATCCTAACCCTCACCCTAACCCAAACCCTAACCATCACCCTAACCCTAATCCTCAGCCTCAACCTCACCCTCAGCCTAACCTTAAGCCTAAACCTAAACCTAACCCTAACCCACACACTCACCCCCACCCTAACCCTAATCCTAATCCTAGCCCTAACAATAACCCTAACCCTAAACCTAACCCTCAACCGAAACATAACCCTCATCCTAACCCAAACCCTGACCCTAACACTTACCCTCACCCTAGCACTAACCTTAACTCTAACCCTAACACTCACACTAATCCTAACCCTCACAGTAACCATAAACTTCACCCTAACCTTAACCCTAACCCTAACCTAAACCTAACCCTCATCCTAGAACTCACCCTAACCCTAATTCTATCTCTAAACCTAACCCTAACCCTAACCCTCAACCTCACCCTAAACCTCACACTAACCCTAACCCTAATCCTCAATCTAACACTCACCCTAACCGTAACCCAAACCCTTAACCTAACCCTCACCCTAACCCTAACCCTCACCCTTATCTTAACCCTCACCCTCAGCCTAACCCTCACCTTTACCCTTACCATCACTCTCACCCTAACCCTCAACCTTACCCTAACCCTCACCCAAGCCCTCACCCTAACCATAACCCTAAACCTCACCCTCACCCTCAGATTTACACTAATCCTATCACTATTCCTAACCCTAAACCTCACCCTCACACTAACAGTCAGCTAATTCTTACTCTCAAACTAATCCTAACCCTAACCCTAACCCTAAGTCTCACAATAAACCTAACCCTCACCCTAACCGTAACTCTATCCCTTACCCTAACCCTCACCTTAACCCTAACTCTAACCCTCAACATAACCTGACCCAAAACCTCAACGTCACGCTAATTCTGACCCTAACCCTTATAACAACCCTAACCCTCACCCTCACCCTAACCCTCACTCTAATCATAACCCTAACCCTCACCCTAAACCTCACCCTAACCCGAACCTTAACCCTAACCCTCACCCTCACCCTAACCCTCATCCTAACACTTAACCTCATCCTCACCCTAAACCTCACACTTAACCGAATCCTCAATGTAACTCTAAACCTAACCGTCAACCTCACCATCACCCTCACGCTAAGCCTAACCCTAACCCTCACCCTAACCCTAAAACTCACCCTAATCCTCACCCTAACCCTCACCCTAACCCTAATGCTAAGTCTAACACTCACCCTAAACCTCATGCTATCACTTATCCACACCACAAACCTAACACTAACCTTAACCCTCACCCTCACCCTAAACCTCACCCAAAACCTAAACCTAATCCTAATCCTCACCCTAATCCAAACCCTAACATGAACCCTCACCTAACCCTAAACCTAACCCTCTACCTCACCCTAACCCTCACCATCACCCGAACCCTCAACCTAATCCTAACGCTCACCCACACCCTAAACCTCAAGCTCACCCTTACCCTAACCCTCAACTAATCCTCACCCTAACCCTAACCATTACCTAACCAAGACTCTCACCCTCACCCTCACCTTCACCCTAACCCTCACCCTCACCCTAGACCTCACCCTAACCATAACCATAACCCTAAACCTCACCCTCACCCTCACCCTCAACCTCAGCCTATCCCTAATCATATCCCTAATTCTAACCCTAACCCTATCCCTCATCCTAACCCTCACCATAACCCTTACCCTCACCCTCACTCTCGCCCTAACCGTAACCCTCACACTAAACCTAAACCTCACCCTAAACCTAAACCTACCCCTCACCCTAAACCTCACCATAAACTTCACGCTATCCCTAAACCTCACCCTCACGCTAGCCCTCACCCTAACCCTAATTCTAACCCTAACCTTCACCCTAACCCTCATCCTCACCCTAAACCTCACACTAACCCTAACCCTAATCCCCAATCTAACCCTAACCCTAATCCTAACCCTAACCTTCACCCTAACCCTAACCCTCACCCTTACCGTAACTCTCACCCTTAGCCTTACCCTCAACTTTACTCTTACCATCACGCTCATCGTAACCCTCACCCTAACCCGAACCCTCATCCTAACCCTCACCCTAACCCTAACCCTATCCATCACCATAACCCTAACCCTCACACTCACCATCACCCTCAGCTTAAACCTATGCCTAAGCCTAACCCTAACCTTAACCCTCCCCTCACCCTAACCCTAATCCTAACCCTAACCCTCATCCTAACCCTCACCTAACCCTAAGGTTATCCATCACCCTAAGCCTAATCCTCACACCCACCCTCACCCTCAGCCAAACCCTAAGACTAAGCCTAATCCTAACCCTAACCCTCACACTCAGTCTCACCCTAACCCTAATCCTAACCCTAAACCTAGCCCAAACCCTAAACCTCAACCTTACCCTCACTCTAAACCTAAAGCTAACCGTAACACTAACCCTAACCCTAACCCTCACCCTAAACCTCCCCCTCAAACTAAGTCTAACCCTAAACCTCACCGTCACCCTATCCCTAATCCTAACCCTAAAACTAACCCTTACTCTAACCCAAAGCTTCACTCTCAGCCTCAGCCTCATGGGAAATGTAACCCTAACCATAACATTTACAATAACCCTAACCCTAATCCTAACCATCACACTCATCATAACCATAATCCTAACCCTAACCCTTGCCCTAACCTAAACCCTCACTCTCACTGAAACCCTAACCCTCATCTTAACCCTCAACCTAACCTAACCTTAACACTCACCCTAACCCTTTACCTCACCCTAATCCTAACACTAAGCCTGACCTAAACCTCCTCCTCACCCTCAAGCTGGGCCTAAGCCTAAGCCTAAGCCTAAGCCTAGTCCTAACCCTAACCCTAACAAAAACCCTAACCCTCAACCTAAAACTCAACCTAACCCTAACCCTAACCCTAACCCTAAACTTCACATTAACCCTAACCCAAACCCTACCTCTCATCCTGACACTCAAGCTAACTTTAACCCTCACCCTCACCAGAACCCTAAACCTAACACTAACCCTAAACCTCACCTTAAGGCTAATTCTAACCCTAACCCTAACCCTAACCGGCACCCTAACCCTAATCCTCACCTAAACCCTCACCCTCAGCCTAACCCTAAGGCTAACAGTAAGCCTAACCCTCACACTCACCCTCACCCTAACCATAAACCTAAACCTAACCCAAGCCCTAACACTTACCCTCAACCTTACCCTCACCCTAACCCTAACCCTAACACTAACCCTAACCCTAACCCTCAACCTAAACCTCACACTAACCCTAACACTAACCCTAAAACTGACCTTCACCCTAACCCTAACTCTAACCCTAACCCTAACCCTAAATCTCACACTAACCCTAGCATTAAACCTCACCCTCACCCTCACCCTCACTGTAACCATAACCCTAACCCTAACAATAACACTAACCTTAATCCTAAGCCTCACCATAAACATAACCCTCACCCTAACCCTCAACCTCAACCTAACACATAAGCTCACCCTAACACTAACCCTCACACTAAGCCTACCCCTCACCGAAACCCTAAACCTCACACTAACCCTAACCCTAGTCCTCAATCTAATCCTCACTCTCACCCTAACCCTAAACCTTACCCTTGCCCTCACCCTCACCCTAACCCTAACCCTTACCCTTACTCTATACCTCACCCTAACCCTAACCCTCCCCCTTAACGACAACCTCAGCCTCAGACTAACCCCCACCTTTAACCTTAAGGACACCCTCAACCTAACCCTCACCATAACCCTAAAGCTGAACCTTAATAATCACCCTAACTCTAACCCTAAGCCTCACCCTAACCCTAACACTCACCCTAACCCTAACACTCACCCTCACCCTCACCCTCAGCCTAACCCTAAGCCTAAGCCTAACCCTAACTCTAACCCTCACACTCACCCTCTCCCTAACCCTAATCCGCATCCTAACCCTAACCCTAACACACACCACCACCCTACCCCTCACCCTAACCCTCACCCTACCCGTAACACTAACCCTAACCCTAACCCTCACCCTAACCGTCACCCTAACCCTATCTCTAACACTAAACGTCAAACTCACACTGACCCTAAATTTAACCCTAACCCTAAACCTCACCCTAAACCTAACCCTAAACCTCACCCTCACCCTAGCCCTCACCATAACCATAATCCTAAAACTAACCCTCATCTTAACCCTCATCCTAACCCTAACCCTCACCCTAACCCTAATCCTAACCATAACCCTAACTCTAAACCTCACCTTAACCCTAATCCTAAAACTAACCCTAACCCTAACCCTCATCCTAACCCTCACTTGAACCCTAACTGTAACCCTAAACCTCACCCTCAACCTCACCGTAACTCTAACCCTAACCCTAAACCTAAACCTCACCCTAACCCTAACACTCACCCTCACCCTCAACGTAACCCTAACTCTAAACTTAAAAATCACCCTAAACCTAACACTAACCCTCACCCTAACCATAATCCTCACCCTAACCCTAACCCTCACCCTAACACTTACCCTCACCCTAACACTAACCCTAACTCAAACACTAACCCTCACAGTAACCCTAACTCTCACCCGAACCCTAAACCTCACCTAAACCCTAACACTAACCCTCAGCCTCACCCTAGCCCTCACCCTAACCCTAATTCTAACCCTAAACCTCACCCTAACCCTAACCCTCATCCTCAACCTAAACCTCACACAAACCCCAATCCTGATCCTCAATCTAACCCTCACCCTCACCCTAACCCTCATCCTAATCCTTACCCTAAAACTCAACCTAATCCTAACCCTCACCCTTAGGGGAACAGTCACCCTCAGCCTAACACTCACCTTTATTCTTACCGTCACATTCAGGCTAACCCTCACCCTAACCCTAACCCTCATCCTAACACTCACCCTAACCCTAACCCTATCCATCATCCTAACCCAAACCCTCAAACTCACCCTCACCCTAAGCCTAACCTTAAGCCTAAGCCTAAGCCTATCCCTAATTCTAAACCTCACCCTCACCCTAGCCCTCACCCTAAACCTAATCCTAACGCTAAGCCTCATCCTCACCCTCAACCTAACCCTAACCCTAAACATCACCCAAAACCTATTCCTCACAACCATATTCACCCTCAGCCTAACACTAAGACTAAGCCTAACCCTAACCATAACCCTCAACCTCAGGCTCACCCTCACCGCAAACTAAACCCAAACCATAACACTAACAATAACCCTAATTTAAACCGAAACCCTAACCTTAATCCTCACGCCCACCCTCACCCTCAGCCTAACCCTAAACCTAACCCTAAACCTAAACCTAACCCTAAACCTCACCCTAATCCTCAGCCTCACCCTAACCCAAACACTAACATGAATCGTCACCCTAACTCTAAGCCTAACCCTAACTCTCAAACTCAACCTCAACATAACAATAAACCTAACCCTAAACCTCACCCTAAACCTAACACTCACCCTCAACCTCAACGTCACTGCAAACTTTACCCTAACCATAAAAATACAAATAACCCTAACCCTAACCCTAACCTTAACCCTAATCCTCACCCCTACCCCCACCTTCAGCCTAACCATAAGCCTAATCCTAAACCTAACCCTAAGCCTCACCATAACCCTAAACCTAACCCTCACCCTAACCCTAACCCTAACACTAAACCTCACCTTAAGGCTAACTCTAAACCTAACCCTAACCCTAAACCGCACCCTAACTCTCACACTTACACTCTACGTCAGCCTAACCCTAAGCCTAAACCAAACCCTAATTCTAACCCTCACACTCACCCTCAAACTAACCATAATCCTCAACCTAACACTATCCCTAACCCTAAACCTCACCCTAACGTTAACCCTAATCCTAACACTAACACTAACCCTAAACCTAACCCTCACCCTAACCCTCCTCCTAAACCTATCTCTAACCCTAAACCTCAAACTTACCCTGACCCTAAACCTAAACCTAACCCTAAACCACACCCTAACACTAAACCTCAACCTCACTCTAGCCCTCACTCTAACCCCAATCATAAACCTAACCCTCATTCTAACCCTCACCTTAACCCTAAACCAAACCCTCACCCTAACCTACACCCTCACCCTAACCCTCAGCCTAACCCTAAGCCTAACCCTAAACCTAACCCTAACACTAACCCTCACACTCACACTCATGCTAACCCTAATCCTAAATCTAATCCTATCCCTAACCATAACGCTCACCCTAACCCTCACCCTAACACTAACATTAACACCATCCCTATCGCTAACCCTCACACTAACCCTAACTCTAACCCTAAACCTCACCCTCACCCTCACCTTAACCCTCACCCTCAACCTCAGCGTAAACCTAAGCCTAACCCTAAACCTAACCCTAACACTAACCCTCAAACTCACACTCACCCTCACAAAAACTCTTATCTTAATCCCAGCCCTAACCCTAACCCTCACCCTAAACCTAACCCTCACCCTAACCCTAAACCTAACACTAACCCTAACAGTAACCCTCACTCTAACCCTAACTCTAAACCTAAACCTCACCCTCACCTTAACCCTAACCCTAAACTTAACCCTAACCCTATACCTCACCCTAAACATAACCCTAAACATCACCTTCACACTAGCTCTCACCCAAACCCTAAACCTAACCCTCAAACTAAACATAACCCTAACCCTAACCCAAACCCCCACCCTAACACTTCCCCTCACCCTAACACAAAACCTCACACTAACCCCAACTCTCACAGTAAACCTAAACCTCACCCTAACATTAACCCTAACCCTAACCTAAACCTCACCCTCACCCTAGCCCTCACCCTAACCCTAATTCTAACCCTAACCCTCAACCTAAACCTAACCCTCAACCTCACCCTAAACCTCACACTAACCCTAACCCTAATCCTCAATCTAACCCTCACCCTAAACGTATCCTGAACACTTAACCTAACGCTCACCTTAACCCTAACCCTCACCCTTATCTTAACCCTCACACTGAGCCTAACCCTCACCTTTACCCTTACCATCACTCTCACTCTAACCCTCAACCTTAACCTAACGCTCACCCAAGCGCTCACCCTAACACTAAGCCTAAACCTCACCATCACCCTCAGCTTTACACTAATCCTATCACTATTCCTAACCCTAAACCTCACCCTCACCCTAACAGTCAACTAATTCTTACCCTCACACTAATCCTAACCCTAACCCTAAACCTAACTCTCACAATAAACCTAACCCTCAACCTAACCGTAACCCTACACCTTACCCTAACCCTCACCTTAACCCTAACTCTAACCCTCAACCTAACCCTCACCCAAAACCTCACTGTCACCCAAAATCTGACCTTAACCCTTATAACAACCCTAACCCTCACCCTCACCCTCACCTTAACCCTCACCCTAACCCTCACCCTAATCATAACCCTAACCCTCAGCCTAACCCTCACCCTAACCCTATGCATAACCCTAACCCTAACCCTCACCCTAACCCTCACCCTAACCCTCATCCTAACACTTACCCTCATCCTCACACTAAACCTCACACTTAACCGAATCCTCACCGTATCTCTAACCCTAACCGTCACCCTCACCATCACCCTCACGCTAAGCCTAACCCTAACCCTCTCCCTAACCCTAACACTAACACTAACACTCACTTAACCGTAACCCTAACCTTCTACCTCACCCGAACCCTCACCCTAACCCTAATGCTCACGCACACCCAAAACCTCAAGCTCACCCTTACCCTAAACCTCAACTAATCCTCACCATAACCATAACCATTACCTAACCAAGAACCTCACCCTCAACCTCACCTTCAACCTAGCCCTCACCATCACCCAAACCCTATCCCTAACCCTAAACCTCACCCTCACCCTCACCCTCTACCTCAACCTATCCCTAACCCTATCCCTAATCCAAACCCTAACCCTCACCCTCACCCTAACCCTCACCATAACCCTTAGCCTCACCCTAACCGTAACCCTCACACTAATCCTAACCCTCACCCTAAACCTAAACCTATCCCTCACCCTAAACCTCACCATAAACTTAACCCTAACCCTAACCCTCACCCTCACGCTAGCCCTCAACCTAATCCTAATTCTAAACCTAACCCTCACCCTAATCCTCATCCTCACCCTAAACCTCACACTAAGCCTAAACCTAATCCCCAATCTAACCCTAACCCTAACCCTTACCCAAACCCTCACCCTAACCCTAACCCTAACGCTCACCCTCACCCTCACCCAAATGGTAAGTCTAACCCTAACCCTAACATTACCACTAATCCTAACCCAAAAACTAACCCTTACCCTAACCCTAATCTTCACTCTCAGCCTCACCCTCACTGGAAATGTAACCCTAACCATAACATTTACAATAACCCAAACTCTAATCCTAACCATCACCCTCACCCTAACCATAATCCTAACCCTAACCCTCGCCCTAACCTTAACCCTCACTCTCACTGAAACCCTAAACCTCATCTTAACCCTCACCCTAACCTAACCTTAACCCTCACCCTAACCCTTAACCTCACCCTAATCCTAACACTAAGTCTAACCTAAACCTCCTCCTCACCCTCAAGCTGGGCCTAAGCCTAAGACTAAGCCTAAGCCTAGTCCTAACCCTAAACCTCACCTAAACACTAACCCTAACATTAACCCTAACTCTAACCTTAAACCTCACTCTCACCCTAACCCTAACTCTAACCCTAACCCTAAAACTAAACCTCATCCTAACACTAAACCTAACACTCAACCTCACCCTCACATTAACCATAACCATAAACTTAACCCTAACAATAACTCTAACCATAACCCTAACCGTCACACTTACCATAAGCCTCACCCTAACATTTACCCTCAACCTAACACTCACCCTAACCCTAACACTAACCCTCACACTGACCAAACCATCACCCTAAACCTAAGGCTAACCCTCACCCTAACCATAAACCTCACCCTCAACATCACCCTCAGGCTAACCCTAAGCCTAACCCTAAACCTAACCCTAACAATAACCCTAACCTTAATCCTAACCCTCACCCTAACCATAACCCTCACCCCAAACCAAACCTCACCCTAACACTTACCCTCCCACTAACACTAACCCTGACCCTAACACTAACCCTCAAATTAACCCTAACCCTAACCCTTAACCTCAACCTAACCCGCACCCTCACCCTAACCCTAACACTAACCCTAACCCTAACCCTCACCCTAACACTCCCCCTAAAACTATGTCTCACCCTAAACCTCACCCTCACCCAAATCCTTACCCTAACCCTAACCCTAATCCCCACCCTAACCCTAACCCTAACCCTGACCCGCACCTTAACCCTCACCGGAAATCTAACCCTAACACTAACAATAACACTAACCCTAAACAAAACCATCACCCTAACCCTAATCCTCACCCCAACCCTCACCCTCAGCCTAACCTGAAGCCTAAGACTAGCCCTCAACCTAACCGTCACACTCACCCTCACCCTAACACTAATTCTAAACCTAATCCTATCCCTAAACCTCAACCTAACCCTCACAATCACCCTAACCCTAACACTAAACCTAACCCTAAACCGCAACCTAACAGTCCCCCTAACCATAACTCTATCCCTAACCCTAAGCCTAAACCTAACCCTCACCCTAAACCTAACCCTAAACCTAACCCTTAACCTCACCCTAAACCTCACCCAAAGCCTAAACCCTCACCCTCACCCTCAACCTCACAGTAACTCTAACCCTAACCCTAACCCTAACAATACCACTAACCCTAAACAAAACCATCACCCTAACCCTAATCTTCACCCCCACCCTCACCCTCAGCCTACCCCGAAGCCTAAGCCTAAGCCTCAACCTAACCCTCACACTCACCCTCACCCTAACCCTAACCCTAAACCTAATCCTATCCCTAAACCTCAACCTAACCCTCACAATCACCCTAACCCTAACACTAAACCTAACCCTAAACCGCAACATATCAGTCCCCCTAAGCATAACTCTAACCCTAACCCTAAGCCTAAGCCTAACCCTAACCGTCACCATAACCGCAACCCTAACCCTAAACCTAAACCTAACCCTAAACCTAACCCCAAACCAAACCGTAATCCTCAGCCTCACCCTCACCATAACACAAATCCTAACCTTTACCCTCAACCTAACCCTAAGCCTCATCCTAAATCTAACCCTAATCCTCACATTCAACCTCAACCTAATCTTAAGCCTAAACCTAAAACTATCCCTAACCCTAACCCTTAACCTAACCCTCACCCTAGCCCTAACCCTAACCCTAATCCTAACCCTAAACCTCATCCTAACCCTCAACCTCATGCTCGGCCTAAGCCTAAACCTAAGCCTAAGCCTAACCATAACCTTCACCCTAACCCTAAAACTAGCACTAACCCTAACTCTAAACCTAAACCTCACTCTCACACTAACCCTAATTCTAACCCTAACCCAAACCCTAAACCTTATCCTAACCGTAACCCTAAACCTCACTCTCACCCTCAATGTAACCGTAACCCTAACCTAACCCTAACAATAACCCTAACCCAAACACTTATCCTCACCCTAACACTAACTCTAACCCTAACACTAACTCTCACACTAACCCTAACCGTAACCCTAAACCTTAACCTCAACCTAACCCTCACCCTCACCCTAACCCTAAAACTGACCCTAACCCTAACCCTCCCCCTAACCCTCCCCCTAACCCTATATCTAACCCTAAACCTCACCCTCACCCTAACCCTCACCCTCACCCTAGACCTCAACCTAACCCAAATTCTAACCCTCACCCTCACCCTAACCCAGACCCTCATCCTCACCCTAAACCTCACACTAAGCCTAACCCTAATCCTCAATCTAACCCTCACGCTAAGCCTAACCCTAACCCTCAGCCTAACCCTAAACCTAACCCTAACCCTAACCCTAACCCTCAGACTTACCCGAAAGCTTACCTTAACCCTCACTCTCTCCCTCACTGTAACAGTAACCCTAACCCTAACCCTAATAATAACCCTAACCCTAACCCTAACCCTCACCCTAACCATAACCCTCACCCTAACCAAAACCCTCACCCTAACACTTACGCTAACCATAACACTAACCCAAACCCTAACACTAACCCTCACACTAACACTAACCCTAACCCTTACCCTTAAACTCAACCTAAACCTCACCCTTACCCTAAGCCTAAGACTAACCCTAACCATAACCCTCACCCTAACCTTACCCCTAACTCTATATCTAACCCTAAATCTCACCCTCAACTTAACCCTAACCCTAAACCTAACCCTAAACCTCACCGTAAACCTCACCTTAACCCTAACTCTCACCCTTACCCTCAACCTCACCGTAACTTTAACCCTAACCCTAACAATAACATTAACCCTAACCCTAACCATAACCCTCACCCGCAGCCTCACCCTCACTGCAAACTTAACACTAACCCTAACACTAACAATAACCTAACCCAAACCCTAACCGTAACCCTAATCGTCACCCGCACCCTCACCCTCAGCCTAACACTAAGCCTAACCATATCCTAAACATAACCCTCACCTTAACCCTAACCATAACCCTAACCCTAACCCTAAACATAACCCTAACCCTAAACATAACCCTAACCCTAAACCTAACCCTAATCCTCAGCCTCCCCCTCCCCCTAACCCAAACCCTAACACTAATCCTCACCCTAACCCTAAGCCTAATCCTAACCCTAACCCAAACCCTCACACTCACCCTCACCCTGACCCTAATCCTAAACCTAACCCTATCCCTAACACTAAACCTCAACCTAACCCTCACCCTAGCCCTCACACTAACCCGAAACCTAAACCTCATCCAAACCCTAGCCCTCACACTAACCCTAATTCTATCCCTCACCCTCACCTTAACCCTAACCCTCATCCTCACCCTAAACCTCACACTAACCCTAAACCGAATCCTCAATCTTACCCTCACCCTAACCCTAACACTAACCCATACCCTAACCCTAAAAATAACCCTAACCCTCACCCTTATCTTAACACTAATCCTCAGCCTAAACCTCTCCTTTACCCTTAACATTATAATCACCCTAACCCACACCCTAACCCTAAACCTCATACTAACCCTCACCCTAACCGTAAACCTAACCATCACCCTAACCGAAATCCTCACCCTCAAACTCAAGCTCAGCCTAACCCTAAACCTAAGCCTTACCGTAATCCTCACCCTCACCGGAGCCCTCACCCTAATCTTAATCCTAACACTAACCCTCATTCTAACCCTCAACCTAACCCTAACCCTAACCATCACTGTAACCTTAATCCTCACCCCCACCCTCACCCTCAGCCTAACCCTAAGCCTAAGCCTAACCCTAACCCTAACCCTCACACTCACCCTCACCCTAACCCTAATCCTAACCCTAACCCTAATCCTAACAAAAAACCTCAACATAACCATCAACGTACCCTTAACCCTAACCCTAACCCTCGAACTAACACTCCCCCTAACCCAAAATCTAACCCTAAACCTCACCCTCACCCTAACCCTAATCCTAACCCTAAACAAAAACCTCACCCTAACCCTAACCCTAACCTTCACCCTCACCCTCACCCTCACCTTACCATAAATCTAACCCTAACCCTAACAATAACACTATTCCTAACCCTAAACCTAAACCTAACCCTAAGCCTAACCCTAACACCCTCAACCTAACCCTAATCCTCACCCTCACTGTAAACCTAACCCTCATCCAAACCCTCACCCTAACCCTAACCCTAACCCTCAACTTCACCCTAGTCATCACCCTAACCTTAATCCTAACCCTAATCTTCATCTTAACCCTAACCCTAACCCTAACTCTAAACATCACACTATCCTTAAACCTAACCCTCAACCTAACCCTAACCCTCACCCTAACCCTAAACTTAAGCGGAACCCAAACTCTCACCCTAATCCTAACCCTAATCCTCACCCTAAACCTAAATCTAACCCTAAACCTCACACTCACCCTAACCATAATCCTAACACTAATCATAAACCTAACCCTAACCCTAACCCTAAACTTCACCCTCACCCTCACCCTCACCGTTACCATAAATCTAACCCTAACCCTAACAATAACACTAATCCTAACCCTAAACCTAACCCTAAACCTAAGCCTAACCCTAATCCTAACACTCACCCTCACCCTAACCCTAATCCTAACCCTAACCCTACACCTAACCCTAGTCCTCAACCTCACTGTAAACCTAACCCTCATCCAAACCCTCACTCTAACCCTAACCCTAACCCTAAACCAAACCCTAACACTAAAACTAACCCTCAACCTCACCCTAGTCCTCACCCTAAACTTAAGCTTAAACCTAATCCTCATCCTAACCCTAAACCTAACCCTAACCTTAACCATCACACTGTCCCTAAAACTAACCCTAAACCTGACACTAACCCTCACCCTAACCCTAAACTTAAGCGGAACCCAAACTCTCACCCTAATCCTAACACTAATCAGCAACCTAAACCTAACCCTCACCCTCACCCTCACCCTCAGCCTAACACTAAACTGAAGCCTAACCCTAAACCTAAGCCTAACGCTTAACCTAATCCTAATCCTAACCCTAAGCCTAACCCTCACCCTCAGACTAACCCTCAGCCTAAACCTAACCCTAACACTCAGGCTAAAGCTAACCCTCACCCTCATCCTAACCCTAAGCTGAAGCCTAACCCTAACCTTAACCCTCACATTCACCCTAATCCTTACCCTAATCCTAATACTAACTCTAAGCATAACCTTCACCCTCACCCTATCTCTAACTCTAACACTAACCCTAAACCTAACCCTCACCCTCAGCCTCACCCTAACCCTAACTCTAATCCTAAACCTCACCCTCACCCTAACCCTAACCCTAAACCTAAACCTCAACCTAAACCTAAACCTCACCCTCACCCTAATCCTAACCCTAACCCTCATTCTAACACACACCCTATCACTAACCCTAACCCTGACCCTCACGCTCACCCTAATCCTAACCTAACCCTAAAGCTCAACCTAAACCTAACACTCACCCTCACCTTAACCCGTACCCTAACCCTCACCCTAAACCTAAACTTAACCCGAACCCTAACTCTCACCCTAATCCTAACCCTAAACCTCACCCTAACCCTAACCCTCACCCTCACCCTCAGCCAAACCCTAAGTCTAACTCTAACCCTAACCCTAAACCTCACACTCATTCTAACCCTAAGCCTAATCCTAATCCTAACCCTAACACTAAACCTAACCGTCAACCTAACCATCACATTAACCTTAACCCTAACAATAACCCTAACCCTAACCCTCACCCTCACCCTCAGCCTCACTCTAATCCTAACTTTAACCCTAAGCCTCAGCCTCACCCTAACCCTAACCCTAAAACTAACACTAAACCTCACCAAAAGCATAACGCTCACCTAACCCAAACGCTCACCCTAACATTTAACCTCACCCAAACACTAACCCTAACCTTAACACTAACCCTCACACTAACCCTAACCCTAACCCTAACCCTAAACCTTAACCTAACCCTCACCCTCACCCTAACCCTATCACTAAGCCTTACCCTAACCCTCACCCTAACCCTCCCCTTAACCATATATCTAACACTAAACCTCACCCTCACACTAACCCTAACCCTAACCCTAACCCTAAACCCCATCCTAAACCTAAACCTAACCCTTACCCGCACCCTCACCCACTCCGTAGGGCTAACCCTAACCCTAACAATAAAACTAACCCTAACCCTAACCCTCACACTCACCCTCACGCTCAACCTAACCCTAATCCTAAATGTAACCCTAAACCTTACCCTAACCCTCACCCTAGCCCTCACCCTAACCCTAATCCTAACCCTAAACCCCATCCTAACCCTCACCCTAACCCTAACCCTAACCCTCACTCTAACCCTAACCCTAAACCTCACCCTCATGCTCGGCCTAAGCCTAAGCCTAAGCCTAAGCCTAAGCCTAGCTCTAACCCTAATCCTCACCCTAACCCTAACCCTAACACTAACACTAATTCTAACCCTAAAACTCACTCTCAACCTTACCCTAACTCTAAACCAGACCCTAAACCTAAACCTCATCCTCAACCCTAAACCTAAATCTCACCCTCACCCTCAACTTAACCATAACCCTAAACCTAACCCTAACAATAACCCTAACCCTAACCCTCACCCTTACCTTAAGCCTCACCCTAACATTTATCCTGAACCGAACACTCACCCTAATCCTAACACTAACCCTCACACTAAATCTAACCATCACCCTAACTCTAAACCTCACCCTAAACCTAACCCTAGCCCTCAACCTCACCCTAGCCCTCACCCTAACGCTAACACGCATCCTCACCCTAAACTTCACACTAATCCTAACAATACTCCTCAATCTAACCCTCAGCCTCACACTACCCCTCACCCTAACACTCACGCTAACACTAACCCTCACTCTTACAATAACCCACACCCTCAGCCTAACCATCACATTTACCGTACGGTCACCCCCACCCTAACCCTCACCCTAACCCTAACCCTCAGCCTAACACTCACCCTAACCCTGACTCTACCCCTAAACCTCACCCTCACCCTAACCCTAACTCTAACCCTAACCCTAACACTAAATCTAACCATAATGCTAACGCTAATCCTCACCCTCACCCTCATTGTAACTGTAACCTTAACCCTAACCTTAACAATAACCCTAACCATAACCATAACCATCACTGTAACCCTAACCCTAAAACTAACACTAACACTAAACCTAAACCTAACCCTCAACCTAACCCTAATCCTCAGCCTCACTCTCACCCTAACCAAACCCTAAACCTAACCTTCACCATAACCCTAAGCCTAAACCTAACCCTAATTCTAACCCTCACATTCACCCTCACCTAAACCTATTCCTAAACCTAACCCTATCCCTAAGCCTAACCCTCACCCTAACCCTCACCCTAGCCCTCAGCCTAACCCTAATCCTAACCCTAAACCTCATCCTAATCCTCACCTTAACCCTAACCTTAACCCTCAACCTAACCCTAACCCTAACACTCACTCACATGCTGGGCCTAAGTCTAAGCCAAAGCCTAAGCCTAACCCTAACCCTAACGCTCACCCTAACTATAACCCTAACACTCACCCTAATTCTAACCCTAAACCTCACCCTCACACTAACCCTAACTCTAAACCGAAACCTAAACTTAAACCTAATCCTAACCCTAACCCTAATAATAACCCTAACAAAAACCCTTACCCTAACCCTACCCTAACTCAAACCCTAACCCTAACACTAAACCTACACCTAAACCTAGCCCTAACGCTAACCATAACCCTCACCCTAACCCTAAACTCACCCTAACACTAAACCTAATCCTCACCCTCACCCTAGCCCTCACCCTAAGCCTAACCCTCATCCTCACTCTCAAACTCACACAAACCCTAACACTAATCCTCAATCTAACCGTCACCCTCACCCTTACCCCAACCCTAACCCTCACCGTAAACCTAAGCCTCACCCTACTGTAACCCTCACCCTAGGCCTAACCCTCAACTTTACCCTTACCGTCACGCCCACCTTAACCCTCACCCTAACCCTAACCCTCACCCTAACCATTACCCTAACACTAACTCCACCCCTAAACCTCACACTCACCCTAACCCTGTCTCTAACCCTAACACTAACACTAAAAACCTCACCCTAACTCTAACTCTAACCCTTAACTTCATTGTAACCGTAACCCTAACCCTAACAATAACCCTAACACTAATCTTAATCCTAACCCTCAACCTCACATTAACCCTAATCCTTACCCTAACCCTCACCCTAACCCTAACCCTCACACTTATCGTAACCCTAACCCTCATCCTAACCCTCACCCTAACACTAACCCTAACCCTAAAACTCACCCTAACAATAAACCTACCCCTCACCCTCACCCTCAACCTCACTTTAACTCTAACCCTAACCGTAACAATAAAAGTAATCCTAACCCTAAACCTAACCCTCATCCTAACACTCACCGTCAACCTAACCCTAACCCTAACCCAACCCTCACTCTCAGCCTCACCCTAACCCTACCTCTAACCCTAAACCTCACCCTCACCCTAACACTAACCCTAATCCTAACCCTAAACTTCACCCTCACCTTAACCCTAAAACTCACCCTCACGCTAGCCCTCACCCTAACCCTAATCCTAATCCTAACACTCATCCTAAACCTCATCCTAAAAATAACCCTAACCTTAACACTCACTCTCACCCTAACCCTAACCCTAACCCTAACCCTCAACCTAAACCTAACCCTCACCCTCACTGTAACCCCTACCCTAACACTCAGACCTAACCCTAAACTTAACCCAAACCCTAACGCTCACCCTAACCCTATCCCTCACCCTAACTCTAACCCTCACACTCACCCTCACCCTCAGCCTAAACCTAAGCCTATCCTAACCCTAACCCTCACACTAATCCTAACCCAAATCCCACTCAAACCCTAACCCTGAATCTCACCCTCACCCTCAGCCTCACCTTAAGCCTAACCTTAACATTAATCCTAACCCTAACCCTAACCCTAAACCTCCCACTAACACTAACCCTAACCATCACCTTAACCCTAAACCTCACACTAAACCTAACCCTACCCTCACCCTAACCCTAACCCTCATCCTCACCCTAAACCCCACACTAACCCTAAAAATAATCCTCAATATAAGCCTCAGCCTAATCCAAACCCTAACCCTAACCCTCACCCTAAACCTAACCCTCACCCTTACCGTAACCCTCACCCTCAGCCTAAACTTCACATTTACCCTTACCGTGACCCCCACACTAACCCTCACCCTAAACCTAACCCTCATCCTAACCCTAACTCTACCCCTAAACCTCACCCTCACCCTAACCCGAACTCTATCCTTAACCCTAACACTAAACCTCAACCCAACCCTAAATCTAATCCTCACCCTCAACCACATGCTCAGCCTAAACCTAAGCCTAAGCCTAACGCTTACCCTAACCATCAACCTTACCCTAGCCCTCAGGCAAACCCTAATCCTAAATCTAACCCTCATCCTAACCCTCCCTCTATCCCTAACACTAAACCTCAACCTAAACCTAACTCTAAACCTCACCCTCACCCTAGTCCTCACCCTAGCCCTAATCCTAACCCTAACCCCGATCCTAACACTCCCCATAACCCTAACCCTAACGCTCATCCTAACCCCAACACTCAGCTTCACCCTCACACTCAGCCTAATCCTAAGCCTAACCCTAACACTAACCTTAACCCTCAATCTCACCTTAACCCTCACCCTAACTCTAACCCTAACCCTAACACAAAGCCTAATCCTAACCCTCACCCTCAACCTCAACCTAACCCTAACTCAAACCCTAAACCTCACCCTCACCATAACCCTTAGCCTAACCCTAACCCTAAACCTGACCCTAACCCTAACTCTAAACATACCCTTACCCTAGCCCTTACCCTAACCCTATTCCTAACCCTAATCCTCATCCTAACCCTCCCCCTAAAGCTAATCCTAACACTCACCCTATCCCTAACCCTTACCCTCAACCTCAGCCTCAGCCTAATCCTAACACTAACCCTAATCCTCACCCTCACCCTAGCCCACACCCTAACCCTAACCCTCACCCTCACCATAAATCTCACACTAACCCTAACACTAATCCTCAGTCTAACCCTCAGCCTAACCCTCACCCTAACCCTAACCCTGACCCTTACCGTAACCCTCACCCAAGGCTTAACCCTCACCTTTAACCTTACCGTGACCCCCACCTTAACCCTCAGCCTAATCCGAACCCTAACCCTAACCCCCACTCTAAACCCCACCCTAACCCTAACTCTAACCCTAAATCCCACCCTCACCCTAAACCTAAATATAAAGTAAACCAAAACCTAAACCTCACCCTAACCCCAACCGTAATCCTAACCCTAAACCTAACCCGAGGCCTAACCCTAACACTAAGCCTAAACCTCACACTTACCGTCACCCTAACCGTAACCCTAAACCTAACCATAACAATAACCCTAAACCTAATCCTAAACCTAACCCTAACCATAACCCTCACGGCAACCCAAAACTTAACCCTGAAACTAACCCTCACAGTAACCCGAATCCCACGCTAACCATAACTCTAACCATAACCGTAACACTAAAAACCTCACCCTAACCCTAACTCTAAACCTCAACCTCACCATAATCGTAACCCTAACCCGATCCCTAACAATAACCCTAACCCTAACCCTAATCCTAATCCTCAACCTCACACTAACCCTAATCCCAAACCTAACCCTCAAACTAACCCTAACCCTCACACTTACTCTAACCCTAACCCTCATCCTAACCCTAACCCTAACCCTAACCCTAACACTAAAATTCACCCTAACGCTAAACCTAACCCTCACCCTCAACCTAGCCCTCATCCTAACCCTAATCCTAACCCTACTTCTCATCCTAACACTCAGCCTAACCCTAACCCTAAACCTCACCCTAACCCTAACCCTAAACCTAACCCTCAACCTAACCCTAATCCTCACGCTCAACTTAAAGCTAACCTTAACCCTCACCCTAACCCTAAACTTTACCTGAACCCTAATTTTCAACTTAACCCTAACCCTAACCCTCACCCTAACCCTAACCCTCACACTCACCCTACCCTTACCCTAATACTAATCCTAACCCTAACCCTAAACCTCAACATCCGCCTCACCTTAACCCTAACTCTAACCCTAAACCCCACTCTCACCCTAAACCTAACCCTAACCCTAAATCTAAACCTCACCCTAACCATAACCCTAAACCTCACCTTCACCCTAGCCCTCGCCCTAACCCTAATCCTAACCCTAACCCTCATCCTAACCCTTCCTATAACCCTATCCGAAACCCTCACCCTAACCCTAACAGTCAAACCCACCCTCACACTCAGCCTAACCCTAAGCCTAACCACAAGACCTACCTGAAACCTAACCTTAACCCTCACACTCACCCGCATGCACACACTCACCATTACTCTAAACCAAACCCTAACCCTAACCCTAATCCTCACCCTAACCCTAACCCTAAACCTAACCCTCACCCTCACCCTAACCCTTACACAAACCCTAACCCTAACCCTCTCCCTAAACCTGTATCTAACCCTAAACTTCCCCCTCCACCTAACCCTAACCCTAACCCTAACCCTAAACCCCATCCTAATCCTAACACTAACCCTCACCCGCACCCACACCCTCACCATAACTCTAATGCTAACTCTAAAAATAACACTAAGACTAACCCTAACCATCACCCTAACCCTAATCCTCACCCCCACCCTCACCATCAGCCTAACCCTAAGCCTAAGCCTAACCCTCACCCTAATCCTCACACTCATGCTCACCCTAACCCTAATCTTAAACCTAAACCTATCCCTAAACCTCAACCTGACCCTCACCCTCAACCTAACCCTAACACTAACCCTAACCCTAAACCTCCCCCAAACCCACCCCCAAACCCTAACTCTAACACTAAACCTCACCCTCACCCTAACCCTAAAACTCACCCTAACCCTAACCCTCACCCTCACCCTCTAACTCACCCTAACTCTAACCCTGTCCATAACAATAACACTAACCCTAACCCTAACCCTAAACATAACCCTCACCCTCAACCTCACCCGCACTGAAAACTTAACCCTAACCATAACACTAACAATAAGACTAACCCTAAACTTTACCCTAACCCTAATCCTCACCCCCAACCTCACCCTCAGCCTAACCCTAACCCTAACCCTCCCTGTAACTCTAACCATAACCCTAAACCTAACCCTAACCCTAAACCTAAAACAAACCTTAAACCTAACCCTAAACCTAACCCTAATTCTCAGCCTCACCCTCATCCTAACACAAACCTTAACCCTAACCCTCACCCTAACCCTAAGTCTAACCCTAACCCTTAGCCTAACCCTCACACTCACACTCACCCTACCCCAAATCCTAAACCTAATCCTATCCCTAACCCTAACCCTAAACCTAATCCTAACCCTAAACCTCATCCTAACCCTCACTATTACCCTAATACTAAACCTCCCCCTCATGCTCTGCCTAAGCCTAACCCTAAGCCTAAACCTAACCCTAACCCTAACCCTAACACTAAAATTAACCCTAATCCTAACACTCACCCTCCACCTAACCCTAACCCTAACCCAACCCTCACCCTCAGCCTCACCCTAACCCTAACTCTAACCCTAAAGCTTACCCTCACCCTAACCCTAACCCTAACCCTAAACCTAAACCTCACCGTAACCTTATCCCTAAACCTCACCCTCATGCTAGCCATCACCCTAACCCTAATCCTAACCCTAACACTCATCCTAAACCTAACCCTAACAATAACCCTAACCCTCACCCTCAATTTCACCCTAACACTAACACTAACCCTCACCCTCACCCTCACCCTAACCCTAACCTAACCCTAATGCTCAACCTATCCCTAACCCTCAACCTCACCTTAAGCCATACCCTAACCCTCACCCTAACCCTAATCCTAACCATGACCCTAACCCTAAACCTCACCCTAACCCTAAACCTAAAACTAACCCTAACCCTCATCCTAACCCTCACTTGAACCCTAACTGTAACCCTAAACCTCACCCTCACCCTCACAGTAACTTTAACCCTAACCCTAAACCTGAACCTCACCCTAACCCTAACCCTCACCCTCACCCTCAACGTAACCCTAACTCTAAACTTAACAATCACCCTAAACCTAACACTAACCCTCACCCTAAACATAACCCTCACCCTAACACTAACCCTCACCCTAAAACTTACCCTCACCCTAACACTAACCCTAACTCTAACACTAACACTCACAGTAACCCTAACTCTCACCCGAACCCTAAACCTTACCTAAACCTTAACACTAACCCTCAGCCTCACCCTAGCCCTCACCCTAACCCTAATTCTAACCCTAACCCTCACCCTAACCCTAACCCTCATCCTCAACCTAAACCTCATACAAACCCCAACCCTGATCCTCAATCTAACCCTCACCCTCACCCTAACCCTCATCCTAATCCTTACCCTAAACCTCAACCTAATCCTAACCCTCACACTTAGGGGAACACTCACCCTCAGCCTAACCCTCACCTTTATTCTTACCGTCATATTCAGGCTAACCCTAACCCTAACCCTAACCCTCATTCTAACACTCAACCTAACCCTAACCCTATCCATCACCCTAACCCAAACCCTCAAACTCACCCTCACCCTAAGCCTAACCCTAAGCCTAAGCCTAAGCCTAAGCCTAACCCTAACCCTCACCCTCACCCTAGCCCTCACCCTAAACCTAATCCTAACGCTAAGCCTCATCCTCACCTTCAACCTAACCCTAACCCTAACCATCACCCAAAACCTATTCCTCACCCCCATACTCACCCTCAGCCTAACACTAAGACTAAGCCTAACCCTAACCATAACCCTCAACCTCAGGCTCGCCCTCACCACAAACTAAACCCAAACCATAATACTAAAAATAACCCTAATTTAAACCGAAACCCTAACCCTAATCCTCACCCCCACCGTCACCCTCAGCCTAACCCTAACCCTAACACTAAACCTAAACCTAACCCTAAACCTCACCCTAATCCTCAGCCTCATCCTAACCCAAACACTAACATTAATCGTCACCCTAAACCTAAGCCTAACCCTAACTCTCAAACTCACCCGAAACCTAACCTTAAACCTAACCCTAAACCTCACCCTAAACCTAACACTCACCCTCAACCTCAACCTCACTGCAAACTTTACCCTAACCATAAAAATACCAATAAGCTAACCCTAACCCTAACCTTAACCCTAATCCTCACCCCCACCCCCTAACCATAAGCCTAATCCTAAGGCTAACCCTAAGCCTCACCGTAACCCTAAACCTAACCCTTACCCTAACCCTAACCCTAACACTAAACCTCACCTTAAGGCTAACTCTAAACCTAACTCTAACCCTAACCCGCACCCTAACTCTCACACTTACACTCTACCTCAGCCTAACCCTAAGCCTAAACCTAACCCTAACCCTAACCCTCACACTCACCCTCACCCTAACCCTAATCCTAAACTTAACACTATCCCTAACCCTAACCCTCACCCTAACGTTCACCCTAACCCTAACCCTAACACTGACCCTAAACCTAACCCTCACCCTAACCCTCCTCCTAAACTTATCTCTAACCCTAAACCTCAAACTCACCCTGACCCTAAACCTAAACCTAATCCTAAACCACACCCTAACACTAAACCTCAACCTCACCCTAACCCTCACCCTAACCCCAATCCTAAACCTAACCCTCATTCTAACCTTCACCTTAACCCAAAACCAAACCCTAAGCCTCCCCCTAACCCTAACACTAACCCTAAACCTCACCCTCACCCTAAACCTAACCCTTAACCTCACCCTAAACCTCACCCAAAGCCTAAACCCTCACCCTCACCCTCAACCTCACAGTAACTCTAACCCTAACCCTAACAATAACCCTAAACCTAACCCTAAATCTAACCCTAAACCAAACCCTAATCCTCAGCCTCAACCTCAACATAACCCAAAACCTAATCTTAACCCTCACCCTAACCTTGAGCCTAAACCTAACCCTAACCCTAACCCTCACACTCAACCTCATGCTACCCTTAATCCTACACCTAACTCTAAACCTAAACCTAACCCTCAACCTAACCCTCACCCTAGCCCTAACCCTAAACCTAATCCTAACCCTAAACCTCATCCTAACCCTCACCTGCAACCTCATGCTCGGCCTAAACCTAAGCCTAAGCCTAAGCCTAAACCTAACCCTAACACCAAACCTCACCCTAACCATAACCCTCAACCTAACCCAAACCCTCAAACTAACAATTACGCTAACCATAACACTAACTCTAACCCTAACACTAACCCTCACACTAACACTAACCCTAACCCTTACCCTTAAACTCAACCTAAACCTCACCCTTACCCTAAGCCTAACACTAACCATAACCATAACCCTCACCCTAAACTTACCCCTAACTCTATATCTAACCCTAAATCTCACCCTCACCGTAACCCTAACCCTAAACCTAACCCTAAACCTCACCGTAAACCTCACCTTCACCCAAACGCTCACCCTTACCCTCAACCTCACCGTAATTTTAACCCTAACCCTAACAATAATATTAACCCTAACCCTAACCATAACCCTCACCCGCAGCCTCACCCTCACCGCAAACTTAATCCTAGCCTTACCAATAACCTAACCCAAACCCTAACCGTAACCCTAATCCTCACCCCCACCCTCACCCCCACCCTCACCCTCAGCCTAACACGAAGCCTAACCCTATCCTAAACATAACCCTCACCATAACCCTAACCCTAACCCTAACCCTAAACCTAACCCTAACCCTAAACATAACCCTAACCCTAAACCTAACCCTAATCCTCAGCCTCACCCTCCCCCTAACCCAAAACCTAACACTAATCCTCACTCTAACCCTAAGCCTAATCCTAACCCTAACTCAAACCCTCACACTCACCCTCACCCTAACCCTAATCCTAAACCTAACCCTATCCCTAACACTAAACCTCAACCTAAACCTCACCCTAGCCCTCACCCTAACCCGAAACCTAAACCTCATCCAAACCCTAGCCCTCACACTAACCCTAATTCTATCCCTCACCCTCACTCTAACCCTAACCCTCATCCTCACCCTAAACCTCACACTAACCCTAAACCGAATCCTCAATCTTACCCTCACCCTAACCCTAACACTAACCCTTACCCTAACCCTAAAAATAACCCAAACCCTCACCCTTATCTTAACACTCACCCTCAGCCAAAACCTCTCCTTTACCCTTACCATCATAATCACCCTAACCCACACACTAACCCTAAACCTCATACTAACCATCACCCTAACCGTAAACCTAACCATCACCCTAACCGAAACCCTCACCCTCAACCTCAAGCTCAGCCTAACCTTAAGCCTAATCCTCACCCTCACCAGAGCCCTCACCCTAACCTTAATCCTAACACTAAAACTCATTCTAACCCTCAACCTAACCCTAACCCTAACCTTCACCGTAACCCTAATCCTCATCCCCACCCTCACCCTCAGCCTAACACTAAGCCTAAGCCTAAGCCTAACCCTAACCCTAACCCTCACATTCACCCTTACCCTAACCCTAATCCTAACCCTAACCCTAATCCTAACAAAAAACCTCAACATAACCATCAACCTACCCTTAACCGTAACCCTAACCCTAACCCTAACCCTCGAACTAACACTCCCCCTAACCCAAAATCTAACCCTAAACCTCACCCTCACCCTAACCCTAATCCTAACCCTAACCAAAAACCTCACCCTAACCCTAACCCTAACCTTCACCCTCACCCTCACCTCACCTTACCATAAATCTAACCCTAACCCTAACAATAACACTAATCCTAACATTAAACCTAAGCCTAACCCTAATCCTAACACTCACCCTCAACCTAACCCTAATCCTAACAGTAACCCTCAACCTAATCCTAATCCTCACAGAAACTGTAACACTAACCATCATCCAAACCCTCACCCTAAACCTAACCCTAACCCTCAGCTTCACCCTAGTCCTCACCCTAACCTTAAACCTAACCCTAATCCTCATCCTAAACCTAACCCTAACCCTAACTCTAACCATCACACTATCCCTAAACCTAACCCTCAACATAACCCTAACACTCACCCTAACCCTAAACTTAAGCGGAACCCAAACTCTCACCCTAATCCTAACCCTAATCCTCACCCTAACCCTAAATCTAACCCTAAACCTCACCCTCACCCTAACCATAATCCTAACACAAATCATAAACCTCACCCTAACCCTAACCCTAAACTTTACCCTCACCCTCACCCTCACCGTTACCATAAATCTAACCCTAACCCTAACAATAACACTAATCCTAACCCTAAACCTAACCCTAACCCTAATACTAACACTCACCCTCACCCTAACCCTAATCCTAACCCTAACCCTACACCTAACCCTAATCCTCAACCTCACTGTAAACCTAACCCTCATCCAAACCCTCACTCTAACCCTAACCCTAACCCTAAACCAAACCCTAACACTAACACTAACCCTCAACCTCACCCTAGTCCTCACCCTAAATTTAAGCTTAACCCTAATCCTCATCCTAACCCTAAACCTAACCCTAACCCTAACCATCACACTATCCCTAAACCTAACACTAAACCTAACCCTAACCCTCACCCTAACCCTAAACTTTAGCGGAACCCATACTCTCACCCTAAACCTAACACTAATCATCACCCTAACCCTAACCCTCAACCTCACCCTCAACCTCAGCCTAACCCTAAGCCAAAGCCTAACCCTAAACCTAACCCTCACACTTACCCTAATGCTTAATCTAATCCTAATCCTAAACCTAAGCCTAACCCTCACCCTCAGCCTAACCCTAAGCTGAAGCCTAACCCTAACCATAACCCTCACACTCACCCTAACCCTTACCCTAATCCTAATCCTAACTCTAAGCCAAAACTTCAGTCTCACCCTAACCCTCACCCTAACCATAACTCTAACACTAACCAAAACCCGAACCCTCACCCTCAGCCTCAACCTAACCCAAACTCTAATCCTAAACCTCACCCTCACCCTAACCCTAACCCTAACCCTAAAACTCAACTTAAACCTAAACCTCTCCATCACCCTGATCTTAACCCTAACCCTACTCCTAACCCTCACCATAACACTAACCCTAACCCTCACCCTCACCCTCACCCTAATCCTAACCTAACCCTAAAGCTCAACCTAAACCTAACGCTCACCCTCACTTTAACCCGTACCCTAACCCTCACCCTAAACCTAAACTTAACCCGAACCCTAACTCTCACCCTAACCCTAACCCTAAACCTCACCCTAACCCTAACCCTCACCCTCACCCTCAGCCTAACCCTAAGCCTAACTCTAACCCTAACCCTAAACCTCACACTCATTCTAACCCTAAGCCTAATCTTAATCTTAACCCTAACACTAAACCTAACTGTCAACCTAACCATCACATTAACCTTAACCCTAACAATAACCCTAACCCTAACCCTCACCCTCACCCTCAGCCTCACTCTAACCCTAACTTTAACCCTAAGCCTCAGCCTCACCCTAACCCTAACCCTAAAACTAACACTAAACCTCACCAAAAGCAAAACCCTCACCCTAACCCAAACCCTCACCATAAAATTTAACCTCACTCAAACACTAACCCTAAATTAACACCAATCCTCACAATAACCCTAACCCTAACCCTAAACCTTAACCTAACCCTCACCCTCACCCTAACCCTATCACTAAGCCTCACCCTAACCCTCACCCTAACCCTCCCCCTAACCCTATATCTAACCCTAAACCTCACCCTCACACTAACCCTAACCCTAACCCTAACCCTAAACCCCACCCTAAACCTAAACCTAACCCTCACCTGCACCCTCACCCTCTCCATAGCGCTAACCCTAACCCTAACAATAACACTAATCCTAACGCTAACCCTCACATTCACCCTCACCCTCAACCTAACCCTAATCCTAAATGTAACCCTATACCTTACCCTAACCCTCACCCTAGCCCTCAGCCTAACCCTAATCCTAACCCTAAACCTCATCCTAACCCTCACCCTCATGCTCGGCCTAAGCCTAAGCCTAAGCCTAGCCCTAACCCTAACCCTCACCCTGACCCTAACCCTAACCCTAACACTAACTCTAACCCTAAACCTCACTCTCACCCTAACCCTAACTCTAAACCTAACCCTAAACCTAAACCTCATCCTCAACCCTAAACCTACACTTCACTCTCACCCTCAACTTAACCATAACCCTAAAGCTAACCCTAACAATAACCCTAACCCTAACCCTCACCCTTACCTTAAGCCTCACCCTAACATTTACCCTCAACCGAACACTCACCCTAACCCTAACACTAACTCTCACACTAAATCTAACCATCACCCTAACTCTAAACCTCACCCTACACCTGACGCTAGCACTCAACCTCACCCTAGCCCTCACTCTAACCCTAACACCCATCCTCACCCTAAACCTCACACTAACCCTAACAATAATCCTCAATCTAACCCTCACCCTCACACTACCCCTAACCCTAACTCTCACACTAACACTAACCCTCACTCTTAAAATAACCCACACCCTCAGCCTAACCCTCACGTTTACCCGTACCGTCACTCCCTCCCTAACCCTCACCCTAAACCTAACCCTCAACCTAACACTCACCCTAACCCTGACTCTACCCCTAAACCTCACCCTCACCCTAACCCTAACTCTAACCCTAACCCTAACACTAAATCTAACCATAATGCTAACGCTAATCCTCACCCTCACCCTCATTGTAACTGTAACCCTAACCCTAACCTTAACAATAACCCTAACCCTAACCCTAACCATCACTGTAACCCTAACCCTAACACTAACCCTAAACCTAAACCTAACCCTCAACCTAACCCTAATCCTCAGCCTCACCCTCACCCTAACAAAACCCTAACCCTTACCTTCACCCTAACCGTAAGCCTAAACCTAACCCTAATTCTAACCCTCACATTCACCCTCACCCTAAACCTAATCCTAATCCTAAACCTATCCCTAAGCCTAACCCTCACCCTAGCACTCAGCCTAACCCTAATCCTAACCCGAAACCTCATCCTAATCCTCACCCTAACCCTAACCTTAACCCTTACCCTAACCCTAACCCTAACACTCACCCACATGCTGGGCCTAAGTCTAAGCCAAAGCCTAAGCCTAACCCTAACCCTAACGCTCACCCTAATTCTAACCCTAACACTCACCCTAACTCTAACCCTAACACTCACCCTAACTCTACCCCTAAACCTCACCCTCACACTAACCCTAACTCTAAATAGAAACCTAAACTTAAACCTCATCCTAACCCTAACCCTAATAATAACCCTAACAAAAACCCTTACCCTAAACCTACCCTAACCCAAACCCTAACCCTAACACTAAACCTACACCTAAACCTAGCCCTAACGCTAACCATAACCCTCACCCTAACCCTAAACTCACCCTAACACTAAACCTAATCCTCACCCTCACCCTAGCCCTCACCCTAAGCCTAACCCTCAACCTCACGCTCAAACTCACACAAACCCTAACACAAATCCTCAATCTAACCGTCACCCTCACCCTCTCCCTAACCCTAACTCTCACCTTAAACCTAACCCTCACCCTACTGTAACCCTCACCCTAGGCCTAACCCTCAAATTTACCCTTACCGTCACGCCCACCTTAACCCTCACCCTAACACTAACCCTCACCTTAACCTTCTCCCTAACCCTAACTCTACCCCTAAACCTCACACTCACCCTAACCCTGTCTCTAACACTAACACTAACACTAAAAACCTCACCCTAACTCTAACTCTAACCCTCAACCTCATTGATACCGTAACCCTAACCCTAACAATAACCCTAACCCTAACCCTAATCCTAACCCTCAACCTCACATTAACCCTAATCCTTACCCTAATCCTCACTCTAACCCTAACCCTCATCCTAACCTTCACCCTAACACTAACCCTAACCCTAAAACTCACCCTAACAATAAACCTACCCCTCACCCTCACCCTCACCCTCAACCTCACCTTAACTCTAACCTTAACAATTACAGTAATCCTAACCCTAAACCTAACCCTAATCCTAACACTACCCTCACCCTCAGCCTCACCCTAACCCTACCTCTAACCCTAAACCTCACCCTCACCCTAACCCTAACCCTAATCCTAACCCAAAACCTCACCCTAACCTTAACCCTAAAACTCACCCTCAAGCTAGCCCTCACCCTAACCCTAATCCTAACCCTAAACTCATCCTAAAGCTCATCCTAAAAATAAACCTAATCCTAACCCTCACCCTCACCCTAACCCTAACCCTAACCCTAAACCTCAACCTAAACCTAACCCTCACCCTCACTGTTACCCCTACCCTAACACGCACCCTAACCCTAAACTTAACCCAAATCCTAACTCTCACCCTAACCCTATCCCTCACCCTAACACTAATCCTCACACTCACCCTCAACCTCAGCCTAAACCTAAGCTTATACCTAACCCTCACCCTCACTGTAACCCCTACCCTAACACTCACCCTAACCCTAAACTTAACCCAAACCCTAACTCTCACCCTAACCCTATCCCTCACCCTAACTCTAATCCTCACACTCACCCTCACCCTCAGCCTAAACCTAAGCCTATCCCTATCCCTAACCCTAACCCTCACATTCATCCTAACCCAAATCCCAATCAAACCCTAACCCTGACTCTCACCCTCACCTTAAGCCTCACATTAAGCCTAAACCTAAAATTAATCCTAACCCTAACCCTAACCCTAAACCTCACAC
Source organism: Dipodomys merriami (assembly GCF_024711535.1). Taxonomy (NCBI): domain Eukaryota; kingdom Metazoa; phylum Chordata; class Mammalia; order Rodentia; family Heteromyidae; genus Dipodomys; species Dipodomys merriami. The sequence continues at coordinate 938,128 of NW_027205337.1, forward strand.
TAACACTAACCCTAACCATCACCTTAACCCTAAACCTCACCCTAAACCTAACCCTAAACCTAACCCTCACCCTTACCGTAACCCTCATCCTCAGCCTAAACTTCACATTTACCCTTATCGTGACCCCCACACTAACCCTCACCCTAAACCTAACCCTCATCCTAACCCTAACTCTACCCCTAAACCTCACCCTCACCCTAACCCGAACTCTATCCCTAACCCTAACACTAAAACTCAACCCAACCCTAAAGCTAATCCTCACCCTCAACCACATGCTCAGCCTAAACCTAAGCCTAAGCCTAACGCTTACCCTAACCATTAACCTCACCCTAGCCCTCAGGCTAACCCTAATCCTAAACCTAACACTCATCCTAACCCTCCCTCTATCCCTAACACTAAACCTCAACCTAAACCTAACACTAAACCACACACTCACCTTAGCCCTCACCCTAGCCCTAATCCTAACCCTAACCCTGATCCTAACCCTCCCCATAACCCTAACCCTAACCCTCACCCTAACCCTAACACTCAGCTTCACCCTCAAACTCAGCCTAATCCTAAGCCTAACCCTAACACTAACCTTAACCCTCAATCTCACCTTAACCCTCACCCTAACGCTAACCCTAACCCTAACACTAAGCCTAACCCTAAACCTCACCCTCAGCCTCACCTTAAATCTAACTCAAACCCTAAACCTCACCCTCACCATAACCCTTAGCCTAACCCTAACCCTAAACCTGACCCTAACCCTAACTCTAAACCTACCCTTACCCTAGCCCTTACCCTAACCCTAATCCTAACCCTAATCCTCATCCGAACCGTCCCCCTAACCCTAACCCTAACCCTTACCCTCAACCTCACCCTCAGCCTAATCCTAACACTAACCCTAATCCTCACCCTCACCCTAGACCACATCCTAACCCTAACCCTCACCCTCACCATAAATCTCACACTAACCCTAACACTAATCCTCAGTCTAACACTCAGCCTCAGCCTAATCCTCAGCCTAACACTCACCCTAACCCTAACCCTGACCCTTACCGTAACCCTCACCCTAGGCCTAACCCTCACCTTTAACCTTACCGTGACCCCCACCTTAACCCTCAGCCTAATCCGAACCCTAACCCTAACCCCCACTCTAACCCTCACCCTAATCCTAACTCTTACCCTAAATCCTACCTTCACCCTAAACCTAACTATAAAGTAAACCAAAACCTAAACCTCACCCTAACCCCAACCGTAATCCTAACCCTAACCCTAACCTTAGGCCTAACCCTAACACTAAGCCTAAACCTCACACTTACCGTCACCCTAACCGTAACCCTAAACCTAACCATAACAATAACCCTAACCCTAATCCTAACCCTAACCCTAACCATAACCCTCACCACAACCCAAAACTTAACCCTAACACTAAACCTCTCAATATCCCGAACCTCATGCTAACCCTAACTCTAACCCTAACTGTAACACTAAAAACCTCACCCTAACCCTAATTCTAAACCTCAACCTCACCATAATCGTAACCCTAACCCGATCCCTAACAATAACACTAACCCTAACCCTAATCCTCAACCTCACACTAAACCTAATCCTAAACCTAACCCTCAACCTAACCCTAACCCTCACACTTACTCTAACCCTATCCCTCATCCTAACCCTCACCCTAACCCTAACCCTAACACTAAAAGTCACCTTAACACTAAACCTAACCCTCACCCTCAACCTAGCCCTCATCCTAACCCTAATTCTAACCGTACTTCTCATCCTAACCCTCACCCTCACCCTAAACCTCACCCTAACCCTAACCATAAACCTAACCCTCAACCTAACCCTAATCCTCACGCTCAACTTAAAGCTAACCCTAACCCTCACCCTAACCCTAAACTTTACCTGAACCCTAACTTTCAACTTAACCCTAACCCTCACCCTAACCCTAACCCTCACACTCACCCTACCCTTACCCTAATGCTAATCCTAACCCTAACCCTAACCCTCAACCTCCGCCTCACCTTAACCCTAACTCTAACCCTAAACCCCACGCTCACCCTAACCCTAACCCTACCCCTAAACCTAAACCTCAACCTAACCATAACCCTAAAACTCACCTTCACCCTAACCCTAACCCTAACCCTAATCCTAACCCTAACCCTCATCCTAACCCTCCCTATAACCCTATCCAAAAACCTCAACCTAACCCTAACCCTCAAACCCACCCTCACACTCAGCCTAACCCTAAGCCTAACCACAAGCCTTACCTGAAACCTAACCTTAACCCTTACACTCACCCGCACCCTCACCCTCACCATAACTCTAAACCAAACCCTAACCCTAACCCTAAACCTCACCCTAACCCTAACCCTAACACTAACCCTCACCCTCACCCTAACACTAAAACAAACCCTAACCCTAACCCTCCCCCTAACCCTAAAATTTACCTGAACCCTAACTTTCAACTTAACCCTAACCCTAACCCTCACCCTAACCCTAACCCTCACACTCACCCTACCCTTACCCTAATGCTAATCCTAACCCTAACCCTAACCCTCAACCTCCGCCTCACCTTAACCCTAACTATAACCCTAAACCCCACGCTCACCCTAACCCTAACCCTACCCCTAAACCTAAACCTCAACCTAACCATAAACCTAAACCTCACCTTCACCCTAACCCTAACCCTAACCCTAATCCTAACCCTAACCCTCATCCTAACCCTCCCTATAACCCTATCCAAAAACCTCAACCTAACCCTAACCCTCAAACCCACCCTCACACTCAGCCTAACCCTAAGCCTAACCACAAGCCTTACCTGAAACCTAACCTTAACCCTTACACTCACCCGCACCCTCACCCTCACCATAACTCTAAACCAAACCCTAACCCTAACCCTAAACCTCACCCTAACCCTAACCCTAACACTAACCCTCACCCTCACCCTAACCCTAAAACAAACCCTAACCCTAACCCTCCCCCTAACCCTCCCCCTAACCCTGTATCTAACCCTAAACTTCCCCCTCCACCTAAACCTATCCTTAACCCTAACCCTAAACCCCACCCTAATCCTAACACTAACCCTCATCCTTATCTTAACCCTCACCCTCAGTCTCAACCTCACCTTAATCCTTACTGTCATCCTCACCCTAACACTTACTGTAACCCTAAAACTCATCCTAACCCTCACCGTAACCGTAAACCTAAACATCACCCTAACCCTAACCCTCACACTCAACCTCACACTCAGTCTAACCCTAAGCCTAATCCTAAGCCTTACCCTAATCCTCACCCTCACCCTATCCAACACTAACCCTAATCCTAAACATCACCCTAAACCTAATCCTTCACCCCACCCTCACCCTCAGCCTAAGCCTAAACCTAACCGTAACCCTCACACTCACCCTCACCCTAACCCAAATCCAAACCCTAAACCTAAACCTAACCCTAAAACTCAACCTAACCCTCACCCTAACCTTAACCCTCACACTAACCCTAATCCTAACCCTGCACATAACCTGCACCCTAACCCTAAATATAACCCTAAACCTCACCCTCAACATAACAATAATCCTAACCATAACCATAAACGTCACCCCAAACCTAACCCTCAACCTCACCCTCAGCCTCACCCTAACTGTAACTCTAACACTAAAATTAACACTAATCCTAACCCTAAACCTAAACCTAACCCTAACCCTAACCTTAATCCTAACACTTACCCTCACCCTAACACTAATTCTAACCCTAACCTAAACCCTAACCCTAACCCACATGTCACCACAACCCTAACCCTCATCCTAACCCTCACCCTAACCCTAACCCTAACCCTAATCCTCACCCTAACACTAATCCTAACCCTAATCCTCATCCTAACCCTCACCCTAACTCTAACCCTAACCGTCACAATAACCCTAACCCTAATCCTAACCCTCAACCTAACCCTAACTCTCATGCTCACTGTAAGACTAACCGTAACCCTCACCCTAACCCTAAACTTAAGCTGAACCCTAAATCTCACCCTAACCCTAACCCTAAACCTCAACCTAACCCTAAACTTCACACTCACCCTCACCCTCGGCCTAAACCTAAGCCTAAACCTAAGCCTAACCCTAACCCTCAGACTAACCCTAACACTTACCCTAATCCTAATCCTAACACTTAGCCTAACCCTCAACCTCAGCCTAAACCTTAATCTAACACTAACCCTAAACCTAACCCTCATCCTCAACCTCACCCTAAACCTAACTCTAACCCTAAACCTCACACTCATCCTAACCCTAACCCTAACCCTAACCCTAAACCTCACCCTCACTATCGCCCTCACCCTAACCCTAATCCTAAATCTAACCCTCATCTTAACCCTCACCATAAGCCTAACACTCATCCTCACCCTCACCCTAAACCTAAACCTAACCGTCAACCTAATCCTAACCCTCACCCTCAACATAACCCTTACCCTAACCCTCACCATAACCCTAAACTTAACGCGAACCCTAACCCTCAACCTAATCCTAACCCTCACTCTCAACCTCACCCTCAGCCTAACCCTAAGCCTAACCCTAAACTAACCCTAACACATACCCTCACCCTCACCTTAACTCTAATCCTAACCCTAACCCTCCCCCTAACTCTCACCGTAAACCTAACCTTAACACTAACACTAACCCTAAACCTCAACCTAACCCTCACCCGAACCGTAATTCTAACCCTAAACCTCACCCTCACCCTAAACCTAACTCTAACCCTAACCCAAACCTAAACCTCACCCTAACACTAACCCTCGCCCGCACCTGCACTCTCACTGTAACTTTAAACCTAACCATAACAATAACACTAACCCTAACCAGAACAATCACCCTACCCCTAATACTCACCCCCACCCTCACCCTCAGCCTAACTATAAGACTAAGCTTAACCCTCAACCTAACCCTTACACTCACTCTCACCCTAACCCTAACCCTAAACCTAAACTTAAACCTAAACATAACCCTAACCCTAAACCTAACCCTAATCCTCATCATCACACTCACCCAAGCACAATCCCTAAACTTAACCCTCACCCTAACCCTAAGCCTAATCCTCACCCTAAGCCTCACGCTCAACCTCACCCTAACCCTAACCCTAACCCTCACCCTAACCCTCACACTAGCCCTAATCCTAACCCTAATCCTAACCCTAACCCTCACCCTAAACCTAACCCTAAACCTCACCCTCACCCTAGCCGTCACCCTAACCCTAATCCTAACCTTAAAGCTCATCCAAACCCTCCCCATAACCCTAACCCTAGCCCTCACCCTAAACCTAAACCTCACCATCAATCTCACCCTCAGCCTAACACTAACCTTCGCCCTAACCCTCACATTCACCCTAACAGTAAACCTAATCCTAATCCTAAACCTAAACCTATCCCTAAATCTCAACCTAAACCACAACCTCACCCTAAACCTAACACTAACCCTAACACTTAACCTCACCCTAACAGTCCCCCTAAACCTAACTCTAACCCTAAACCTCACCCTCACCCTCAACCTCAAAGTAACTCTAACTCTAAAACCATAAACCTCACCATCATCCTCACCCTCACCACAAACTTAACCATAACCATAACACTAACAATAACCCTAACCCTAACCCTAACCCTAAACTTAAGCCTAACTCTCACCCTCCCCCTAACCCTAACCCTATCCCTCACCCTAACCATAAACTTAACCCAAATCCTAACTCTCACCCTAACCCTAACCCTAACCCTCACACTAACCCTAACCCTCAGCCTAACCCTAAGCCTAACCGTAACCCTAACCCTAACCTTCACATTCACCCTCCACCTACCCTCCGCCTAACCATATATCTAACCCTAAACTTCACCCTCATCCTAACCCTAACCCTAACACTAAACCCCATCCTAACCCTAAATTTAAACCTCACCTGCACCCTCACCCTCACCGTAACTCTAACCCTAACCCTAACAATAACACTAACCCTAACCCCAACCATCACCCTAACCCTAATGCTCACCCCCACATTCACCCTCACCCTAACCCTAATCCTAAACCTAGCCCTATCCAGAAACCTCAACCTAAACTTCACCCTCACCCTAACCCTAACACTAACCTTAACCCTAAACCTCACCCTAACTCTCCCCTTAACGCTAACTCTAACCATAAGCCTCACACTGACCCTCATCCTAACCCTAACCCTAACGCTAAACCCATCCCTAAACCTCACCCTAACCGTAACCCACACCCCCATCCTCAACCTCACGGTAACTCTAACCCTAACCCTAACAATAACACTAATCCTAACCCTAACCATAACCATAACCCTCACCCTCAGCCTCACCCTCACCACTAACTTAACGCTAATCATACCACAAACAATAACCCTAACCCTAACCCTAACCCTAATACACACACCCAAACTCACCCTCAGCCTAACCCTAAACCTAAACCTAAACCTAAACATAACCCTCACTGTAACTCTAACCCTAACCCTAACACTAACACTAAACCTAACCCTAATCCTCAGCCTCACCATCACCCTAACCCAAAACTTAACCCTAACCCTCACCCTAAACCTAATCCTAAACCTAACCCTAAACCTAACCCTCACACTCACCCTCTCCCTACACCTAATCCTAAACCTAACCCTCACCCTAACCCTAACCCTAAACCTAACCCTAACCCTAAACCTAACCCAAACCCTAACCCTAAACCTAACCCTAATCCTCAGCCTCACCCTCAACTTAAACCAAACCCTAACCCTAACCCCCAACCTAACCCTAAACCTAAACCTAACCATAACCATAATCATAACCCTCATTGTAACTCTAACCCTAACTCTAACCCTAACCCTAAACCTAACCCTAACCCTAAGCCTAGTCCTAAACATAGCCCTCACTGTAACTCTAACGCTAACCCTAACACTAACACTAAACCTAACCCTAATCCTCAGCCTCACCATCACCCTACCCCAAAACTTAACCCTAACCCTCACCCTAAACCTAATCCTAAACCTAACCCTAAACCTAACCCTCACACTCAACCTCTCCCTACCCCTAATCCTAAACCTAACCCTCACCCTAACCCTAACCCTAAACCTAACCCTAACCCTAAACCTAACCCAAACCCTAACCCTAAACCTCACCCTAATCCTCAGCCTCACCCTCAACTTAAACCAAACCCTAACCCTAACCCCCAACCTAATCCTAAACCTAAACCTAACCATAACCATAATCATAACCCTCATTGTAACTCTAACCCTAACCCTAACCCTAACCCTAAACCTATCCCTAACTCTAACCCTAACCCTAACCATAGCCCTCACTGTAAATCTAACCCTAACCCTAACCTTAAGCCTAAACCTAAACGTAATCCTCAGCCTCACCCTCACCCTAACCCATACCCTAACCCTAACCCTCACCCTAACCCTAAGCCTAACCCTAAACCTAAACCTCACACTCACCCTAACCCTAACCCTAATCTTAAACCTAAACCTATCCCTAACCCCAGCACTCACATTCAGTCTCAACCTACCCCTCACCCTAACCCTAATCCTAACCCTAAACCTCATCATAACCTTCACAATAACCCTAACCCTAACCCTCACCCTAACCCTAACCATAACCCTCACCCTCATGCTCAGCCAAAGCCTACTCCTAAGCCTAAAGCTAAGCCTAACCCTAACCCGAACCCTCACCTTCACCCTAACCCTAACCTTAAACCTAACTCTAACCCTTAACCTCACCCTCACCCTAAACCTAACTCTAACCCTAACCCTGAACCTAAACCTCATCCTAAACCTAACCCTCACACACACCCTAACCCTTACCCTAATCCTAATACTTTCACTAAGCCTAACCCTCACCCACACCCTAACCCTCACACTAACCCTAACTCTAACACTAACCCTAACCCTAACCCTCACCCTCAGCTTCACCCTAACCCTAACTCTAACCCTAAACCTCAACCTCACCCTAACACTAACCCTAAACCTAACGCTAAACCTCACCCTAACCCTAACCCTAAAACTCTAACCCTAAACCTAATGCTAAACCTCACCCTAACCCTAACCCTAAAACTCACCCTCACCCTAGCCCTAACCCTAACCCTAATCCTAACCCTAACACTCATCCAAACCCTCCCCATAACCCTAACCCTAGCCCTAACCCTAAACCTCAAAATCTCCCTCACCCTCAGCCTAACCCTAATCCTAAAGCTAACCCTAACCTCAAAATCCTAAAGCTAACCTCAACCTAAACCTCCCCCTCACCCTAAACCTAACCCTAACCCTAACCATGAACCTCATCCTAACTGTCCCCCTAACCCTAACTCTAACCCTAAACCTCACCCTCACCCTAATCCTAACCCTAACCCTAAACCTCACCCTAACCCTAACCCTCACCCTCACCCAAAACCTCAAAGTAACTCTAACGCTAAACCTAACAATAACACTAACTCTAACCCTAACCCTAACCATAAACCTCATTCTCAGCCTCACCCACACCGCAAACTTAACCCTAACCATAACACTAACAATAACCCTAAACCTAACACTAACCCTAATCCTCACCCCCAACCTCACCCTCAGCCTAAACAAAAGCCAAACCCTAAACCTAACAGTAACCCTAACCCTCACCGTAACCCTAACCCTAAACCTAACCCTAACCCTAAACCTAACCCAAACCCTAACCCTAAACCTCATCCTCACCCTAAACCTCACACTAACCCTAACCCTAACCCTAATCCTCAATCTAACCCTCACCCTAACAATAAACCTAACCCTAACCCTAACCCTAACCCTCACCCTTATCTTAACCCTCACCCTCATCCTAAACCTCAACTTTACCCTTACCAACACCCTTCCCCTAACCCTCACCCTAACCCTAAACCTCATCCTAACCCTCACCCTAAACGTAATCCTAACCATCATCCTAACCCTAAAACTCACCCTCAACCTCTTGCTCAGCCTAACCCTAAGCCTAAGCCTGGCCCTAACCCTAACCCTCACACTCACCCTAACCCTTACTCGAATCCTAATCCTAACACTAAGCGTAACCCTCACCCTCACACTAACCCTCACAGTAACCCTAACTCTAACACTAACCCTAACCCTAACCCTCACCCTCAGCCTCAACCTAACCCTAACTCTAACCCTAAACCGCACCCTCATCCTAACCCCAACCCTAAACCTAACCCTAAACCTCAACCTAACCCAAACCCTAAACCTCACCCTCACCCTAGCCCTTACCCTAAACCTAATGCTAGACCTAACCCTCATCCTAACCCTCACCCTAACACTAACCATAACACTCATCCTCACCCTCACCCTAACCCTAAACCTAACCCTAACACTCCACCTAAACCTAACCCTCACCCTCACTGTAACCATTACCCTAACCCTCACAGTAACCCTAAACTTAACCCGAACCCTAACTCTCACCCTAACCCTAACCCTAACCCTCACCCTAACCCTAACCCTCACCCTCACCCTCACTCTCAGCCAAACCCTAAGCCTAAGCCTAACCCTAACGCAACCCTCACACTCACCCAAAACCTTACACTAATCCTAATCCCAAACCTAAGCCTAAACCTCACCCACACCCTCACCCTCACTCTAACACTCACCCTAACCCTAACTCTAAGACTAACCCTAAACCTAACCGTCAACCTCAGCCTCAACCTTACCCTAACTCTAACCCTAAACCTCACTTTTACCCTATCCCTAACTCTAACCGTGACCCTAACACTAAACCTCACCCTAATCCTAACCCCAACCCCAACCTAAGCCTAAGCCTAACCCTTACTCTAACCCTCACCCTCACCATAGCCCTCACCGTAAACCTAATCCTAAACCTTTTCCTCATCCTAACCCTTACCCTAACCCTAACCCTAACCATCACCCTAACCCTAATCCTCACCCCCAACCTCACCCTCAGCCTAACCCTAAGCCTAAGCCTAACCCTAAACCTCAACCTAACCATCACCCTAACCTTAAACATAACACTGAACCTAACACTAACCCTCGACCTAAACCTCCCCCTAACCCTAAACCTAACCCTAAAACTCACCCTCACGCTAACCCAAATCCTAAACCTAACCCTAACCCTCAGCCTCACTGTTACCCTAACCCTCAACCTAACCCAAACTGAAACCCTAACCCTAACCCTAAACCTTACCCTAACACTAACTCTAATCCTCACCATCACCCTAGCCCTCACCCTAACCCTAATCCTAACCCTAAACCTCACCCTAACCATAAACATAACCGAACCCTAAATCTCAACCTAACCCTAAACCTAACCCTCACCTTAACCCTAACCCTCACACTCACCCTCACTCTCAGACTAACCCTAAGCCTAAGGGTAACCCTAACCCTAACCCTCACACTCACCCGAACAATTACACTAATCCTAATCCTAACCCTAAGCCTAACCCTCACCCTCACTCTCACCCTCACCCCAACCCTCACCCAAAACCTAACTCTAACACTAACCCTAAACTTAACCCTCAACCTCAGCCTCACCCTTACCCTAACTCTAACCCTAAACCTCACCCTCACCCTAACCCTAACTCTAACCCTAACCCTAACACTAAACCTCACCCTAACCCTAACCCTAACCCTCACCCTCACACTAACGGTAACCCTAACCCTAACCATAACAGTAACCCTAACCCTAATACTAACCCTCACCCTAACCATAGCCCTCACCCTAACACTAACCCTCACCCTAACCATAGCCCTCACCCTAACACTAACCCTCACCCTAACACTTACCCTCAACCTAACACTAACCCTAACCTAAAACTAAATCTCCCACTAACCCTAACCCTCACCCTAATCCTAAACCTCACCCTAATGCTAAACCTAACTCTAACCCTCACCCTGACCCTAGCCTTCACCCTAAACCTAATTCTAACCCTCAGTCTCACCCTAACCCTAACCCTCATCCTCACCCTATACCTCACACAAACCCTAACCCTAAACCTAATCATCAATCTAACCCTCACCCTAAGCCTTACCCTAACCCAAAACCTAACCCCAAACCTCACCCAAACCCTAACCCTAAACCTCAACCTCACCCTAGCCCTCACCCTAACCCTAATCCTAACCCTAACCCTTATCCTAACCCTCACCCTAACACTAACCCTAACCCTCGCCCTCACTCTCACCCTCACACTAACCCTAAACCTAACACTAAACCTCAACCTAACCCTAACCCTCACCCTCACTATAACAGTTACCCTAACCCTAACCCTAACCCAAAACTTAACCGAAACCTAACTCTCACCCTAACCCTGAACCTAATCCTCACCCTGACCCTCACCCTCACCCTCAGCCTAACCCTAAGCCTAACTCAATCCCTAACACTAACCCTCATCGTATCGCTCACCCTAACCCTAACCCTAATCCTAATGCTAACCCTAAACCTAAACCTCATCCTCACCTAACCCTCAACTTAAGCCTAATCCTAACATTAAACCTAACACTCACCCTAACCCTAAACCTCAGCCTAAACCCTAAAAATCACACTAACCCTCACAGTAATCCTCAACCTAACCCACAACCTAACATTAACCCTAACACTAACCCTAACATTAACGCTCGACCTAACCCTACAACTAACCCTAAATGTAACCCTAAACCTCCCCCTCACACTAACCCTAATCCTAAACTTAACACTAAACCTCACCCTAACCCTAAACCTCACCCTCACCCTCACCCTCACCATAACTCTAACCCTAACCCTAACAATAACACAAATCCTAACCCTAAACCTAACCCTTACCCTAACCCTAATCCTAACACTCACCCTCACCCTAACTATAATCTTAACCCTAACCCTCAACCTAACCCTAAACCTCACTCTCACCATAACCCTAACCCTCATCCTAACCCTAACCCAAACCCTAACCCTAACGATAAACCTTACCCTATCACTAACCCTAACCCTCACCCTCACCCTAGCCCTCACTCTAAGACTAATCCAAACCCTAACCCTCACCCTAACCCTAAACATAATAAAACCTTAACTCTCATCCTAATACTAACCCTAAACTTCACCGTAAACCTAACCCTCACCCTCACCCTCACTCTCAGTCTAACCCTAATCCTAAGCCTAACCCTAACCATAAACATCACACTCAACCTAACCCTTACTCTAATCCGAATCCTAACACTAAGCCTAAGCCTAACCTTCATGCTCAAACTCACCCTAACTTTAACTCAAACACTAACCCTAACCCTAACCCTCAAACTCAGGCCCACCCTTACCCTAACTCTAAACCTAAACCTCACCCTCACCCTAACTCTAACCCTAACCCTAAATTTGACCCTAACCCTAACACTAAACCTCACCCTCAACCTAGCACTCACCCTAACCCTAATCCTAACACTAACCCTCATCCTAACCCTCCCCATAACCCTAATCTTAACCCTCACCCTAAACTTCACCCTAACCCTAACACTAACCCTAACCCTAACCCTCCAAATAACCCTCACCCTAACCCTATCTCTAAACCTCACGCTCACCCTAACCCTAACTCTAACTCTAACCCAAAACCTAAACCTGACCCTAACCCTAAACCCTAACGCTCACCCTTACTCTCAACGTTACATTAACCCAAAACCTAACCCTAACAATAACCCTAACCCTAATCCTAACCCTCAACCTAACCAAAAACCTCACCGTAACCCATATCCTAACCCAAACACTAACCCTCACAGTAACCCTAACCCTAACCTCACCCTATCCCTAACTCTAACCCTAACCCTAACACTAAAAACCTCAACCTAACCCTCACCCTCACCTTCAACATAATCGTAACCCTAAAAATAACCCTAACCCTAACCCTAATCCTAACCCTCACCCTCACCCTAAACCTAAACCTAAACCTAACACTCACCCTAACCCTAACCCTCACCCTTACCGTAAACCTAACCCACATCTTAACACTCACCCTAACTCTAACCCTAAATCTCACCCTAACCCTAAACCTACCCCTTACCCTCAACCTAACCCTAACCCTCACACTCAACGTAAACCTAACCCTAACCCTCACCCTAACTCGAAACTTATCCTGAACCCTAACTCCCACCCTAACCCTCACCCTCACGCTCACACTCAATGTAACCCTAAGCCTAACGCTAACCCTAACCATAACCCTCACACTCACCCTAACCCTAAGCCTAACCCTAACCATAAACCTCAACTTAACCTAACCCTAAACATCACCCGCACCCTAGCCATTACCCTAACCCTAATCCTAACATTAACCCTCATCCTAACCCACTCCATAACCCTAACCTTAACCCAAACAATAACCCTAAAGCTCAAGCTCACCTTTAGCCCAACCTAAGCCTAACCCTAAGCATAACCCTAAACCTAACCACAACCCTCACACTCATTCTGCACCCTAACCCTCACCGTTACTCTAACCCTCACCGTTACTCTAACCCGAACCCTAACCCTAACCTAAACCACACCCTTACCCAATACCTAACCCTAACCCTAACCCTCATCCTCACCCTAACCCTAACACTAAACCTAACCCTAACCCTCACCCTAACCGTCACCCTAACCTTATATCTAAACCTAAACCTCACCATCACCCTCATCCTAACCCTAACCGTAACCCTAAACCCCACCCTAACCATAACCCTAAACCTCACCCGTACCCTCACCCTCACCATAACTCTAATTCTAACCCTAAAAATAACACTACCCCTAACCCTAACCATCACCCTAACCCTAATCCTCACCCCACCCTCACCCTCAGCCTATCCCTATGCCTAAGCCTAACCTTTACCCTAACACTCACACTCATGCTCACCCTAACCCTAATCCTAAACCTATCCCTATCCCTAAACCTCAACCTAACCCTCACCCTCACCCTAAAACTAACACTAACCCTAAACCTAAACCTCATCCTAACCCTCTCGCTAACCCTAACTCTAACCCTAAAGCTCAACCTCACCATAAACCTAACCCTAACCCTTACTCTAAACCTCACCCTAACCCTAACCCAAACCCACAACCTCAACCTCACCGTAACTCTAACCCTAACCCTAACAAAAAACTAACCCTAACGCTAAACCTAACCCTAACCCTAATCCTCAACCCCACACGCACCCTCAGCCTAAACCTAACCCTAACCCTACCCTTCGCCATAAGCCTAACCCTAACCCTAACACTAACACTAACACTAACCCTAAACCTAAACCTCACCCTAACCGTAACCATAAACCTCACCCTCAACCTAGCCCTCACCCTAACCCTAATCCTAAACCTAACCCTCATCCTAACCCTCCCCATAACCCTAAACCTAACCCTCACCCTCACCCTAACCCTAACCCTAACCCTAACACTAACCGTAATCCTAACCCTCAACCTAACCATCACCCTAACCCTAACTCTAACTCTAAACCTTACCCTCACCCTAACCCTAACTCTAACCCTTACCCAAACCCTAAACCTCTCTTTAACCCTAAACCCTAACCCTCACCCTTACCTTCACTATAACCGTAACCCTAAACCTAACCCTCACAATAACCATAACCCTAATACTAACCCTCACCCTAACCACAACCCTCACCGTAACCCATAACCTAACCCAAACACTAACCCTCACACTAACCCTAACCCTAATCTCACCCTAACCATAACTCTAACGTTAACCCTAACACTAAAAACCTCAACCTAACCCTAACCCTAATCCTCACCCTCAACCTCACCATAACCGTAACTCTAACAATAACCCTAACACTAAACCTAAAACTAACCCTCACCATAACCCTAACCCTAAACCGAAACTTAACCCTCACCCTAACCTAACCCTCACACTTACTGTAACCCTAACCCTCATGCTAACCCTCACCCTAACCATAACCCTCACCGTAATCCATAACCTAACCCCAAAACTAACCCTCACACTAACCCTAACACTAACCTCACTCTAACCCTAACTCTAACCCTAACGCTAACATTAAAAACCTCAACGTAACCCTAACCCTCACCCTCAACCTCACCCTCACCATAACCATAACCCTAACAATAACCCTAACCCTAACCCTAATCCTAACACTCACCCTCATCCTAACCATAAACCTAACCCTAACGCTCACCCTAACACTAACCCTCACCCTTACCGTAACCCTTACCCTCACCCTAACCCTCACTCTAACTCTAACCATAAACCTAAACCTCACCCTAACACTAACCCTAACCCTCACTCTCAACCTAGCCCTCAACCTAACCCTAATCCTAACCCTAGTCCTCATCCTAACCCTCACCCTAACCCTAACCCTAAACCTCACCCTAAGCCTAACCCTAACCCTAACCCTCAAGCTAAGTCTAACCCTAACACTCAATGTAAACCTAACCCTAACCCTCAACTTAACCCTAAACTTAACCTGAACCCTAACTCTCACCATAACCCTAACCCTCACCCTCACCCTCAGTGTAACCCTAAGCCTAACCCTAACCCTAACCCTAACACTCACACTCACCCTAACCCTTACCCTAATGCTAATCCTAACCCTAACCCTACCCCTCACCGTCAGCCTCACCTTAACCCTAACTCTAACCCTAAACCTCAAACTCACCCTAACCCTAACCCTAAACCTAACCCTAAACCTCACCCTAACCTAACCCTAAACCTCACCCAGACCCTAGCCATTACCCTAATCCTAATCCTAACACTAACCCTCATCCTAACCCTCCCCATAACCTTAACCCTAAACCTCACCTTCAACCTAGCCCTCACCCTAACCCTAATCCTAAACCTTATATCCTAAACCTCAGACTAACCCTAACCCTAACTCTCACCCTCACCCTCACACTAACCATAACCCTAACCCTCAACCTAACCCTAACCCTCACTCTCACTGTAACCATTACCCTAACCCTCACGCTAACCCTAAACATAACCCGAGCTCTAACTCTCACCCTAACCCTGACCCTAACGTCACCCTAACGCTAACCCTCAACCTTACCATCACCCTCAGCCTAAACCTAAGCCTAAGCCTATCCTTAACCCTAACCCTCATCCTATCCCTCACCCTAACCCTAACCCTAATCCTAATCCTAACCCTAACCCTAAACCTCACCCTCACCCTAACCCTCAACTTAAGCCTAACACTAACATTAATCCTAACCCTAACCCTAACCCTAAACCTCATCCTAAACCCTAAACCTCACACTAACCCTCACACTAATCCTCAACTGAACCCTCACCCTAAACTTAACCCTAACACTAACCCTAACATTAACACTCGACCTAACCCTACAACCAACCCTAAATCTAACCCTAAACCGCCCCCTCATCCTAACCCTAATCCTAACCCCAGCCCTAAAAATCACTCTAACCCTAAACCTCACCCTCAACCTCACCCTCACCCTCACCATAACTCTAACCCTAAACCTAACAATAACACTAATCCTAACCCTAAAGCTAACCCTAACCCTAACCCTAAACCTAACACTCACCCTCACCCTAAACATAATCTTAACCCTAACCCTCAACCTAACCCTAACCCTCACCCTAACAGTAACCCTAACCCTCATCCTAACCCTAACACAAATCCTAACCCTAAACCTAAACCTTACCCTAACACTAACCCTAACCATCACCCTCACCCTAGCCCTCACTCTAACATTAATCCTAACCCTAACCCTCACCCTAACCCTAAACATAATCGAACCCTAACTCTCACCCTAACCCTAACCCTAACTTTCACCGTAAACCTAACCCTCACCCTCACCCTCACTCTCAGCTTAACCCTAAGCCTAAGCCTAACCATAACCCTAACGATCACACTGACCCTAACCCTTACCCTAATCCGAATCCTAAACCTAAGCCTAACCCTCACCCTCACCCTCACCCTAATCCTAACCCTCACCCTAAATCTAACTCTAACACTAACCCTAACCCTCAACCTCAGGCTCACCCTTAACCTAACTCTAAACCTAAACCTCAACCTTACCCAAACCCTAACCCTAACCCTCACACTAAACCTTCCCATAAACCTAATCCTAAACCTCACCCTCAACCTAACTCTCACCCTAACCCTAACTCTAACTCTAAACCTCACCCTCACCCTAACCCTAACTCTAACCCTAACCCAAAATCTAAACCTGACCCTAACCCTAAACCCTAATGTTCACCCTTACTCTCAACGTTACCTTAACCCAAAACCTAACGCTAACAATAACCCTAACCCTAATCCTAACCCTCACCCTAACCACAGCACTCACCGTAACCCATACCCTAACACAAACACTAACCGTCACAGTAACACTAACCCTACCCTCACCCTAACCCTAACTCTAACCCTAACCCTAACACAAAAAACCTCAACCTAACCCTAACCCTAACCCTCACCCTCACCCTCACCGTAACTGTAACCCTAAAAATAACCCTAACCCTAACCCTAATCCTAACCCTCACCGTCACCCTAACCCTAAACCTAACCCTAACCCTCACCCTAACCCTAACCCTCACCCTTACAGTAAACTTAACCCTCATCCTAACCCTCAACCTAAATGTAACCCTAACCCTAAACCTCACCCTAAAACTAACCCTAACCCTCACCCTCACACTGGCCCTCACCCTAACACTAATCCTAACCCTAATCCTAATCCTAACACTCACCCTAACCTTGACCATAACCATCATCCTAACCCTAAACATAACCCTAACCCTGACCCTAACCCTACCCCTCACCCTTACTTTAACCCTTAACCTCATCCTAACCCTCACCCTAACTCTAACCCTAACCCTCATCCTAACCCTCACCCTAACCCTAGCCCTAAACCTCACCCTAACCCTAACCCTCAACCTAACCTAACCCTCACACTCAACGTAAACCTAATCCTAACCCTCAACCTAACCCTAAACTTAACCTGAACCCTAACTCTCATCCTAAACCTAAACCTCACCCTCACCCTCACCCTCAGTGTATCCCTATGCCTAATCCTAACCCTAACCCTAACACTCACACTCACCCTAACACTTACCCTAATCCTAATCCTAACCCTAACCCTAACCCTCACCCTCAGCCTCACCTTAACCCTAACTCTAACCCTAAACCTTAACATCACCTTAATCCTAACCCTAACCCTAACCCTAAACCTCACCCTAACCTAACCCTAAACCTCACCCTCACACTAGCCATCACCCTAACCCTAATCCAAACATTAACCCTCATCCTATCCCTCCACATAACCCTAACTCTAACAGTCACCCTAACCCTAAACCTCAACCTCACCCTTAGCCTAACCCTATGCCTAAACGTAAGCCTAACCCTAAACCTAACCCGAAACCTCACACTCATCTGCACCCTCAACCTCACCGTAACTCTAACCCTAACCCTAACCTAAACCCTAAACCTCACCCCTACCCTAACCCTAACCCTATCCCAAACCCTAACCCTCATCTTTACCCTAACCCTAACACTAAACCTAACCCTAACCCTCACCCGAACCCTTCCCCTAACAATAACCCGAACAGTCACCCTAACCCTAATCCTCACCCCCACCCTCACCCTAAGCCTAACCATAAGCCTAAGCCAAATCCTTACCCAATTCCTCACACTTCCCCTCACCCTAACCCTAATCCTAAACCTAACCCTGTCCCTAAACCTCAAACTAACCCTCAACCTCACCCTAACCCTAACACTAACCCTAACACTAAACCTCACCCTAAACATCCCCCTAACCCTAACTCTAACCCTAAATATCACCCTCACCCTAACCCTAACCAAAACCCTCAGCCTAAACCTCACCCTAATCCTAACCTCACCCTCACCCTCAAACTCACCGTAACTCTAACCCTAACCCTAAGAATAACACTAACCCTAACCCTAACCCTAACTCTAGCCATAACCCTCACATTCAGCCTCACCCTCACTGCAAACTTAACCCTAACTATAACACTAAAAATTACCCTAACCCTAAGCCTAACCCAACTCTAAGTCTAATCCTAACCCCCACCCTCAGCCTCAGCCTAACACTAAGCCTAAACCTAACCCTAAACCTAACCCTAATCCTCAGCCTCAGCCTCAACCTAACCCAAACCCTAAACCTAACACTCACCCTAACTCTAAGCCTAAACCTAACCCTAACCCTCACACTCACCCTCAAACTAACCCTAATCCTAAACCTAACCCAATCCCTAACCCTAACCCTCACCCTAACCCTCACCCTAGCGCTCACCCTAACCCTAACCCTAACACTCACCCTCAACCTAGCCCTCAACCTAACCCTAAACCTCACCCTCACCTTAACCCTAACCCTAACACTAACCCTAACCCTAACCATCAACCTTACCGTAACCCTCACCCTCAGCCTAACCCTCATGTTTGCCCTTACCGTCACCCCTACCCTAACCCTCACCATAACCCTCACACTCACCCTAACCCTCACCCTAAAACTAACTAACCCCTAAACCTCACCCTCACCCTAACCATAACTCTAACCCTAACCCTAACACTAAACCTCACCCTAACTGTAACCCTACCCCTCAGAATAACCCTAACCCTCAACCTCACGCAAACCCTCAGCCTAAACCTAAGGCTAACCCTAACCATAACCATAAGCCTCACACTCACCCTAACCAGAACCATAATCCTAATCCTACCCCTAAACCTAACCCAAACCCTCACGCTCAACCTCACCCTAACCCTAATTCTAACCCTAAACCTCACACTGACCCTAACCCTAATCCTAAAACTGACCCTCACTGTAATCGAACACTAAACCTAACCCTAAACTTATCGCTAACTCTCACCCTAACCCTAACCCTAACACTAACCCTAAACCTAAACCTCACCCTAACTCTAACACTAA
The DNA here is from genome assembly GCF_024711535.1 of Dipodomys merriami. NCBI lineage: Eukaryota > Metazoa > Chordata > Mammalia > Rodentia > Heteromyidae > Dipodomys > Dipodomys merriami. Next base: position 957,965 of record NW_027205337.1, read on the forward strand.
CCGTATAACTCACCATCATCCTAACCATCACTCTAACCCTAACCCAAACACTAAACCTTACCCTAACCCTACCCCTAAAAGTCACCCTCACCTCACCTTAACCAAAACCCTAAACCTAACCCTAACCCTAACCCTAACCCTAATCCTAACCCTCCCCCTAACCATAACCCTCATCCTAACCCAAACACTCACCCTCACCCTAACACTAACCCTAACCCTAAAACTTACCCTCACACTAACCCCAACCCTAACCCTAACCTTAAACCTCAAAGTAACCCTCACCCTCAGCCTAACTCTAACACTAACCCTATCCCTAACCCTCCTCCTAACCCTATATCTAAACCTAAACCTCAACCTCACACTAACCCTAACCCTAACCCTAAACCATACCCTAACCCTAACCCTACCCCTCACCCGCACCCTCACCCTCACCGTAATTCTAACCCTAACCTTAACAGTAACACTAACCCTAACCCAAACCATCACCCTAACCCTAATCCTCACCTCCACCCTCACCCTCAGCCTAACCCTAAGCCTAAGCCTCACCCTCACCCTAATTGTCACACTCACCCTCACCCTACCCCTAATACTAAATCTAACCTTATCCCTAAACCTCAACCTAACACTCACCCTCCCCGTAACCCTAACACTAAACCTCAACCTAAATCTCACCCTAACCCTAACCCTCACCCTCACCCTCAATCTCACCATAACTCTAAACCTAACACTAAATCTAACACTAACCCTAACCCTAACCATAAACATAACCATGACCCTCACCTTCAGAATCACCCTCAGCTCCAACTTAACCTTAACCATAACACTAACAATAACCTTAATCCTAAACCTAACACTAATCCTCAACCCCACCCTCACCCTCAGCTGAATCCTAAGCCTAACCCTAAGCCTAAACCTAACCCTAACCCTAACTGTAACCCTAAACCTAACCCTAAACCTAACCCTAATCCTCAGCCTCACCCTCACCCTAACCAAAACCCTAACCCTAAACCTCACCCTAACTCTAAGCCTAACCATAACCCTGACCCTCACACTCACCCTCAACCTAACCCTAACCCTAACCAAAACCCTAACCCTAACCCTCACCCTAACCCTAAGCCTAACCATAACCCTGACCCTCACATTCACCCTTAACCTAACCCTAACACTAAACCTAACCATATCCCTAAACTTAACCCTCACCCTAACCCTCACCCTAACACTAATCCTAACCCTAAACCTCATCCTAACCCTCACCCTAACGCTAACCCTAACCCTCACCCTTATCCTAAACCTAACCCTCAACCTCATGCTTGGCCTAAGCCTAAGCCTAAGCCTAAATCTAACCCAAACATTCAACATAACGCTAACCCTAACTCTAAGCCTTAACCTCACTCTCACACTAACCCTAACTCTAACCCTTACCCTAAACCTAAACCTCATCCTAACACTAATCCTAAACCTCACCCTCACCCTCACCGTAACCGTAACCCAAACCCTAACCCTACCAATAACCCTAATCCTAACCCTAACCCTCAACCTAACCCTAACCCTAACCCTAACCTTCACCCTAACACTTACCCTCACCCTAACACTAACTCTAACACTAACCCTCACACTAACCCTAACCATCACCCTGACTCTAAACCTCACCCTAAACCTAAACTTAACCCTCACCTTCATCCTAGCCCTCACAATAACCCTAATCCTCATCCTCACCCTAAACCTCACACTAACTCTAACACTAATCCTCAAGCTAACCCTCACCCACACCCTTCCCCTAACCCTAACCGTCACTCTAACCCTAACCTTCACCCCACTGTAACCTTCACCCTCAGCCTAAACCTCAAGTTTACCCTTACCATCACCCCCATGCTAACACTTACCCTAAACCTAACCCTCACCCTAATCCTCACCATAACCCTAATTCCACCCCAAAACCTCATGCTCACCCTAACTCTAACCCTAACCCTAACCCTAACCCTAACCCTCATCCTAACCCTAAACCTCACACTAACCCTAATCCTAAACCTCAATTTAACTCTCACCCTGACCCTAATCCTAACCCTAACCCTAACCCTAAACCTAAACCTAACACTCACCATTATCTTAATCCTCACCCTCAGCCTAAACCTCACCTTTACCCTTACTATCATCCTCACCCTAAACCTCTAAACCTCATCGTAACCCTCACCCTAACCATCACCCTAACGCTAACCCTCAACCTCAACCTCACCCTCAGCCTAACCCTAAGCCTAAGCCTAAACCTTACCATAATCGTCACCCTCACCCTAGCCCTCATTCTAACCCTAATCCAAACCCTAACCCTCATCCTAACCCTCACCCTAAACCTAATCCTAACCCTCATCATCACCCTCACCCTAACCCTCATCCTAACCCTAAGCCTCAACCTAATCCTAAGCCTCACCCTCACAGTAACTCTTTTCCTGACACTCACCGTAACCCTAAACTTAACCGGAAACCTAATTCTCACCCTAAACCAAACACTAACCCTCACCCTAACCTTAACCCTAAACTTCATCCTCACCCTACCACTCACCCTAACCATAATCCTAAACCTAACCCTCATACTAACCATCCTCCTAACCCTAAACCTAACCCTCACCCTAACCCTAACACTCACCCTCAACCTCACCCTCAGCATAACCCTAAGCCTAAACCTAAACCTAACCCTAACACAGACACTTATCCCAAACCTAAACCTAAACCTAAGCCTAAGCGTATCCCTTACCCAAAACTTCACCCTCACCTTAACACTAATCCTAATCCTCACCCTAACCCTAACCCTAAACCTCCCCCTAACTCTCACCCTAACCCTAACACTAACACTAACCCTAACCCTAACCGTCCACCTAACCCTCACCCAAACCCTAACTCTAACTCTAAACCTCACCCTCACCCTAAACCTCACCCTAACCCTAACCCTAACCCTCACCCTCACCCGCACCATAACCGTAACCTTAAACCGAACCCTAACAATAACCCTAACCCTAATCTTAACCCTCACCCTAACCATAACCCTCAACCTAACCCTATACCTAAACCTCACCCTCACCCTAGCTCTCACCCTAAATCTAATCCTAACCCTAACACTCATCCTAACCCTCCCCCTAACCCTTACTCTAACCCTCACCGTAACCCTAACCCTCACCCTCAACCACACCCTCAGCCTAAACCTAAGCCTAACCATAAACCTAACCCTAACACATACACGCACAATCACTTGACACTAATCCTAACCCTAACTCTAACCCTAACCCTCCCAGTAACTCTCACCCTAACACTAACCCTAACCCTAACCCTCAACCTCATCCTAATCCTAAACCTAACTCTAACCCTAACCCAAACCCTAAACCTCACACTAACGCTAACCCTAAAACTCAATCTACCCTCACCCTAACCCTAAAACTAACCCTAACCCTCACCCTTATTTTAACCCTCAACCTCAGCCTAAACCTCACCTTTACCCTTACCATCGTCCTCACCTTAACCCTCACCCTAACCCTAAACCTCATCCTAACCCTCACCCTAAGTGTAAAAATAACCCTCACCATAACCATAACCCTCAACCTCAACCTCACCCTCAGCCTAACCCTAAGCCTAACCCTAAACCTAACCCTAACACACAAACGCACCCTCACCCTGAACCTAATCCTAACCCTAACCCTAACCCTTACACTCCCCGTAACTCTCAACCTAACCCTAACCCTAACACTCACCCTAACTCTCAGCCTCACTCTCACCCTAACCCTAATCCTATCCCTAACCCTCATCCTAACCCTCCCCCTAACCCTTACACTAAACCTCACCCTAACCCTAACCCTCAAACTGAACCTCACCCTTAGCCTAAACATTAGCCTAAACCTAAAACTAAACCTAACACACACACTCAACCTCACCCTAACCCTAATCCTAACCCTAACCTTCCCCCTCACCCTCACCGTCAGTGTAAACCTAAGCCTAACCCTAACCCTAAACATAAAACAAACCTAACCCTTACCCAAATCCTAATCCTAAGCCTAACCCTAAGCCTCACGCTCAGCCTCACCTTTACCCTAACTCTAACCCTATATTTCACACTCACCTTAACCCTAACCCTAACCCTAACCCTAAACCTCATCCTAACCCTCCCCATAACCCTAACCCTAACCCTCAACCTAACCCTAACCCTCAAACTCACCCTCAACCTCAGCCTAAACCTAAGTCTAAACCTAAAACTAAACCTAACACACTCACTCACCCTCAACCTAACCCTAATCCTAATCCTAACATTCACCCTCACCCTCACCCTCAGTATAAACCTAAGTCTAACCCTAACCCTAACCATCACACTCAACCTAACCATTACCTTAATCCTAATCCTAACCCTAATCCTAAGCCTCACCCTCAGCCTCAACTTTACCCTAACTCTAACTCTATACCTCACACTCACCATAACCATAACGCTAACCCTAACCCTAAACCTCACCCTAACACTAACCCTAAATCTCAACCTCAGCCTAGCCCTCACCCTAACCCTAATCCTAACCCTAAACCTCATCCTAAACCTCCCCATAACCCTAACCCTAACCCTAACCCTCAAACTCACCCTGAACCTCAGCCTAAAACTAAGCCTAACACTATACCTAACACTAACCCTCACACTAACCCTAACCATAACCCTAATCCTAACCGTATCCCTCACACTCACCCTAACCCTCACCCTAAACTTAACCATAAACCTAACAATAACCCTAACCCTAAACCTCACCCTCAGTCTCACCCTAAACCTAATTCTAACCCTAAACCTCAAACTCACAGTAACCCTAAGCTTAAACCTCACACTCACACTCACCCTTGCCCTTACCCTAACCCTAATCCTAACCCTAAACCTCATCCTAACCCTCCTCTAAAAATCTAACCCTCACCCTCAACGTCACCCTCAGCCTAACCCTAAGCCTAACCCTAAACTTAAACCTAACACACACACTCACCCTCACTCTATCCCTGATCCTGTCCCTAACCCTAACCCTAACCCTAACCCTCCCCCTAACTATCACCCTAAACCTAACACTAAAACTAAGCCTTACCCTAACCCTCAACCTTAACCTCGCCCTAACCCTAACTCTAACCCTAAACCTCACCCTCATTCTAACCCTAACTCTAACCCTAACCCAAACCCTAAACCTCACCCTAACACTAACCCTAACACTAACACACACCCTCACCCTCATTCTATTTCAAGCCTAACCCTATCCCTCACACTCACCCTAAACCTAACCCTAAACCTCAACCTAACCCTCACCCTCACCCTCAACCTCAGCCTAACACTAATCCTACTCCTAACCCTAACCCCAAGCCTCACCCTCAACCTAACCCTCACCTTAAGCCTAAACCTAACATTAATCCTAACCCTAACCCTCACCCTCAGCCTCACCCTAAATCTAACTCTAACACTAAAACTCACCCTGACCCTAACCCTAACCCTAACCCTATCCCTAAACCTCATCCTAGCCCTAACCCTAACCCTCACCCTCACCATAACCTTAACCCTAACCATAAAGCTAAAATAACGCTAACCCTAACCCTAACCCTCACCCTAACCCTAACCCTCAACCTCACCCTCACCCTCAGCCTTACCCTAAGCCTAACCCTAACCCTAACGCTCACACTAACCCTAACTCTTACCCTAAACCTAAGCCTAACCCTAAGCCTAAACCTCACCTTCAACCTAACCCTAAATCTAACCCTAACCCTAACCCTCAACCTCACCCTCACCCTCAGCCTTACCCTAAGCCTAACCCTAACACTAACGCTCACACTAACCCTAACCCTTACCCTAAACCTAAGCCTAACCTTAAGCCTAACCCTCACCTTCAACCTAACCATAAATCTAACACTAACCCTAAACCTCACCCTCACCCTAACCCTCACCCTTACCATTACACTCAAACTCAGCCTAACCCTGAACTTTACACTTATCGTCAATCCCACCCTAACCCTCACTCTAACTCTAACACTCACCCTAACCCTAACTCTAACACTAACCCTAATACTAACCCTCACCCTAACCCTAACACTAACCATCACCCTAACCCTAATCCTCACCACCACCCTCACCCTCAGCCTAACACTAAGCCTACGCCTAACCCTAACCCTAAACCTCACACTCACCCTCACCCTAACCCTAACCCTAACCCTAATCCTAAACCTCAACCTAACCCTAAACCTAACCTTAACCCTAACACTTACCCTAAACCTAACCCTCCACCTACCCCTCCAACTAAACCAAAGTCTAACCATAAACCTAATCCTCACCATAACACTAATCCTAGGCCTAAACCTAAACCTCACCCTAACCCTAACACTCACCCCCACCTCACCCCAATCCTAACCCTAACCCTCACCCTAAACCTTAATCTCACCCTCACCGTAACCCTAACCATCATCCTAACCCTCACCCTAACCCTAACCCTAAACATTACCATAAAACTAACCCTAATCTTCACCTTCACCGTAGCCCTCACCCTAACCCTACTCGTAAACCTAATCCTCATCCTAACCCTCACCCTAACTCTTAGCCTAACTCTAACCCTAACCCTAACCCCAAAACTCACTCTAACCCTAACACTAACCCTACCACTAACACTAACCCTAAACCTAACCATAATCCTAACCCTAAACCTAACCCTAATCCTCAGCCTCACCGACACCCTAACCCAAACCCTAACCCTAACCGTCATCCTAACTCTAAGACTAACCATAACCCTAATCCTAACCCTCACACTCACCCTCACCCTAACCCTAATCCTAAACCTAACCCTATCCCTAACCCTAACCCTCACCCTAACCCTCAGCCTAGCCCTCACCCTTACACTTATCCTAACCCTAATCCTCACCCTAACCATAACCCTCACCCTCACCCTAACCCTCTCCCTAAGACTTACCCTCACTCTAACACTAACCCTAACCCTAACACTAACCCTCACACTAACCCTAAACATCACCCTAACACTAACACTCACCCTAAGTCTAACCCTAACCCTCACCCTCACCCTATCCTTCACCCTAAACCTAACCCTCATCCTCACCATAAACCTCACTCTAAACCTAACCCTCACACTAACCCTAACTCTACCCCTAACAATAACACTAATCCTAACCCTAAACCTAACTTGAACCCTAACCCTAATGCTAACACTCAACCTCTCCCTAACCCTAACCCTCACCCTAACCCTAAATGTACCCCTAAACCTCAAGCTCACCCTAACCCTAACTCTAACCCTAACCCTAACACTAAACCTCATTGGAACCCTAAACCGAAACCTTACCCTCACTTTAAATGTAACCCTAACCCTAAACCTAACAATAACCCTAACCCTAACCCTAACCCTCACCCTAAACATAACACATACCCTAACCTTAACCCTCACCCTAAAACTAACCCTAACCCTCACCCTTATCTTAACCCTCACCGTCAGCCTAAACCTCACCTTTACCCTTACCTTCATCCTCACCCTAACCCTATACCTCATCCTAACCCTCGCCCTAAGCATAAAACTAACCATCATCCTAAACCTAACCATCACCCTCACCCTAGCCTTCAACCTAACCCTAATCCTAATCCTAACCCTCATCCTAACCCTCACCTTAACCTTAACCATAACGATCAAACCTAAACATAATCCTCACCCCCACCCTCACCCTCAGCCTAACCCTAAGCCTAAGCCTAACCCTAACCCTAAACCTAACCCTAAACCTCACCCTCACCCTAGCCCTCACCCTCACCCTAATCCTTACCCTAACCCTCAACCTATCCCTCACCCAAACACTAAACCTAACCCTCAACCTCACCCTCACCCTAACCCTAATCCGAACCCTAATGCTCAATCTCACCCTAACCATCACCCTCAACATAACCCTTACCCTAACACTCAACCTAAACCTAAACTTAAACCAAACCCTAACTCTCACCCTTACCCTAACCATAACCCTCACCCTAACCCTAACCCTAAACTTCACCCTCACCCTAGCCCTCTCTCTCAACCTCACCCTCAGCCTAACCCTAACCCTAAACCTAAACCTAACGCTAACACACACACTCACCCTCACCCTAAACCTAATCCTAACCCTAACTCTCATCCTAACCCTCCCAATTATCCTAACCCTCAACCTAACCCTAACGCTCACCCTCAGCCTAATCGTAAGCTTAGCCCTAACCCTAACCCTCACACTCAACCTAACCCTATCTGTAAACCTCATCCTAGCCCTAAACCTAACCCTCACCCTCACCCTCACAATAAACGGAACCCTAACCCTAATGCTAAGAACAATCCTAAACCTAACCCTAACCCTCACCCTAACCATAACCCTCACCCTAACCCTAACCCTCACCCTAACATTTACCCTAACCCTATCCCTAACCCTCACACTAACACTGACCCTCACCTTAACACTAACCCTAACCCTAACACTACCCTAAACATCAAACTATACTTAAACCTCACCCTAACCCTAACCCTAAACCTCAACCTCTCCCTAGAACTCACCCTAACCCTAACCCTCATCCTCACCCTAACTTCACACTAACCCTAACACTAATACTCAATCTAACTCTCACCCTCACCCTAACCCTCACCCTAACCCTCACCCTAACCCTAACCCTTACCCTTACTGTAACCCTCACCCTCAGCCTAACCCTCAACTTTACCCTTACCGTCACCCTCACCCTAACCCTCACTCTAACGCTAACCCTCACCCTAACCATAACTCTACCCCTAAACCTCACCCTCAGCCTAACCCTAACTCTAACCCTAACCCTAACACTACCCTCACCATAAACCTAACCATAACCATCACCCTAACCCTAATCCTCACCCCCACCCTCACCCTCAGCCTAATCCTAAGCCTAAGCCTAACCCAAACCCTAAACCTCACACTCACCCTCAGCCTAATCCTAATCCTAACCCTAAACCTAACCTAAACCCAAAACCTCAACCTAACCCTGACCCTAACCTTAAACCTAACATTAACCCTAACCCTAACCCTCGACGTGACCCTCCAGCTAAACCTAAATCTAACCATAAACTTAACCCTCACCCTAACACTAATCCAAGCACTAACCCTAACCCTAAAACAAACCCTCACACTAATCCTAACCCTCACTCTAATCCTCATCCTAACCCCAACCCTCATCCTAACCCTCACCCTCAGTGTAACCTTAAGCCTAAACCTAACCCAAACACTCACACTCACCCTAACCCTTAACCTAATCCTAATCCTAACCCTAAACCTAAGCCTCACCCTCAGCCTCAACTTAACTTTCACTCTAACCCTGTACCTCACACTCACCTTAACCCTAACCCTAACCTGAAACCTCACCCTAACACTAACCCTAAACCTCAACCTCACCCTAGCCCTCACCGTAACCCAAATCCTAACCCTAAAACTCATCCCAACCCTCCCCATAACCCTAACCCTAACCCTCATCCTAACCCTAAACCTCATCCTCACCCTCACCCTCAGCCTAAACCTAAGCCTAACCCTAAACCTAACCCTAACCCTCACACTCACTCTAACCTTAACCCTAATCCTAATCTTAACCCTAACCTTCACCCTTATCCTCCCCCTAAACTTAACCCTAAACATAACACTAACCCTAACCCTAACCCTCTTTCTCAGCCTCACTCTAACCCTAAACCTCACCCTCACCCTAACCCAAACTCTAACCCTAACCCAAACCCTAAACTTCACCCTAACACTAACCTTAACCCTAACCCACACCTTCACCCTCAGCCTAATTCTAAGCCTAACCCTAACCCTAACCCTCACACTCACCCTAATCCTAACCCTAAACCTCACCCTAACCTTAACCCTCACAATCACCCTAACACTAATACCTATCCTACTCCTAACCCTAACCCTAACCTCACCCTAACCATAACCCTTACCCTTACCGTAAACCTCAACCTCAGCCTAAACCTCACCTTTAACCTTACCGTGACCTGCACCATAACCCTCACTCTAACACTAACTATCACACTAACCCTAACTCTACCCCTAAACCTCACCCTCACCCTAACCCTAACTCTAACCCTAACACTAACCCTCATTCTAAACCTAACCCTTACCCTCACCCTAACCCTAATCCTCACCCCACCCTCACCCTCAGCCTAATCCTAAGCCTAAGCCTAACCCTAAACATAAACCTCACACTCACCCTCCACCTAACCCTAATCTTAACCCTAATCCTAAGCCTCATCCTCAACAGCACCTTAACCTTAACTCTAACCCTATACTTCACACTCACCCTGACCCTAACCCTATCCCTAACCCTAAACCTCACCCTAACCTTAACCCTAAACCTCACCCTCGCCCTCAGCCTCAGCTTAACCCTAAGCCTAACCCTAACCCTAACCCTAACCCTCACACTCACCCTAACCCTAATCCTAAACTTAACCCTCACCCTCACACTAACCCTCCCCCTAAACCTAACCCTAAACCTAACACTAATGCTAACACTAACTCTCACACTCAGCCTCTCCCTAAACCTAACTCTAAACGTAAACCTCTCCCTCACCCTAACCCTAACCCTAACTCTAACCCTAACCTTAAACCTCACCCTCACACTCACCTTAGCCCTTACCCTAACCCATATCCTAACCCTAACCCTCATCCTAACCCTCCCCCTAACCCTAACCCTCACTGTCAAACTCACCCTCAGCCTAACCCTAAGCCAAACCCTAAACCTAAACCTAAGACACACACTCACCCTCACTCTAACCCTAATCCTATCCCTAAACCTAACCCTAAACTTAAACCTCCCCCTAACTCTCAACCTAACCCTAACCCTAACACTAACCCTTACCCTAACCCTAAACCTAAACCTCACCCTAACCCAAACTAACACTAAACCTCACCCTCACCCTAAACCTAACTCTAACCCTAACCCAAACCCTAAATCTCACCCTAACACTAACCCTAACCCTAACCCACATCCTCACCCTCAGACTAATCCTAAGCCTATCCCTAACCCTAACCCTCACCCTCAACCTCAGCCTAAGCCTAAGCCTATCCCTAATCCTAACCCTAACCCTCACTCTCACTCTAACACTAACCCTAATTCTACTCCTAACCCTAACCGTAACCCTCATTCTCAACTTAACCATCACCTTAAGCCTAACCCTAAAATTAATCCTAAGCCTAACCCTCACACTCTGCCTCACCCGAACCCTAAATCTAACACTAGGGTAACTAACCCTAACCCTATCCCTAAACCTCATCCTAGCCCTAACCCTAAAACTCACCCTCACCCTCACCATAACCTTAACCCTAACCCTAACATAACAATAAACCTAACCCTAACCCTAAACCTCACCCTAAACATAACCCTCACCCTAACCCTAACCCTCACCCTAACACTTACCCTCACCCTAACACTAACACTACCCCTAACACTAAACCTCACACTAACCCTAACCCTGACCATCACCCTAACCCTAATTCTCAGCCCCACACTTACCCTCAGCCTAAACCTAAGCCTAAGCCTAACCCTAACCCTAAACCTCAAACTCACCCTCACCCTAACCATAATCTTAACCCTAAACCTTACCCTAACCCTAAACGTCAACCTAACCCTCAACCTAACCTTAACCCTAACACTTAAGCTAACCCTAAGCCTCGACCTAACCCTCCAACTAAACCTAAATCTAACCATAAACCTCACCCTCACCCTAACCCTTATCCTAACTCTAACCCTAAACCTCACCCTAAACCTAACACTCACTCTCACCCTCACCCTCACCATAACTCTAATCCTAACCGTAACAATAACAGTAATCCAAACTCTAAACCTAAACCTAACACTAACCCTAACCCTAATGCTAACTCTCAACCTCACCCTAACCCTAATCCTAACCCTAAGCCTCACCCTAAGCCTAATCCGCACCCTCATCATAACATTAACCCTCATCCTAACGCTCACCCTAACCCTAACCCTAACCCTAAACATTACCATCTCACTAACCGTCATCCTCACCTTCACCCTAGCCCTCACCCTAACCCTAATCGTAACCTAATCCTTATCCTAACCCTCACCCTAACTCTAAGCCTAAACCTAACCCTAAACCTAACCCCACCCTCAATGTAACCCTAACACTAACCCTAAACCTAACACTAAACCTAAACATAAACCTAACCCTAACCCTCAGCCTCACCCTCACCCTAACCAAAACCCTAACCCTAACCCTCAATCCTAACACCAAGCTTAAACCTAACCTAATCCTATCCCTCACCCTAACCCTAATCCTAAACCTAACCCTATCCCTAACCCTAACCCTCACCCTAACCCTCAGCCTAGCCCTCACCCTTACACTTATCCTAACTCTAACCCTCACACTAACCATAACCCTCATCATAAACCTACCCCTCACCCTAACATTTACCCTCACCCTAACACTAACCCTAACCATAACAGTAACCCTCACACTAACCCTAAACATCACCCTAACCCCAAACCTCACCCTAACACTAACCCTAACCCTCACCCTCACCCTAGACTTCATCCTAACCCTAAAACTCATCCTCACCATAAACCTCACACTAACCCTAACAATAATACTCAATCTAACACTCCACCTCACCCTAACACTGACACTAACCCTCACCCTAACCCTAACCCTCACCCTTACCGTAAACCTCACCCTCAGCCTAACCCTCACCTTTACCCTTACCTTCACCCCCACGCTAACAGGGACCCTAACCCTAAGCCTCACACTAACCCTTAATGTAACCCTAAACCTCACCCTCTCCCTAACCCTAACTCTAACCCTAACCCTAACACTAAACCTCACCCTAACCCTAACCCTAAACCTCACCCTCATCCTAACCATAACCCTCAGCCTAACCCTAACCCTCACGCTAACACTTACCCTCACCCTAACACTAACCCTAAACCTAACACTAACCCTCACACTAACCGTAACCCTCACCCTAATCCTAAACCTCTCCCTAACCCTAACCCTATACCTAATACTAACCCTCACCCTAGCCCGCACCCTAACCCTAATTCTAACCCTCACCTTCACCCTAACGCTAACCCTCATCCTCACCCTAAACCTCACACTAACCCTAACCCTAAATCTAAATCGAACCCTCACCCTAACCCTAAACCTAACACTAACCCTTACCCTAAACCTAAACCTAACCCTAACACTCAACCTTACCTTAACCCTCACCCTCAGCCTAAACCTCACCTTTGCCCTTAACATCATCCTCACCCTAACCCTCACCGTAATCCTAAACCTCATCCTAACCCTCACCGTAACGGTAAACCTAACCATCACACTAACTCTAACCCTCACCCTCAGCCTCACACTCAGCCTAAACCTAAGCCTAAGCCTAACCCTTAATCTAACCCTCACCCTCACCCTAGCCCTCACCCTAACCCTAATCCTAATGCTAACCCTCATCCTAACACTCACCCTAGCCCTATCCCTAACCATGACCCTAAACCTTATCTTCACCCCCACTCTCGCCCTCAGCCTAACCCTAAGCCTAAGCCTAAGCTGAACCCTCACACTCACCCTCAACTTTACCCTACTCCTAACCCTAACTCTAACCATAACCCTAACATAACTCTCAACATAACCCTCATCCTAACCTTAACCCTAAAAATAACCCTAACTCTAACCCTCGACCTAATCCTCCAACTAACCCTAAATCTAAACCTAAACCTCAACCTCAACCTCACCCTAACTCTATTCCTAACCCTAACCTTCAACCTCACCCTAACCCAAACCCTAACCCACCCTCAACCTCACCCTCACCATAACTCTAACCCTAACCCTAACAATAACACTAATCCTAACTCTAAACCTAACCTTAACCCTAACCGTAATCCTAACACTCACCCTCACCCTAACCCTAATCCTAATCCTAACCCTCATCTTAACCCTAATCCTCACCCTCACTGTAACCCTAACCCTCAACCTAACCTTCACCTTAACCCTAACCCTAAACCTTAATCTAACACTAACCCTAACAATCACCCTCAACCTAGCCCTCACCATAACCCTAACCTTAACCCTCACCCTAACGCTAACGCTAACCCTAAACCTCAACCTAACCCTAAACCTCACGCTCGCCATAACCCTAAGCCTCACCCTAACCCTAAACATAACCGAACCTTAACTCTCACCCTAACCCTATCCCTAACCCTCCACCCAACCCTAACCCTCACCCTCACCCTCACCCTCAGCCTAACCCTAAGCCTAACTATAACCCTCACACTCACTGTAACACTTACCCTAATCATAATAATAACCCTAACCCTAACCCTCACCTTCAGCCACACCCTAACCCTAAATCGAACCCTAAACTTCACCCTCTCCCTAACCCTAACAATAACCATAACCTTAAACCTCACCCTCACACTCACCCTAGCCCTTACCCTAACTCTAATCCTAACCCTAACCCTCATCCTAACCCTCCCCCTAACCCTAACTCTCACCCTCAACCTCACCCTCAGCATAACCCTAAGCCTAACCAGAAAAATAAACCTAACACACACACTCACCCTCACTCTCACCTTAATGCTATCCCTAATCCTAACCCTAACCCTCACCCTAAATCTCACCCTAATGGTAACGCTAAACCTAACCCTTACCATTAACCTCAACCTAAACCTCACCCTAACACTAACTCTAACCCTCAACCTCACCCTCACCCTAACCCTAACTCTAACCCTAACCCGAAACCTAAACTCACCCTAACACTAAAACTAACCCTAAACCTCAACCTAACCCTCCAACTATACCTAAATCTAACCATAAACCTCAAACTCACCCTAACCCTAATCCTAACCCTAACCCTAAACCTCACCCTAACCCTAACCCTAATCCTCATCCTAACCCTCACCCTAACTCTAAGCCTAAACCTCACTCTAACCCCAATCCTAACCCTCCCCGTAACGGTAAACCTAACTTTAACCCTAACAATAACCCTCACACTAACCCTCAGCCTCACCCTAACCAAAAACCTCACTCGAACCCTATCCCTCATCCTAACACTTACTCTCACCTTAACACTAACCCTAACCCTCATCCTCACCCTAAACCTCACACTAACCCTAACACTAATCCTCAATCTAACCCTCACTCTAAACCTAACCCTAACACTTACCCTAAACCTAAACCTAACCCTAACACTCACCCTTATCTTAACCCTCACCCTCAGCCTAAACCTCAACTTTACCCTTACCACAATCCCCACCCTAACCCTCACCGTAACCCTAAACCTCATCCTAACCCTCACCCTATTCGTAAAACTAACCATCACCCTAACCCTTACACTCACCCTAAAACTAATCCTAAACCTAACCCTCATCTTAACCCTCACCCTAACCCAATCCCTAACCATCACCCTAAACCTAATCCTCACCCCCACCCCCACCCTCAGCCTAACCCTAAGCCTAAGACTAACCCTAACCCTAACGCTCACATTCACCCTCACTCTAATCCTAACCCTAAACCTAACCATAACCCTAAACCTCAACCTAAACCTCACCGTATCCTTAACCCTAAAAGTAACCCGAACCCTAACTCTCGACCTAACCCTCCAACTAACCCTAAATATAACCCTAAACCTCACCCTCACCCTAACCCTGACCCTAAACCTCACCCTAACTCTAACTCTAACCCGAACCCTCACCTCACCCTCACCCTCATCATAACTCTAACCCCAACCCTAACAATAACATTAATCCTAACCCTAAACCTAACCATAAGCCTAACCCTAACCTTAATCCTAAAACTCACCCTCATGCTAACCCTAATCCTAACACTAACCCTCACCCTAAACCTAATCCTCACCCTCACTGTAACCCTAAGCCTCAACCTAACCCTCACCCTAACCCTAACCCAAAACCTAAACCTTAATGTAACACTAACCCTAACCCGCACCCTCACCCTAGACCTCACCCTAACCCTAATCATAACACTAATCCACATCGTTACTCTCACTCTAAACCTAAACTTAACCCTCACCCAAACCCTAACACTAACTCTCAACCTAAACCTAACCCTAGCCCTCACCCTAACCCTAACCTTCACCCTCACTCTCACTCTCAGCCTAACCCTAAGCCTAACACTAACCCTAATGCTCACAATCACCCTAAACCTTACCCTAAAACTAATCCTAACCCTAAGCCTACACTTCACCCTCAACCTAACCCTAAATCTAACACTAACCCTAACCCTAACCAACAACCTCAGCCTCACCCTAACCCTAACTCTAACCCTAAACTTCACCCTCACCCTCATCACAACCCTAATCCTAACCCTAAACCTCACACTAACCCTAACCCTAACCCTAACCCTCCACCTAACCCTCACCCTAACACTAAACCTAACCTTCACCTCACCCTCACCCTCACCCTAATCTGAACCCTAACCCTCAACCTAAACCTAACCCTCAACCTCACCATAACCCTTACACTAACACTCAACCTAAACCTAAACTTAAACCGAACCCTAACTCTCACCCTTACCCTAACCATAAACCTCACCCTAAACCTAATAATAAACCTCACCCTCACCCTAGCCCTCAACCTCAACCTCACTCTCAGCCTAACCCTAAGCCTAAACCTAAACCTAAACCTAACACACACACTCACCCTCAAACTAACCCTAATCCTAACCCTAGTCCTCATCCTAACCCTCTCCATAACCCTAACCCTCACACTAACCATTACCCACAACCTTCACCATCAGCCTAATCGTAAGCCTAACACTAACCCTAACCCGAAACCTAAACCTCACCCTAACCTTAACCCTCACTCTCAACCTCAGCCTAACACTAAGCCTATACCTAACCCTAACCCTAACCCTCACACTCATCCTAACAAAAACCCTAACCCTACTCCTAACCCTAACTCTAACCCTCACCCTCAAACTAACACTCACCTTAAGCCTAAACCTAATTTTAATCCTAAACCTAACCTTCACCCTCAGCACCACCCTAACCCTAAATCTAACACTAAACCTCACCCTGACCCAAACCCTAACCCTAAACTTATCCCTAAACCTCATCCTAGCCCTAACCATAATCCTCACCCTCACCCTCACCATAACTGTAACACTAACCATAATGCTAACAATAATCCTAAACCTAACCCTAACCCTCACCCTAACCATAACCCTCACCCTAACCGTAACCCTCACCCTAACACTTACCCTCACCCTAACAATAACCCTAACCCTAACACTAAACCTCACACTAACCCTAACCATCACCCTAACCCTAAACATCACCCTAACAATAACGCTAAACCTCACCCTCACTCTAGACCTCGCCCTAAACCTAACCCTCATTCTCACCCTAAACTTCACACTAACACTAACACTAATCCTCAATCTAACCCTCACCCTCACCCTAACCCTAACCCTCACCCTTAACGTAACCCTCACCCTCAGCCTAACTCTCACCTTTAGCATTACCGTCACCCCCACCCTAACCCTAATTCTAACCCTAACCCTAATTCTAACCCTAACCCTAACACTAAAACTCACACTAACCCTAACCCTAACCATCACCTTAACCCTAATCCTCACCCCCAGCCTCACCCTCAGCTGAACCCTAAGCCTAAGCCTAACCCTAAACCTAATGCTCACACTCACCCTCAACTTAACCCTAATCCTAACCATAACCATAACCCTAAACCTCAACCTAACCCTCAACAGAACCTTAACCCTAACACTTACCCTAACCCTAACCCTCGACCTAATCCTCCAACCAAACCTAAATCTAACCTTAAACCTCATCCTAACCCTAACACTCACCCTCACCCTCACACTCACCATAAATCTAAACCTCACCCTAACAATAACAGTAATCCAAACCCTAATCCTAAAACTAACCCAAACCCTAACCCTAATGCTAACACTAAACCTCACCCTAACCCTAATCCTAACCCTAACACTCAACCTAAACCTAACCTTCACCGCAACCTTAAGCCTAACCCTCATCCTAACCCTCACCCTAACCCTCACCCTAACCCTCACCCTCACCATAATCCTAACCCTAACCCTAACCATAACCCTAAACCTCAACCTAACCTTAACCCTAAAACTTACCCTAACCCTAACTCTCGACCTAACCCTCCAAATAACCCTAAATCTTACCCTAATCCTCACCCTCACACTAACCCTAATCCTAACCCTAAAGCTAAACGTCACCCTAACCCTAACCCTAACCCTAACCCTCACCCTCACCCTAACCCTCACCCTCACCCTCACCCTCACCATAACTCTAACCCTAACTCTAACAATAAAATTAATTCTAACAATAAACCTAACCCTAACCCTAACCCTAATCCTAACATTCACCCTCACTCTAACCCTAATCCTAACCCTAAACTTCACCCTAACCCTAATCCTCACCCTCACTGTTAAACCTAACCCTCAACCTTACCCTCACCCAACCCTAACCCTAAACCTAAACCTTAATCTAACACTATCCCTAACCCTCACCCTAACCTTAACCCTCACCACAACCATAAACCTAACTCTCATCATAACCCTCACCCCAAAACTAACCCTAACCCTCACCATAATCCTAACCCTAACCCTAACTCAAACCCTAAACCTCAACCTAACCCCCACCCTAACCTTAACCCTAAAACTTACCCTAAACCTAATTCTCGACCTAACCCTCCAACTAACCATAAATCTTACCCTAATCCTCACCCTCACACTAACCCTAATCCTAATCCTAACCCTAAACCTCACACTAACCCTAACCCTAACCCTCACCATCACCCTTACCATAACTCTAACCCTAACCCTAACAATAACATTAATTCTAACAATAAACCGAACCTGAACCCTAACCCTAATCCTGACACTCACCCTCAAGCTAACCATAATCCTAAATCTATCCTTAGCCCTAACCCTAATCCTCACCCTCACTGTAACCCTAACCCGCAACCTTACCCTCACCCTCACCCTAACCCTAACCCTAAAACTTAATCTGACACTAACACTAACCCTCACCCTCACACTAACCCTCACCCTAACCCTAATCCTAACCCTAATCCTCATCCTTACCCTCACCCTAACCCTAAACTTAACCCTCACCCTAACCCTAAACCTAACCCTAACCCTCACCCTAACCCTAAACCTCACGCTCACCATAACCTAACACTAACCCTCACCCTAACCCTAAACATAACCGAACCATATCTGTCACCCTAAACCTAACCCTAACCCTCACCCTAACCGTAACCCTAACCCTCACCCTCACCCTCAGCCTAACCCTAATCCTAACCCTAATCCTAACCCTAACTCTCACACTCACCATAACCCTTACCCTAAACCTAACCTTTACCCTAACCCTAACCCTAACCCTAAACCTCACCCTAACAATAACCATAACCCACAACCTCACCCTAACCCTAATCTGAACCCTCACACTCAACCTAACCATAACCCTCACCCTCACACTAACCCTTACACTAATCCACAACCTACCCCTAAACAAAACCAGAACCCTAACTCTTACCCTTACCCTAAACGTTACCCTCAACCTAACCCTAACACTAAACCTCATCCTCACCCTAGCATACCCAACCCTAACCCTAATCCTTACCCCCTTCCTAACTCTCCCCCTAACCCTTACCCTAACCCTCACCCAAACCCTAACCCTCACCCTCAACCTCACCCTCAGCCTAACCCTATGGCTAACCATAAAACTAAACCTAACACACACACTCACCCTCACCCTAAACCTCACCCTAACCCTAACCCTCATCCTAACCCTCCCCATATCCCTAAACCTCACCCTAACCCTAAGCCACACCCTCACCCTCAGCCTAATCCTAAGCCTAAACCTAACCCTAACCACCAAACTCACCTTAACCCTAACCCAAAACATCACCCTAACCTTAACCCTCACCCTCAACCTCAGCCTAACCCTAAGCCTATCCCTTTTCCTAACCCTAACACTAACCCTCACCCTCACCCTAACCCTAATCCTACTCCTAACCCTAATCCTAACCCTCACCTTAAGCCTAAGCCTAACATTAATCCTAAACATAACCCTCAGCCTCAGCCTCACCCTAAACCTAACTCTAACACTAAACCTCACCCTGACCCTAAACCTAAACCTCACCCTCACCCTAGCCCTCACCCTAACCCTAATACTAACCCTATCCCTCATCCAAACCCTCCCCCTGACCCTTACCCTAAGCCTCATCCTAACCCTAAACCTCACCAAAAACATCACCCTAAGCCTAACCCTAAGCCTAACCCTAAAACTAACTCTAACACACACATTCACCCTCACCATAACCCAAAGACTAACCCTAACCCTCACGCTCACCCTCACCCTCTGTGTAACCTTAAGCCTAACCTAACCTTAACCCTCACACTCACCCTAACCCTTACACTAATCCTAATCCTAACCCTAACCCTACCCCTCAACCTCAGCCTCACCTTAACCCTAACTCTAAACATAAACCTAAACCTCACCCTAACCCTAACAGTAACCATAACCCTAAACCTCACCCTAACCCTAACCCGAAAACTTACCCTCACCCTAGGTCTCACCCTAACTCCAATCCTAACCCTATCCCTCATCTTAACCCTCCCCCTAACCCTAACCCTAACCCTCACCCTCACCCTCACCCTCACCCTAAACCTCACCCTTACCCTAACCTTAAAGCTAATACTAGCTGTAACCCTAACCCTCATCCTCAGCTTTACCCTAACACTAAATCTAACCCTAAACCTCACCCTCACCCTAACCCTAACCCTAAGCCTAACCCTAACCCTCACCCTAACCCTCACCCTAAAACTAACCCTTACCCTAATATTAATCCTAACCCTAACCGTAAGCCTCACCCGCAGCCTCTTATTAAACCTAAATCTAACCCTATACCTCACACTCACCCTAACCCTAACCCTAACCCTAAACCTCACCCTAACCCTAACCCTAAACCTAAATCTCACCCTAGCCCTCATCCTAACCCTAATCCTAACACAAACCCACGTCCTAAACCTCCCTATAACCCTAACCCTAACCCTCACCCTCACCCTCACCCTCAGCCTAACCCTAAGCCTAACCCTAACCCTAAACCTAACCCTCACACTCACACTAACACTAAACCTAAACCTAACCCTAAACCTCACCCTCACCATAACCCTCACCCTAAACCTAACACTAACCCTAACCCTAACCCTCACCCTCAACCAAACCCTAACAATAACTCTAAACCTAAACTTCACAATCACACTAATCCTAACCCTATCCCTAACCTTAAACCTCACCCTAACCCTAAACCTAAACCTCACCCTCGACCTAGCCCTTACCCTGACCCTAATCCTAACCCTAAACCTCATCCTAAACCTCCCCTTAACCCTAACCCGCACCCTCAACATCACCGTCAGCCTAAACCTCAGCCTAACACTAAAGCTGACCCTAACACACAAACTCACCCTCACTCTAACCCTAATCCTATCCCTAATGCTAACCCTAACCCTCCCCCTAACTCTCACGCTAACCCTAACCCTAACACTAACCCTTACCCTAACCCTAAACCTCACACTCGCCCTAACCCTAACAATAACCCTAACCCTAATCCTAAACCTCACCCTAACCCATACCATCACCGTAACACTTACCTTCACCCTAACACTAACCCTAACCCTAACACTAACCCTCACACAAACCCTAAACCTAACACTAACCCTATACCTCAACCTAACCCTCACCCTCAACTTAACCCTAACACTACCCCAAATTCTGATCCTCCCCCTAACACTCCCCCAAACCTGTATCTAACCCTAAACATCACCCTCACCCTCACCCTAACCCTAACCCTAACCCTAAACCCCAAACTAATCCTAACCCTAACCCTCACCCTCACCCTCAACGCAAACTTAACCCTAACCATAACATTAACAATAACTGAAACCCTAAGCCTAACCCTAAACCTAACTCTAATCCTCACACTCACCCTCACCCTCAGCTTAACCCTAAGCCTAACCCTAAACCTATCCCACACTGTAATAAACCTAACCCTAACCCTAACCCTAATGCTAAACTTGACCCTAAACCTAACCCTAATCTTCAGCCTCACCCTCACCTTAACCCAAACCCTAACCCAAACCCTCACCCTAACTCTAAGCCTAAACCTAAACCTAACCTTCACACTCACCATCACCCTAACCCTAATCCTAAATTAACCCTATCCTTAACCCTACCACTCACCATAACCCTCATCCTAGCCCTCACCCTAACCCTATTCCTAACCCTAAACCTCATCCTAACCCTCACACTCATGCTTGGCCTAAGCCTAAGCCTAAGCCTAAGCCTAACCCTCACCCTAACCCTAACGCTAACACTAACCCTAACCTTAAACTTAACCCGAAGCCTAAATCTCACCCTAACCCTAAATCTAACCCTAAACCTCACCATCACCCTAGCCTTCACACTAACACTAATCATAACCCTCATCCTAACCCTCACCATAACATTAACCATAACCCTCACCCTACCACTCACCCTAACCCTAAACTGGAACCTAACCCTCAACCTAAACCAAACCCGCACCCTCACCGTAACCGTTACCCTAACACTCACCCTAACCCTAAACTTAACCTAACCCTAACTCTCACCCTAAACCTAACCCTAAACCTCACCCTAATTCTAATCCTAAACCTCACCCTCAACCTAGCCCTTGACCTAACCCTAATCCTAACCCTAACCCTCTTCCTAAACCTCCTCCTAACCCTTACCCTAAACTCACCCACACCCTAACCCTCACCCTCAACCTCACCCTCAGCCTAAACCTAATTCTAACCCTAAACCTAACCTTAACACACACACACTCACCCTTACCCTAACCCTAATCCTAACCCTAACCTCACCCTCACCCTCACACTCAGTGTAACTCTAAGCCTAAGCCTAACCCTAACCTTAACCCTCCTACTCACCCTAACCCTTACCCTAATCCTAAACTTAACCCTAACCCTAATCCTCACCCTCAGCCTCACCTTAACCCTAACTCTAACCGTAAACCTCACAACTCACCCTCACCCTAACCCTAACCCTAAACCTCACCCTAACCCTAACTCTAAACATCACTCTCAGCCTAGCCCTCACCCTAACCCTAATCGTAAACCTAACCCTCAACCTAAACTTCCCCATAACCCTAAACCTAACCCTCAACCTCACCCAAACCCTAATCCTCACCCTCACCCTCAGCCTAAACCTAAGCCTAACCCTAACTCTAAACCTAACCCTCACACTCACCCTAACCCTAACCCTAATCCTTATCCTAATCCTAACCCTAACCCTCACCCTCACCCTAACCCTCACCCTTACCCCAACCCTAAACCTAACACTAACTGTAACCCTAACACTCACCCTCTTCTTCAACCTTACCCTAAATATAACCTTAAACCTCATCCTCACCCTCACCCTAACCCCAACCCTAAACCTCACCGTAACCCTAACCCTAAACCTAACCCTCACCCTAGCCCTTACCCTAACCCTAATCCTACCCCTATACTTCATTCAAACCCTCCCCCTAAACTGAATCCTCAGCCTAAACCTAAGCCTAACAATAAACCTAACCCTAACACACACACTCACCCTCAACCTAACCCTAATCCTATCACTAAACCTAACCCTAACACTTACCCTCCCCCTAACCCTCACCCTAACCCTAACCCTTACACTAAACCTAAACCGAACCCTCAACCTAACCTAAAGACTAACCCTAACCCTAACCCTCACCCGAACCATCACCCTCACAGTAATTCAAACCCTAACCCTAACAATAACACTAACACTACCCAAGCCATCAAACCTAACCCTAATTCTCAACCCCACCCTCAACCTCAGCCTAACCCTAAGCCTAACCCTAAACCTAACCCTAACCCTCACACTCACCCAAAACCTTACCCTAATCCTAATCCAAACCCTAACCCTCACCCTCACCCTAACCCTCACCCTAAACCTAACACTAACCCTAACCCGAAACTTCACCCTCAGCCTCACCCTAACCCTAACTCTAACACTAAACCTCACCCTCACAATACCCTTAACCCTAACCCTAACGTTAAAGCTCACCTTCACACTCACCCTAGACCTTACTCTTACCCTAATCCTATACCTAACACTCATCCTAACCCTAACCCTAACCCAAACCCTTAACCTCAACCTCACACTCAGCCTAACACTAAGCCTAACCCTAAACCTAAACCTAACACACAAACTCACCCAGACTCTAACCCTAATCCTATCCTTAACCCTAAACCTCCCCCTAACTCTCACCCTAACCCTAACCCTAACACTAACCCTTAAACTAACCCTCAACCTAAACCACACCCTAACCCTAAATCTAACCCTAAACCTCACCCTCACCCTAACCCTAAATCTAACCCTAACCCAAACCCTAACCCAAACCCTAACCCTAAACCTAACCCATACCCTCACCCTCAGCTGAATCGTAAGCCTAACCCTAACGCTCACACTCATCCTAACCCTAAACCTAAACCTCACCCTAACCGTAACCCTAACCCTCAAACACAGCCTAACCCTAAGCCTATCCCTAACCCTAAACCTAACCCTCACACTCACCCTAACACCAA
Organism: Dipodomys merriami; assembly: GCF_024711535.1. Classification (NCBI taxonomy): domain Eukaryota; kingdom Metazoa; phylum Chordata; class Mammalia; order Rodentia; family Heteromyidae; genus Dipodomys; species Dipodomys merriami. Next base: position 982,615 of record NW_027205337.1, read on the forward strand.
CCTAATCCTACTCATAACCCTAACCCTAACCCTCACCCTCAACCTAACCCTCATCTTAAGCTTAACCCTAACATTAATCCTAACCCTAACCCTCACGCTCAGCCTCACCCTAACACTAACTCTAACACTAAACCTCACCCTGAACCTAACCCTAACCTTAACCCTATGCCTAAACCTCATCCTAGCCCTAACCCTAACCCTCACCCTCACCCTCACCATAAACTTAACCCTAACCCTAACGCTAACAATAACCCTAACCCCAACCCGAACCTCACCCTAAACATAACCCTCACCCTAACCCTAACCCTCACCCTAACACTTACCCTTACCCTAACACTAACCCTAACCCTGACACTAAACCTCACACTAACCCTTACCATCACCTTTAGCCTAAACCTCACCCTAACACTAACCCTAAACCTCACCCTATCCCTAGACCGCACCATAACCCTAACCCTCATCCTCACCCGAAACTTCACACTAACCCTAACACTAATCCTCAATATAACCCTCAACCTTACCCTAACCATAACACTAACCCTCACCCTAACACTAATCCTCGCACCCAACCTCACCCTTAGCCTAACCCTAAGCCTAAGCCTAACCCTAACCCTAAACCTCACACTCACCCTCACCCTAACCCTAATCCTAACCCTAACCCTAACCCTAACCCTAAAACTCAACCAAACCCTCAACCTAACAACCCTAACACTTAACCTAAGCCTAACCCTCGACCTAACACTTCAACTGAACCTAAATCTAACCGTATACCTCACCCTCACCCTAACCCTAATGATAACCCTAACCCCAAACCTCACCCTAACCCTAACACTCATCCTCACCCTCACCCTCACCATAACTCTAACTCTAAGACCAACAATAAGAATAATCCTAACCCTAAACTTTACCCTAACCCTAATGCTAAAACTCAACCTCACCCTAACCCTAACCCTAACCCTAACCCTCACCCTAACCCTAACCCTCACCCTCACCATAACCCTCACCCTCATCCTAAACCTCACCCTAACCCTAAACCTAACCCTAAACCTTACCCTAACACTAACACTAAACCTCACCTTCACCCTAGCCCTCACCCTAACACTAATCGAAAACCTAATCCTTATCATAACCCTCACCCTAACTCTGTCTAAACTTAACCCTAACCCCAACCCTCACTGTAACCATAACACTGACCCTAACACTAACACTAACCATAAACCTAACCCTAAACCTAACCCTAAACCTCAGCCTCACCCTCACCCTAAGCCAAACCCTAACCCTAACCCTCACCCTAACTCTAAGCCTGACCCCAACCCTAATCCTAACCCTCATATTCACCCTCAACCTAACCCTAATCCTAAACCTAACCCCATACCTAACCCTAACCCTCACCCTAACCCTCAGCCTAGCCCTCACCCTTGCACTTATCCTAACCCTCACCCTCACCCTAACCATAACCCTCGCCCTAAACCTAACCCTCACACTAAAACTTACCCTCACCCTAACACTAACCCTAATACTAACACTCACACTAACACTAAACATCACCCTAACCCTAAACCTCACCCTAACACTAACCCTAACCCTCACCCTCACCCTAGCCTTCACCCTAACCCTAACCCTCATCCTCACCATAAACCTCACACTAACCCTAACACTAATCCTCAATCTAACCCTCAACCTCACCCTAGCGCTAAAACTAACCCTCACAATAACCCTAACACTCACACTTACCATAACCCTCACCCTCAGCCTAACCCTCACCTTTACCCTTACAATCACCCCCACGCTAACCCGCACACTAACCCTAACCCTCACGATAACCCTAAATGTACCCCGAAACCTCACCCTCTCCCTAACCCTAACTCTAACCCTAACCCTAACACTAAACCTCAACCTAACCCTAACCCTAACCCTCACCCTCACCCTAACCATAAACCTCACACTAACCCTAACCCACAACGTAACGCTTACCCTCACCCCAACACTAACCCTAACCTTAACACTAACACTCACACTAACCCAAACCCTCACCCTAATCCTAAACCTCACCCTAACCCTAACCCTAAACCTAATCCTCACCCTCACCCTAGCCCTCACTCTAACCCTAATTCTAACCCTCACCCTCACCCTATCCCTAACCCTCATCCTCACCCTAAACCTCACACTAACCCTAACTCTAATCCTCAATCTAACCCTCACCCTAACCCTAACCCTATACCTTACCCTAACCCTAAACCTAACCCTAACCCTCACCCTTATCTTAACCCTAACCCTCAGCCTAAACCTTACCTTTACCCTTACCATCATCCTCACCCTAAACCTCACACTCACCCTAGCCCCTAACTAACTCTAATCCTAACCCTAACCCTCATCCTAACCCTCCCCCTTACCCTAACCCTCACCCTCAACCTCACCCTCAGCCGAACCATTAGCCTAAACCTAAACCTAAACCTAACACACACACTCACCCTCACTCTAACCCTAATACTATCCCTAACCCTAACCCTAACACTAAACCTTCCCCTAACTCTCACCCTAACCCTAAAACTAACCCTTACCATAACCCTCAACCTAAAACTCACCCTAACCCTAACCCTAAACCTAAGCTTTACCCTAACACTAACCCTAATCCTTACCCTCACCCTAGCCCTCATCCTAACCCTATTTATAACCCTAAGCCTCATCCTAACCCTCACACTAACCCTAACCCTAACCCTCATCCTTATCCTAACCCTAATCCTCAACCTAACAAGAAACCTAACCCTCACACTAACCCTAAACCTAAACCTCACCCTAACCCTAAACTTAACCGAACCCTAACTCTCACCCTAACCCTAACCCTAACCCTCCCACTAACAATAACCCTCACCCTCAACCTCATTCTCAGCCTAACCATTAGCCTAAACCTAAACCTAAACCTAACACACACACCCTCACTCTATCCCTAACCCTGATCCTAAACCTAAACCTCCCCCTGACTCTCACCCTAACCATAAAACTAACACTTACCATAACCCTCAACCTAAACCTCACCCTAACCCTAACTCTAACCCTAAAACTCACCGTCACCCTAACCTTGACTCTAGACCTAACCCAAACCCTAAAACTCACCCTAACACTAAGTCTAACCCTAAACTCCGAATTTACCCTCCAACTAAACCTAAATCTAACCATGAATATCACTTTTACCCTAACACTAATCATAACCCTAACCCTAAACCTAAACCTAACACTAACCCTGACACCCTAACCCTCACCTTCACCCTAACCCTAACCCTTACTCTAACCCTAACCCACACCCTCACCCTCAACCTAATCCGGACACTAAAAATAAACCTAACCCTCACACTCACCCTAACCTTAGGCCTAAAACTCATCCTAACCCTATCCATTACCCTCAAAGTCAGCCTAATCCTAAGCATATCCCTAACCCTAACCCTAACCCTAACCCACACACTCAAACTAATACTAACCCTAATCCTACTCCTAACCCTAACCTCAACCTGACCCTCTCCTTAAGCCTAACCCTAACATTAATCCGAACCCTAACCCTCACCCTCAGCTTCACCCTAACCCTAACTCTAACACTAAACCTCACCCTGACCCTAACCCTAACCCTAACCCTATTCCTAAACCTCATCCTAGCCCTAACCCTAAAACTCACCCTCACCCTCACAATAACTGTAACACTAACCCTAATACTAACAATAACCCTAAACCTAACCCTAACCCTAACCCTCACCCTCAAACTCAGCCTCACCCTAACCTTAAATCTAACACTTAACCACAAACTCACCCAAACCCTAATCTTAACCCTAACCCTAAACCTCACCCTACCCTAACCCTAACCATCACCCCAAACCTCACCTTCACCATAACTCTAACCCTAACCCTAACAATAACACTAATCCTAACCCTAAACCTAACCTGAACCCTAACCCTAATTCTAAAACTCAACCTCACCATAACCCTAATCCCAACCCTAACCCTCACCCTCACCATAACCCTATTCCTCATCCTAACCCTCACCCTAACCCTAACTCTAAAACTAAACCTTACCCTAACACTAACCCTAATCCTCACCCTCACCCTAGCCCTCACCCTAACCCTAATCATAACCCTAATCCTCATCCTAACCCTCACACTAACAATAACCCTAACCCTCATCCTTACCCTAACCCTAACCCTCAACCTAACCCTAACCCTAAAGCTCACCCTAAACCTAACCTTAACCCTCACCCTAACCCTAAACTTAACCGAACCCTAACTCTCACCCTAACATTAACCATAGCCCTCACCCTAACCCTAACCCCCAATCTCACCCTCATCCTCGGCCTAACCCTAATGCTAAACCTAACCCTAACCCTAACCCTCAAACTCACCCTAACCCTGACTCTAATCCTAATCCTAACCCTAACCCTAATCCTCAACCTCACCCTAACCCTCACCCTAACACTATATCTAACACTAACCCTAAACCTAACCCTCAACCTCAGCCTCACCCTTACCCTAACTCTAAACCTAAAACTCACCCTCACCCTAAACCTAACCCTAAACCTAACCCTAATCCTAACCCTAAACCTCACCCTCACCTTAGCCCTCACCCAAACACTAAACCTAACCCAAATCCTAACCCTCACCCTAACACTAACCCTAACCCTCACCCTCACTCTCACACTAACCCTAGTCCTAACCATAATCCTCATCCTAACCCTCCCCCTAAACCTTACCCTAAACCTCACACTAACCCTAACCCTCAACTTCAACCTCACCATTAGCCTAACCCTTTGCCTAAACCTAAACCTCACCCTAACACATTAACTCACCCTCACCATAACCCAAAACCTAACCCTAACCCTCATCCTCACCCTCAACTTAACCATAACTGTAACCCTATACCTCACACTCAACCTAACCCTAACCCTAACCCTAACCCTAAACCTCACCCTAACACTAAACCTAAACCTCAACCTCTCCCTTGCCCTCACCCTAACCCTAATCCTAACCCTAACCCTCATCCTAACCCTCCCCATATCCCTAAACCTAACACTCACCCTAACCCTCACACTCACCCTCAGCCTAAACATAAGCCTAACCCTAAACCTAAACCTAACCCTCACACTCACCTCACCCTAACCCTAACCCTAATCCTAATCCTAAACCTAACCCTAACCCTCACCCTAACAATAAACCACACCCTAAACCTAACCCTAAACCTAACACTAACCCTAACCCTAAACTTGACGCTCAGCCTCACCCTAAACCTAACTCTAACCCTAAACCTCACCCTAACCCTAACCCTAACCCTAAACTTAAACCTCACCCTCAAACTCAGCCTAGCCCTTACCCTAACCCTAACCCTAACCCTAACCCTAACCCTCATCCTAACCCCCCTCTAACCCTAACCCTCACACTCAAACTCACCCTCAGCCTAACCCTAAGCCTAACCCTAAACCTAAACCTAACACACATACTCAGCCTCACTCCAACCCTTCTCCTGTCCCTAACCCTAACCCTAACCCTAACCTTCCCTCTAACTCTCACCCTAACAATAACCCAAACACTAACCATTACCATAACCCTCAACCTAAAGCTCACCATAACCCTAAATCTAACCCTAAACCTCACCCTCACCCTAACCCTAAATCTAACCCTAACCCAAACCCTAAACCTCACCATAAGACTAGCCCTAAACCTAACCCACACACTCACCCTCAGCCTAATCCTAAGCCTAACCCTAAACCTAACCCTCACACTCACCCTCAGCCTAATGCTAAGCCTAACCCTGACCCTACCTCTCACACTCACCCTAAACCTAACCCTAAACCTAACCCTCACCCTCAACCTCAGCCTAACCCTAATCGTATCCCTAACCTTAACTCTAACCCTCACACTTACCCTAACACTAACCCTAATGTACTCCTAACCCAAACCCTAACCCTCACCCTCAACCTAACCCTCAACTTAATTATAACCCTAACATTAATACTAACCCTAACCCTCACGGTCAGCCTCACCCTAACCCTAACTCTAACATTAAACCTCACCCTGAACCTAACCCTAACCCCAACCCTATCCTAAACCTTATCCTAGACCTAACCCTAAACCTCACCCTCACCCTCACCATAAACTTAACCCTAACCCTAATGCTAACAAAAAACCTAACCCTAACCATAACCCTCACACTAAACATAACCCTCACCCTAACCCTAACCTTCACCCTAACACTTACCCTCACCTTAACACTAACCCTAACCCTAACACTAAACCTCACACTAACCCTAAGCATCAATGTAATCCTAAACCTCACCCTAACACTAACCCTAAACCTGACCCTATCCCTAGACCTCGCCCTAAACCTAACCCTCATCCTCACCCTAAACTTCACATGAACAATAAAACTAATCCTCAATTTAACCCTCACCCTCACCCTAAACATAACCCTAACCCTCACCCTAACCCTAACCCTCACCCTTACCTTAACCTTCATGCTCAGCCTAACCCTCACATTTACCCTTAACGTCACCCCCACCCTAATACTAACTCTAACCCTAATCCTAACACTAACCCTTACACTTACCCTAACCCTAACCATCACCCTAACCCTAATCCTCACCCCCAACCTCACCCTCAGCCTAACCCTAAGCCTAACCCTAAACCTAAAACTAACACACACATTCTAACACACACATTCACGTTCATTCTAACCCTAATCCTATCCCTAACCCTAACCCTAACCCTCCCCCTAACTCTATATCTAACCCTAAACCTCACCCTCACCCTCACCCAAACCCTAACCCTAACCCTAAACCCCACCCTAACCATAACCATAACCCTCACCCGCACCCTCACCCTCACCGTAACTCTAACCCTAACCCTAACAAGAACACTAAACCTAACTCGAACCATTAACCTAAGCCTAATCCTCACCACCACCCTCACCCTCAGCCTAACCCTAAGCCTAAGCCTAACCCTCACACTAACCCTCATACTCACCCTCACCCTAACCCTAATCCTAAACCAAACCCTATCCCTAAACCTCAACCTAACAATCACCCTCAACCTAACCCTAACACAAACCTGTCCCTAAACCTCAGCCTAATCCTCCGCCTAACCCTAACCCTAACCCTAAACCTCACCCTCAACCTAACTCTAACCCTAACCCTAAACCTCACCCTAAACCTCAATCTAAACCTGAACCTCACCTTCAACCTCACCATTATTCTAAACCTTACCCTAACAATAACACTAACCCTATCCTTAACCCTAACCATAACGCTCACCCTCAGCCTCAACCTCACAGCAAACTTAATCCTAACCATAACACTAACAACAACCCTAACCCTAAGCCTAACCCTAACCCTAACTCTAATCCTCACCCCCACCCTCACCCTCAGCCTAACCCTAAGCCTAACCCTAACCCTAACCCTCAGCATAACCTTAACCCTAACCATAACACTAACACTAACGATAACTCTAAACCTAATCCTAAACCTCACCCTTCCCTACAAATCACTCTAACCCTATTCCTAACCCTAAACCTCATCCTAACCCTCCCCAGAATCCTAAACCTAAACCTCACCCTAACCCTAACACTAAACATAACCCTAAGCCTCAGCCTCACCCTCACCGCAAACTTAACACTAACCATAACACGAACAATAACTATAACCCTAAGCCTAACCCTAACCCTAACTCTAACCCTCACCCCCACGCTCACCCTCAGCCTAACCCTAACCGTAACCCTAAACCTCACCATAACCCTAACGCTAACCCTAATTCTAACACTATCCCTAAACCTAAACCTAACCCTAAACCTAACCCTAATCCTCAGCCTCAACTTCACACTAACCGAAAACCTAACCCTAAAACTCACCCTAATTCTAACCCTAACCCTAACTCTAACCGTCACCCTAACCCTAACCCTAACCACCACCCGAACCCTAATCCTCACCCCCAACCTCGCCCTTAGCCTAACCCTAAGCCTAAGCCTAACCCTAACCCTAAATCTCACATTCACCATCACCCTAACTCTAACCCTAACCCTAACCCTAACACTAAAACTAAACCTAAATCTAACCCTAAACCTAACCCTAATCCTCAGCCTCACCCTCACCTTAACCCAAATCCTACCCCTAACCGTAACACTAAAACTAAGCCTAACCCTATCCCTAACCTTCACACTCACCCTCACCCTAACCCTAATCCTAAACCTTACCCTATCCCTAACCCTACCCCTCACGATAACCCTCATCCTAGCCCTCACCCTAACACTAATCCTAACCCTAAAGCTCATCCTAACCCTCACCCTAACCCTAACCCTAACCCTCACACGCATGCTCGGCCTAAGCCTAAGCCTAAGCCTAAGCCTAAGCCTAAGCCTAACCCTAACCCTCACCCTAACCCTAACGCTAACACTAACCCTAACTCTAACCATAAATCTCACCCTAACCCTAACCCTAACCCTAAGGCTAAACCTCACCCTAAACCTAACCCTAAACCTCACCTCACCCTAGCCCTCACCCTAACACTAATCATAACCCTCATCCTAACCCTCAACATAACACTAACCATAACCCTCATCCTCACCCTCACCCTAAACCTAATACGAAACCTAACCCTCAACCTAACCTTAACCCTCACCCTCACCATAACCCTTACATAAAAACTCACCCTAAGCCTAAACTTAACCCACACCCTGACTCTCACACTAACCCTAACCCTAGCCCTCACCCTAATCCTAACCCTAAACCTCACCCTCATACGAGCCCTTTCCCTAACCCTAATCCTAAACCTAACCCTGTTCCTAAACCACCCCCTAACCCTTACCCTAACCCTCACCGTAACCCTAACCCTCACCTTCAACCTCACCCTCAGCATAAACCTAAACCTAACCCTAAACCTATCCCTAACACACACACTCACCCTTACCCTAACCTTAATCCTAACCCTAACCCTCAACTTCACCCTCAAACTCAGTGTAACCCTAAGCCCAACCCTATCCCTAAACCTAACCCTCACACTCACCCTAACCCTTACCCGAATCCTAATCCTAACCCTAACCCTAACCCTCACCCTCAGACTCACCTTAACCCTAACTCTAACTCTAAACCTCACCGTCACCCTAACCCTAACCCTAAACCTCACCCTAACCCTAAGGCTAAACATCACTCTCACCCTAGCCCTCACCCTAACACTAATCGTAACCTAACCGTCAGCTTAACACTCCCCATAACCCTAAGCCTAACCCTAACACTCAACTTCACCGTCAACCTCAGCCTAACCTTAAGCGTAACCCTAACCCTAACCCTCACACTCACACTAACCCTAAAACTAATTCTAATCCTAATCCTAACCAAAACCCTCACCCTCACCCTAACCCTCACCCTTACCCCAACATTAAACCCAACACTAACTGTTACCCTAACACTCACCCTCAGCTTCACCCTAACCTTTCCTCTAACCCTAAACCTCACCCTCACCCTAACCCTAACCCTAACCCTTAACCTCAGCCTAACCCTAACCCTAAACCTCACCCTCACCCTAGCCCTTACCCGAACCCTAATCCTAACCCTCATTCTAACCCTCCCCCTCAACCGAACCCTCAGCCTATCCCTAAGCCTAACCCTAAACCTAACCCTAACACACACACTCACCCTCAACCTAACCCTAATCCTGTCTTTAAACCTAACCCTAACCCTAACCCTCCGCCTAACTCTCCACCTAACCCTAACCCTTACACTAACCCTAAACCTAATCCTCAACCTAACCCAAAACCTAAACCTAAAACTAACACTCACCTTCACCCTCACCAAAACTGTAACCGTAAACCTAACCCTATCAATAAACCTAACCCTAATCCTAACTCTTACCCTAACCGTAACCCTCACCCTAACCCAAACCCTCACCCTAACACTTACCCTCACCCTAACCCTAACCCTAACCCTAACACAAACCCTCACACTAACACTTACCCTAACCCTAAACCTAAACCTCAACTTAACCCTTACCCTCACCCTAACCCTAACACTAACCCTATCCCTAACCCTATTTCTAACCCTAAAACTCACTCTCAACCTAACCCTAACCCTAACCCTAAAGCCCACCCTACCTGTAACCTTAACCTTCACCCGCACCCTCATCCTCACCGTAAATCTAACCCTAACCCTAAAAATAACACTAACCCTAAACCGAACCATCATCCTCACCCTAATCCTCACCCCCACAGTCACCCTCAGCCTAACCCTAAGACTAACCCTCACCCTAAATTTCATACTCACCTCACCCTAAACCTAATCCTAAACATAACCCTATCCCTAAACCTCAACCTAACCCTCACCCTCACCCTAACCTTACCACTAACCCTAACCCTCAACCTCTCCCTAACCCTAACTCCAACCCTAAACCTCTCTCTGACACTAAACCTAAATCTAACCCTAAATCTCACAGTAAACCTCACCCTAACCATAAACCTCACCATTACCCTCAACCTCAGCGTAACTCTAAGCCTAACACTAACAATAACACTAACCCTAACCCTAACCCTAATCCTAACCCTAACAATAACCGTCACCCTCAGCCTCACACTCAACGCAAATTTGACCCTAAACCTAACCCCAATCCTCATCCCCACCCTCACCTTCAGCCTAACCCTAAGCCTATACCTAACCCTAACCCTAACCCTAACCCTCACTGTAACCCTAATCATAACCTTAAATCTAACCCTAACATTAACCCTAAAGCTAACACTAATCCTCAGCCTCACCCTCACCCTAAACCAAACCCTAACTCTAACCCTCACCCTAACCCTAAGCCTAACCCCAAATCTAGCCCTCACACTCACCCTCTCCCTAACCCTAATACTAAACCTAACGCTTTCCCTAAACCTAACCCTCACCCTATCCCACACCGTAGTCCTATCCCTAACCCTAGTACTAACCCAAAACCTCATTCTAACCCTCACCCTAACGCTAACCCATACCCTCACCCTAACCATAACCCTAACCCTCACCCTCATGCTCAGCCTAAGCCTAAGCATAAGCCTAAGCCTAACCCTAACCATCACCATAACCCTAACACTAACACGAATCCTAACTCTAAACGAAAACCTCATTCTCACCCTAACATTAAATCTAACCCTAACCCTAAACCTCATCCTAACCCTAATCCTAACCCTCACCCTCACCCTCACCGTAACCGTAACCCTAACCCTAACTCTAACAATAACCCTAAACCTAACCCTAACCCTCAACCTAACCATAACCCTCACCCTAACTCTAACCCTCACCCTAACATTTACCCTCACCCTAACCTAACGCTAACCCTACCACTAACCCTAACCATCACCCTAACCCTAAACCTCACCCAAACCCTAGCCCTCACCCAAACCCTAATCCTAACCCTCATCCTAACCCTCACCCTAACACTAACCCTAACCCTCACCCTCACTCTTACCCGAACCCTAATCCTAACCCTAACCCTCATCCTAGCCCTCACCATAACCCTTACCTTAACCCTCACCCTAAACCAAACTTTCACCTCAACCTCACCTTTAGCCTAACACTTAACCTAAACCTAAACCTAACCCTAACACACACACTCACCCTCACCCTAACCCTAATCCTAACCCTAACCCTCAATCTCACCCTCACCCTCAGTGTAAACCTAAGCCTAACAATAACCCTAACCCTAATCCTCATCCTCAGCCTCACCCTAACCCTAAATCTATCCCTAAACCTCACCCTCACCCTAATCCTAACCCTAACCCCAACATTAAACCTCACCCTAAACCTAAACATAATCCTCATGCTAACACTCCCCCTAATCCTAACCCTCACCCTAACCTCAAACTCAGCCTAACCCTAAGCCTAACCCTAAACCTAAACCTAACACACACACTCACCCTCATTCTAACCCTAATCCTATCCCTAAACCGAACCCTCCCCCAAACTCTCACCCTATCCCTACCCCTAAAAGTAACCCTTACCCTAACCCTCAACCTAACCCTCACCCTAACCCTAACTCTAAACCTAAAACTCACCCTCACCCTAACCCTAACTTTGACACTAACCCAAACCCTAAACCTCACCCTATCCCTAACTCTAAACCTAAAACTCACCCTCACACTCACAGTAACCATAACCCTCACCCTAACACTAACACTAACCCTAACACTGACCCTCACACTAACACTAACCAAAACCCTACCCCTCCCTCTAACTCTATATCTAACCCTAAACCTCACCCTCAACCTCACCCTAACCCTAACCCTAACCCTAAAACCCAACCTAACCATAACCTAACCCTCACCCGCACCCTCACCCTCACCGTAACTCTAACCCTAAGCTTAACAATAACACTAAACCTAACTCGAACAATTACCCTAAGCCTAATCCTCACCCCCACCCTCACCCTCAGCCTAAACTTATAAGCCTAACCCTCACACTAACCCTCATACTCACCCTCACCCTAACCCTAATCCTAAACCTAACCCTATCCCTAAACCTCAACCTGACTCTCACCCTCACCCTAACCCTAACACTAAACCTATATCTAAACCTCAGCCTAATCATCCGCTTAACCCTAAACCTAACACTAAACCTCACCCTCATCCTAACCCTAACCCTTACCCTAAACCTCAACCTAAACCTCACCCTAAACCTGACCCTCATATTCAACCTCACCATTACTCTAACCGTAACCCTAACAATAACACTAACCCTAACCCTAACCCTAACCCTCACCCTCAGCCTCACCCTCATCCTCAACCTAAGTCTAACACTAACACTAACCCTAACCCTAACCCTATATCTAACCCTAAACCTCACCCTCACCCTCACCCTCACCCTAACCCTAACCCTAAAACCCACCCTAACAATAACCATAACCCTCACCCACACCCTCACCCTCACCGTAACTCTAACCCTAACCCTAACAAGAACACTAAACCTAACTCGAACCATTACCCTAAGCCTAATCCTCACCACCACCCTCACCCTCAGCCTTACCCTAAGCCTAAGCCTAACCCTCACACTAAACCTCATACTCACCCTCACCCTAACCCTAATCCTAAACCTAACCCTATCCCTAAACCTCAACCTAACCCTCACCCTCACCTTAACCCTAACACTAAACCTATCCCTAAATCTCAGCCTAATCCTCCGCCTAACCATAACCCTAACCCTCAACCTCACCCTCACCCTAACCCTAACCCTAACCCTAACACTAACCCTCACCCTAACCCAAACCCAAAACACCACCCGATCCCTAATCCTCACCCCCACCCTCACTTTAGCCTAACCCTAAGCCTAAGCCTAAGCCTAACCCTAAACCTCACACTCACCCTCACCCTCACCCTAAACTTAACCCTAACCCTAACACTAAAACTAACCCTAAACCTAACCCTAAAACTAACCTTAAATCTCAGCCTCAACCTCACTTTAACCCAAACCCTAACCCTAACCCTCACCCTAACTCTAAGCTTAACACTAACCCTAAAATTCACACTCACCCTCACCCTAAACCTAATCCTAAACCTCACCCTATCCCTAACCCTACCCCTCACCATAACCCTCATCCTAGCCCTCACACTAACACTAATCCTAACCCTAAAGCTCATCCTAACCCTCACCCTAACTAACCCTAACACTCACATGCTTGTTCGGCCTAAGCATAAGCCTAAGCCTAAATCTAAGCCTAACGTCACCCTAACCCTATCCCTAACACTCACAGGCATGCTCGGCCTAAGCCTAAGCCTAAGCCTAAGCCTAACCCTAACCCTAACCCTCACCCTAACCCTAACGCTAACACTAACCCTAACTCTAACCCTAAATCTCACCCTAACCCTAACCCTAACCCAAAAGCTAAACCTCACCCTAAACCTAACCGTAAACATCACCTCACCCTAGCCCTCACCCTAACACTAATCATAACCCTCATCCTAACCCTCAATATAACACTAACCCTAACCCACACCCTAACCCTAACCCAATACGAAACCTAACCCTCAACCTAACCCTAACCCTCACCCTCACCGTAACCCTTACCCTAACACACACCCTAACCCTAAACTTAACCCAAACCCTAACTCTCACCCTAAACCTAACCCTAACCCTCACCCTAATCCTAACCCTAAACCTCACCCTCAACCGAGCCCTTGTCCTAACACTAATCCTAAACCTAACCCTCTTCCTAAACCTCCCCCTAACCTTTACCCTAACCCTCACCCTAACCCTAACCCTCACCCTCAACCTCAACCTCTGCATAACCCTAAACCTATCCCTAAACCTATCCCTAACACACACACTCACCCTTAACCTAACCTTAATCCTAACCCTAACCCTCACCTTCACCCTCAAACTCCGTGTAACCCTAAGCCTAACCCTAACCCTAACCCTAACCCTCACACTCACCCTAATACTTACCCTAATCTTAATCTTAACACTAACCCTAAGTCTAACCCTCGGCCTCACCTTAAGCCTAACTCTAACCCTATACCTCACAATCTCCATAACCCTAACACTAACCCTAACCCTAAACCTCACCCGGACCCGAACCCTAAACCTCACCATCACCCTTGCCCTCATCCTAACCCTAATCCTAACCCTAACCCTCATCCTAACCCTCCCCATAACCCTAACCCTAACCCTCACCCTGGCCCTAACCCTCATTCTCACCTTCACCCTCAGCCTAACCCTAAGCCTTAACCCTAACCCTCAAATTCACTGTAACGCTAAACCTAATCCTAATCCTACCACTAACACTAACCTTCAGCCTCACACTAACCCTCACCCTACACCTAACCCTAAACCTAACACTAACCTTAACCCTGACTCTCACCATCAGCCTCACCCTAACCCTAATTCTAACCCTAAACCTCACCCTCACCCTAATCCTAACCCTAACCCTAACCTTAAACCTCACCCTAAACCTAAACCTAATCTTCATTCTAACCCTCCCCCTAACCCTAACTCTCACCCTAACCTCACCCTCAGCCTAACCCTAAACCTAAACATAACACACACACACTCACCCTCATTCTATCCCTAATCCTAATCCTAAACCTAACCCTCCCCCTAACTCTCACCCTACCCCTATCCCTAAAAGTAACCCTTACCCTAACCCTCAACCTAACCCTCACCCTAACCCTAACTCTGACCCAAACCCAAACACTAAACCTCACCCTATACCTAACCCTAACCCTAACACTCACTCTCACCCTCACAGTAACCATAACCCTCACCCTAACACTAACACTAACCCTAACACTGACCCTCACACTGACCCTAACCCCAACCATAACCCTTCCCCTAACTCTATATCTAACCCTAAACCTCACCCTCACCCTCACCCTAACCCTAACCCTAACCCTAAACCCCACGCTAAGCATAACCATAACATTCACCCGCACCCTCACCCTCAGCGTAACTCTAACCCTAACCATAACAAGAACACTAAACCTAACTCAAACCATTCCCCTAAGCCTAATCCTCACCACCACCCTCACCCTCAGCCTTACCCTAAGCCTAAGCCTAACCCTCACACTAACCCTCATACTCACCGTCACCCTAACCCTAATCCTAAACCTAACCTTATCCCTAAACCTCAACCTATCCCTCACCCTCACCCTAACCCTAACACTAAACCTATCCCTAAAGCTCAGCCTAATCCTCCGCCTAACCCTAACCCTAACCCTAAACCTCACCCTCACACTAACCCTAACAATAAACCTCAACCTAAACCTCACCCTAAACCTGACCCTCACATTCAAACTCACCATTACTCTAACCGTAACTCTAACAATAACACTAACCCTAAACCTAACCCTAAGCCTCACGCTCAGCCTCACCCTCATCCTCAACCTAAGCCTAACACTAACCCTAACCCTAACCCTCACCCTAACCCTCCCCATAACCCTATATCTAACCCTAAACCTCACCCTCACCATCACCCTAACCCAAACCCTAACCCTAAAACCCACCCTAACCATAACCATAACCCTCACCCTAAACCTCACCCTAAACCTGACCCTCACATTCAACCTCACCATTACTGTAACCGTAACCCTAACAATAACACTAAGCCTAACCCTAACCCTAACCCTAACGATAACCCTCATCCTCAGCCTCACTCTCACAGCAAACTTAATCCTAACCATAACACTAACAATAACGCTAACCCTAACCCTAACCCTAACCCTAACTCTAATCCTCACCCCCTACCTCACCTTCAGCCTAGTCCTAAGCCTACCCTAACACTAATCCTCACCATAACCCTAACCCTAATCCTAACCCTAACACTAACCATAACCCTAAACCTAACCCTAAACCTCACCCTCACCCTAGCAATCACCCTAACCCTATTCCTAACCGTAAACCTCATCCTGTCCCTCCGTATAACCCTAACTCTAAACCTCACGCTAACACTAACCCTAAAAATAACCCTAAGCCTCACCCTCACCGCCAACTTAACCCTAACCATAACACTAACAATAACCATAACCCTAAGCCTTACCCTAACTCTAAATCTATTCCTCACCCCCAAGCTCAACCTCAGCCTAACCCTAACCCTAACCCTAAACCTCACCATTACCCTAACCCTAACACTAACCCAAAACCTAAACCTAACCCTAAACCTAACCGTAATCCTCAGCCTCAACCTCACCCTAACCCAAAACCTAACCATAACCCTCACACTAACTCTAACCCTAACCCTAACACTAACCCTCACCCTAACCCTAACCCTAACCATCACCATAAACCTAATCCTCACGCCTATGCTCACCATTAACCTAACACTAAGCCTAAACCTAACCCTAACCCGAAAACTCACACTCACCCTCACCCTAACCCTAATCTTAAAACTAACCCTAACCGTAACCCTAAACCTCAATCTAACCCTCAACCTAACCTGAACCCTAACACTTAACCTAAACTAACCCTTGACCTAACCCTCCAACTAAACCTAAATCTAACTATAAACCTCACCCTCACCCTAATCCTAACCGTAACCCTAAACCTCACCCTAACCCTAACACTCACCCTCACCCTCAACATAACTCTAACCCTAACCCCAACAATAAGAGTAATCCAAACCCTAAACCTAACCCTAACCCTAACCCTAACTCTAATGCTCACACTCAACCTCACCCTAACCCTAATCCTAACCCTAACCCTCACCCTAACCCTAACCCTCACCCTCACTGTAACCCTCACCCTCATCCTTACCCTCACCCTAACCCTCACCCTAACCCTAAACCTTACCCTAACACTAACCCTAACCATCACCTTCACCCTAGCCCTCACCCTAACCCTAATCGTAAACCTAATCCTCATCCTGAACCTCACCCTAACTCTAAGCCTAAACCTAACCCTAACCCTAACCCCAACCCTGACTGTAACCCTAACACTGACCCTAACACTAACTCTCACCATAAACCTAACCCTAAACCTAAACCTAATCTTCAGCCTCACCCTAACCCTAACACAAACCCTAACCCTAACCCTCATCCTAACTCTAAGCCTAACCCTAACCTTAATCGTAACCCTCATATTCACCCTCACCCTAACCCTAATCCTAAACCTGACCCCATACCTAACCCTAACCCTCACCCTAACCCTCTGCCTAGCCATCACCCTTACACTTATCCTAACCCTAACCCTCACCCTAACCATAACCCTAACCCTAAACCTAAACCTCACCCTAAAATTTACCCTCACCCTAACACTAATCCTGAACCTAATAATTACCCTCACACTAACCCTAAACCTCACCCTAACCCTAAACCTCACCCTAACACTATCCCTAACCCTCACCTCACCCTAGCCTTCACCCTAACCTTAACCCTCATCCTCACCATAAACCTCACACTAACCCTAACCCTAATCCTCAATCTAAAACTCACCCTCACCCTCAGCCTAACCCTAAGCCTAACCCTAAACCTAACCCTAACCCTCACACTCACACTAACCAAAACCCTACTCCTAATCCTAAACCTAACCCTCCCCCTAACCCTCCCCCTAAACTTAACCCTAAACCTAACACTAACCCTAACCCTAACCCTCACCCTCAGCCTCACCCTAACCCTAACTCTAACCCTAAACCTCACCCTAACCCTGAAACTAACCCTAACCTTAAACCTCACCCTCAAACTCACCCTAGCCCTTACCCTAAGCCTAATCCTAACCCTAACTCTCATCCTAACCCTTCCCCTAAACCTAACCCTCACCCTCAACCTCACTCTCATCCTAAACCTAAGCCTAACCCTAAACCTAAACCTAACACACACACTCACCCTCACTCTAACCCTGATGCTGTCCCTACCCTAACCCTAAGGCTAACCCTCCCTCTAACTCTCACCATAACACTAACCCAAACATTAACCCTCAACCTAAACCTCACCCTAACTCTAACTCTATCCCTAAACCTCACCCTCACCCTAAACCTAACTCTAACACTAACCCAAACCCTAAACCTCACCCTAACACTAACCCTAACCCTAAACCACACCCTCACCCTCAGCCTAATCCTAAGCCTAACCCTAACCCTAACACTCACACTCAACCTAACCCTAACCCTAAACCGCATCCTAACCCAACCCTCACCCTTAACCTCAGCCCAATCCTAAGCCTATCCCTAACCTTAACCCTAACCCTCACACTCACCCTAACACTAAACCTAATGTACAACTAACCCAAACCCTAACCCACACCCTCAACCTAACCCTCACCTTAAGCCTAACCCTAACATTAATACTAACCCTAACCCTCACCCTCAGCCTCACCCTAACCCTAACTCTAACACTAAACCTCACCCTGAACCAAACCCTAACCATAATACTATCTCTAAACCTCATCCAAGACCTAATGCTAACCCTCACCCTCACCATAACCTTAACCCTAACCCTAACGCTAACAATAACCCTAACCCTAACCCTAACCCTCACTATAAACATAACCCTCACCCTACCCCTAAACCTCACCCTATCACTTACCCTCACCTTAACACTAAACCTAACACTAAACCTCACACTAACCCTAACCATCAACGTAAACCTTAACCTCACCCTAACACTAACACTAAACCTCACCCTCTCCCTAGACCTCGCCCTAACCCTAACCATCATCCTCACCCTAAACTTCACACTAACCATAACACTAATCCAAAATCTAACCCTCAACCTCACCCTAAACCTAACCCTAACCCTCACCCTAACCGTAACCCTTACCCTTACCTTAACCCTCACCATCAGCCTAACAATCACATTTACACTTACTGTCATCCCCACCCTAACCCTCACTCTAATCCTAACCCTCACCCTAACCAAAAATCTACCCCTAAACCTCACCCTCACCTTAACCCTCACTCTAACCCTAACCCTAACACAATCCCTTACCCTAACCCTAACCCTAACCATCACTCTAAACCTAATCCTCACCCCCAAACTCACCCTCAGCCTAACCCTAAGCCTAAGCCTAACTCTAACCCTAAACCTCACACTCACAATCACCCTATCCCTAATCCTAACCCTAACCCTAACCCTAACCCTAACCCTAAATCTCAACCTAACCCTCAACCTAACCTTAACCCTAACACTTAGCCTAACTCTAACCCTCGACCTAACACTCCAAGTAAAACTAAATCTAACCATAAAACACACCCTCCCACTAACCCTAATCCTAACCCTAACCATAAACCTCACCCTAACCCTAACACTCACCCTCACCCTCACCCTCACCATAACTCTAACCCTAACCTAACAATAACAGTAATCCTAACGGTAAACCTAACCCTAACACCAACCCTAATGCTAACACTCAAACTCAACCTAACCCTAATCCTAACCCTAATCCTCACCCTAACCCTCAGCCGAACCCTAAGTCTAACCCTAAACCTAACCTTCACACTCACACTAACCCAAACCCTAATCCTAATCCTAAACCTAACCCTAACCCTCACCCTCACACTAACCCTCACCCTAAACTCTAACCCTAAACCTTACCCTCACCCTAACCATAACCCTAACCTTAAACCTCACCCTCACACTCACCCTAGCCCTTACCCTAACCCTAATCCTAAATCTAACCCTCATCGAAACCCTCCCCGTAACCCAAACCCTCAACCTCAACCTCACCATCAGCCTAACCCTAAGACTAACACTAAACCTAAACCTAACAAACACACTCACCCTCACGCTAACCCTAATCCTATCCCTAACCCTAACCCTAAGCCTAACCCTCCCCCTAACTCTCACCCTAACCATAACCCTAACACTGACCCTTACCCTAACCCTCAACCTAAACCTCACCCTAAACCTAACTAACCCTAACCTTCACCATCACCCTAACGCTAAATCTAAACCTAAATCAAACCCTAAGCCTAACCCTAACCCTAACCCTCACACTCACCCTAACACTAACCCTAATTCCATTCCTAACCCTAACTCTAACCCTCTCCCTCAACCTAACCATCATCTTAAGCCTACCCCTAACATTAATCCTAACCCTAACCCTCACACTCAGCTTCAACCTAACCCTAACTCTAACACTAAACCTCAACCTGACCCTAAACCTAAACATAACCCTATCCCTAACCCTCATACTAGCCCTAACCCTATCCCTCACACTCACCCTCACCATAACCTTAACCCTAACCCTAACACTAACAATAACCCTATCCCTAACCCTCATCCTCACCCTAAACATAACCCTCAACCTAACCCTAACCCTCACCCTAACACTTCCCCTTCCCCTAACACTAACCGTAACCCCAACACTAAACCTCACACTAACCCTAACCATCAACTTAACCCTACACCGCACCCTAACACTAACCCTAAACCTCACCCTCTCCCTAGACGTCGCCCTAACCCTAACCGTCATCCTCACCCTAAACTTCACACTAAACCTAACACTAATCCTCAATCTAACCCTCACCCTCATCCTAAACCTTACCCTAACCCTCACCCTAACCCTAACCCTCAACCTTACCTTAACCCTCACCCTTACCGTAACCCTCACGCTGAGCCTAACCCTAAAATTTACCCTTAACCTCAACCCCACCCTAACCTTCACTCTAAACCTAACACTCACCCTAACCCTAACTCTACCCTAAACGTCACCCTCACCCTAACCCTAACTCTAACCCTAACCCTAACACTAACCCTCACCCTAACACTAAACCTAACCATAACCCTAACCCTAATCTTCAACACCACCCTCACCCTTAGCCTAACCGTAAGCCTAAGCCTAATCCTAACCCTAAACCTCACACTCACCCTCACCCTAACTCTAATCCTAACCCTAACCCTATCCCTAAACCTCAACCTAACCCTCAACCTAAACTTAACCCTAACACTTACCCTAAACCTAACCCTCTACCTAATCTTCCAACTAAATCTAAATCTCATCATAAACCTCACTATCACCCTAACCCTAATCCTAACCCTAAACCTAAACCTCACCCTAAATCTAACACTCACCCTCACCCTCACCATAACTCTAAACCTAACCCTAACAATAAAAGTAATCCTAATCCTAAACCTAAGCCTAACACTAACCCTAACCCTAATGCTAAAACTGAAACTCAGCCTAACCCTAATCCTAACCCTAAACCTCACCCTAAACCTAACCCTCATCCTAACCCTAAACCTAACCCTATCCCTAAACCTAAACCTTACCCTAACACTAACGCTAATCCTCACCTTCACCCTAGCCCTCACCCTAACCCTAATAGTAAACCTAATTCTCATCCTAACCCTCACCATAACTCTAAGCCTAAACCTAACCCTAAGCCTAACCCCAACCCTCATTGTAACCCTAACATTGACCCTAACACTAACACTCACCATAAACCTAACCCTAAACCTAACCCTAAACCTAACCCTAATCCTCAGCCTCACCCTCACCCTAACCCAAACCCTAACACTAGCCCTCATCCTAACTCTAAGCCTAACCCTAACCCTCACCCTAACCCTCAGCCTAGCCCTCACCCTTACATTATCCTAACCCTAAACCTCACCTAAACCATAACCCTCATCATAAACCTAACCCTAACCCTAAAATTTACCCTCACCCTAACACTAAACCTAACCCTAATACTAACACTCACACTAACCCTAAACATCACCCTAACCCTAAACCTCAACCTAACCCTAACCCTCACCCTCAAACTCACCCTTAGCCTAACTCTTAGCCTAAACATAAACCTAACCCTAACACACACACTCACTGTCACCCTAAACCTAAACCTAAACCTAATCCTCACCCTTACCCTGAGTGTAACCATGAGACTAACCCTAACACTAACCCTCACACTCACCCTAAACCTTACCCTAATCCTAATCCTAACCCTAACCCTAAGCCTCACCCTCAGCCTCATGTTAACTCTAACTCAAACCCTATACCTCACACTCACCCCAAACAAAACCCTAACCCTAAACCTCACCCTAACACTAACCCTAAACCTCAACCTCACCCTAACCATCAGCCTAACCGTAATCCTAACCCTAACCCTCATTCTAACCCTCCACATACCCTAAACCTAACCCTCAAACTAACACTAACACTCACCCTCACCCTCACCCTCAGCCTAAACCTAAGCCTAACCATAAACCTAAACCTAACCCTCACTCTCACCCTAACCCTAAACCTAATCCTAATTCTAACCCTAACCCCAATCCTCAGCCTCACCCTAACCCTCACCCTAAACCTAACCCTAAACCTAACGCTAACACTAACCCTAACCCTCACCCTCAGCCTCACCTAACCCTAACACTAACCCTTAACCTCAACCTCACATGAACCCTAATCCTAACCCTAACCCTCACTCCAACCCTAACCCTCACCCTCACCGTAACACTAACCCTCATCCTAACCCTCACCCTAAACCTAACCCTAACCCTAAACCTTACCCTAACAATAACCCTAATCCTCACCCTCATCCTAGCCCTCACCCTAACGCTAATCATAACCCTAATCCGCATCCTAACCCTCACAGTAACCCTAACCCTAACCCTCATCTTTACCCTAACCCTAAACCTCAACCTAACCCTAACCCTAAATCTCACCCTAACCCTAACCCTAACCCTCACACTAACCCTAAACTTAACCGAACCCTAACTCTCACCCTAACCCTAACCCTAACCCTCACCCTAACCCTAACCCTCACACTCACCCTAATCCTCATCCTATCCCTAATCCTAAACCTAACCCTATCCCTAACCCTCACACTCACCCTAACCCTGACTCTAATCCTAATCCTAACACTAATGCTAATGCTCATGCTCATCCTAACCCTCACCGAAACACTAACTGTAACACTAACCCTAAACCTATCCCTCAATCTCAGCCTCACCCGTACCCTAACTCTAACCCTAAAACTCATCCTCAACCTAAACCTAAACCTAAAACGAACACTAACCCTAACCCTAAACCTCACCCTCACCCTAGCCCTCACCCTAACACTAATCCTAACCCACATCCTAACCCTCACCCTAACACCATCCCTAACCCTCACCCTCACTCTCATCCTAACCCTAATCCTAACCCTAACCTTCATCCTAACCCTCCCCCTAAACCTTACCCTAAACCTCACACTAACACTAACCCTCAACTTCAACCTCACCATTAGCCTAAACCTTAGCCTAAACCTAAACCTAACCCTAACACACCCACTCACCCTCACCCTAACCCAAATCCTAACCCTAACCCACACCCTCACCCTCACCCTCAGTGTAAACCTAAGCAAACCCTAACCCTAAACCACACACTCACACTAACATTTTCCATAATCGTAATCCTAAACCTAACCCAAAGCCTCACACTCAGCCTCACCTTAACCCTAACTCAAACCCTAAACCTCACACTCACCCTAAACCTAACCCTAACCCTAACCCTAAACATCACCCTAACACTAACCCTAAACCTCAACCTCTCCCTCGGCCTCACCCTAACCCTAATCATAACCCTAATCCTCATCCTAACCCTCCCCATGTCCCTAACCCTAACACTCACCCTAACCCTCACACTCACCCTCAGCCTAAACCTAAACCTAACCCTAACCCTCACACTCATCCTAACCCTAACCGTAATCCTAATACTAAACCTAACCCTAACCCTCACCCTCACCCTAACCCTCACCGTAAACCTAACCCTCAACCTCACCCTCACCCTCACCCTCAACCTCAGCCTAAACCTCACCCTACCCCTAACCATAACCCTAACCCTCACCCTCACCCTCATCCTCACCCCAACCCTAAACCTAACCCTAACCCTCACCCCATCCCTAACCCTCACCCTATCACTAACTCTCACCCTCACCCTCACCCTAATCCTATCCTTAACTCTAATACTAACCCTCAAGCTCACCATAACCCTCACCAAAAAACTTACCCTCAACCTCACCCTAAGCGTAACCCGAAACCTCACAGTAACCCTAACATCCACCCTAACACTAAACCTCAACTTAACCCTCAATCTCACCCTAATTCTCAACCTAACCTTACCTTAAGCCTTACCTAAACTAAACCCTCAACCTCACTCTCACCCTAAACCTCACCCTCACCCTAGCTCACACCCTAACCCTAACCCTAAACCTAACCCTCACACTAAACCTCACACTACCCCTAAACCTTACCCTAAGCCTAACGCTCATCCTAACCCTAACCCTAACCCTAACTGTCACCCTAAACCTACCCCTAAACCTAACCCTCACTCTAACCCTAAACCTCAACCTCAACCTCAAGCTCACCCTCACCCTCAGCCTAAAGCTAGTGCTACCCTAATCCTAACCCTCACTCTAAAACTAAATCTAACCCTAAACCAAACTCTCCCCCTCCCCCTCACCCTCACTCTAATTCTCACTCTAACCCTAACCCTCACCCCCAACCTCACTCTCACCCTCAGCCTAACCCTAGTCCTTACCTTAATCCTAAAACTCAACCTACCCCTGACCCTAACCCTAACCCTCACCCTAACCCTCACCCTCACCATAGTCCACACCCTAACCCTAACCCTAAACCTAACCCTCACACTAACCCTAACCCTAACCCTCACCCTAAACCTTATCCTAACCGTAAACCTAAAACTAACCTTCACCCTAACTGAACCCTAACCCTAACCATAACCTAACCCTAACCCTCACACTAACCCTAACCCTAACCCTCAGCCTAACGCTCATCCTAACCCTAACCCTAACCCTAACCATAAATCTCAACCTAACCCTCATGCTAACCCTAACTCTAACACTAACCCTAAACCTGACCTTCAATTTCACCCCCCCATAACCCTAACTCTAACCCTAAACCTCACCCTCACATTAACCCTAATCCTAACACAAACCGTAAACCTCACCCTAACTCTCACCCTAACCCTCACCCTAAACATCACCTTAACCTTAACCCACACCCTAACCCTAACCATAACCCTCACCCTAACGATAATCTCAGCTTAACCCTAACCCTGAAGTAAACGACACCCTCAACCTCACCCTCACCCTAGCCCTCACCCTCACCCTAGCCCTCACACTCACCCTAACCCTAACACTAAACATCAACCTCATCCTCACCCTCACCCTCAGCCTAAGCCTAACCCTAACCTAATCCTACCCCTCAACCTCACCCTCATCCTAAACCTTACCCTAACCCTCACCCTAACCCTAACCCTCAACCTTACCTTAACCCTCACCCTTACCGTAACCCTCACGCTGAGCCTAACCCTAAAATTTACCCTTAACCTCAACCCCACCCTAACCTTCACTCTAAACCTAACACTCACCCTAACCCTAACTCTACCCTAAACGTCACCCTCACCCTAACCCTAACTCTAACCCTAACCCTAACACTAACCCTCACCCTAACACTAAACCTAACCATAACCCTAACCCTAATCTTCAACACCACCCTCACCCTTAGCCTAACCGTAAGCCTAAGCCTAATCCTAACCCTAAACCTCACACTCACCCTCACCCTAACTCTAATCCTAACCCTAACCCTATCCCTAAACCTCAACCTAACCCTCAACCTAAACTTAACCCTAACACTTACCCTAAACCTAACCCTCTACCTAATCTTCCAACTAAATCTAAATCTCATCATAAACCTCACTATCACCCTAACCCTAATCCTAACCCTAAACCTAAACCTCACCCTAAATCTAACACTCACCCTCACCCTCACCATAACTCTAAACCTAACCCTAACAATAAAAGTAATCCTAATCCTAAACCTAAGCCTAACACTAACCCTAACCCTAATGCTAAAACTGAAACTCAGCCTAACCCTAATCCTAACCCTAAACCTCACCCTAAACCTAACCCTCATCCTAACCCTAAACCTAACCCTATCCCTAAACCTAAACCTTACCCTAACACTAACGCTAATCCTCACCTTCACCCTAGCCCTCACCCTAACCCTAATAGTAAACCTAATTCTCATCCTAACCCTCACCATAACTCTAAGCCTAAACCTAACCCTAAGCCTAACCCCAACCCTCATTGTAACCCTAACATTGACCCTAACACTAACACTCACCATAAACCTAACCCTAAACCTAACCCTAAACCTAACCCTAATCCTCAGCCTCACCCTCACCCTAACCCAAACCCTAACACTAGCCCTCATCCTAACTCTAAGCCTAACCCTAACCCTCACCCTAACCCTCAGCCTAGCCCTCACCCTTACATTATCCTAACCCTAAACCTCACCTAAACCATAACCCTCATCATAAACCTAACCCTAACCCTAAAATTTACCCTCACCCTAACACTAAACCTAACCCTAATACTAACACTCACACTAACCCTAAACATCACCCTAACCCTAAACCTCAACCTAACCCTAACCCTCACCCTCAAACTCACCCTTAGCCTAACTCTTAGCCTAAACATAAACCTAACCCTAACACACACACTCACTGTCACCCTAAACCTAAACCTAAACCTAATCCTCACCCTTACCCTGAGTGTAACCATGAGACTAACCCTAACACTAACCCTCACACTCACCCTAAACCTTACCCTAATCCTAATCCTAACCCTAACCCTAAGCCTCACCCTCAGCCTCATGTTAACTCTAACTCAAACCCTATACCTCACACTCACCCCAAACAAAACCCTAACCCTAAACCTCACCCTAACACTAACCCTAAACCTCAACCTCACCCTAACCATCAGCCTAACCGTAATCCTAACCCTAACCCTCATTCTAACCCTCCACATACCCTAAACCTAACCCTCAAACTAACACTAACACTCACCCTCACCCTCACCCTCAGCCTAAACCTAAGCCTAACCATAAACCTAAACCTAACCCTCACTCTCACCCTAACCCTAAACCTAATCCTAATTCTAACCCTAACCCCAATCCTCAGCCTCACCCTAACCCTCACCCTAAACCTAACCCTAAACCTAACGCTAACACTAACCCTAACCCTCACCCTCAGCCTCACCTAACCCTAACACTAACCCTTAACCTCAACCTCACATGAACCCTAATCCTAACCCTAACCCTCACTCCAACCCTAACCCTCACCCTCACCGTAACACTAACCCTCATCCTAACCCTCACCCTAAACCTAACCCTAACCCTAAACCTTACCCTAACAATAACCCTAATCCTCACCCTCATCCTAGCCCTCACCCTAACGCTAATCATAACCCTAATCCGCATCCTAACCCTCACAGTAACCCTAACCCTAACCCTCATCTTTACCCTAACCCTAAACCTCAACCTAACCCTAACCCTAAATCTCACCCTAACCCTAACCCTAACCCTCACACTAACCCTAAACTTAACCGAACCCTAACTCTCACCCTAACCCTAACCCTAACCCTCACCCTAACCCTAACCCTCACACTCACCCTAATCCTCATCCTATCCCTAATCCTAAACCTAACCCTATCCCTAACCCTCACACTCACCCTAACCCTGACTCTAATCCTAATCCTAACACTAATGCTAATGCTCATGCTCATCCTAACCCTCACCGAAACACTAACTGTAACACTAACCCTAAACCTATCCCTCAATCTCAGCCTCACCCGTACCCTAACTCTAACCCTAAAACTCATCCTCAACCTAAACCTAAACCTAAAACGAACACTAACCCTAACCCTAAACCTCACCCTCACCCTAGCCCTCACCCTAACACTAATCCTAACCCACATCCTAACCCTCACCCTAACACCATCCCTAACCCTCACCCTCACTCTCATCCTAACCCTAATCCTAACCCTAACCTTCATCCTAACCCTCCCCCTAAACCTTACCCTAAACCTCACACTAACACTAACCCTCAACTTCAACCTCACCATTAGCCTAAACCTTAGCCTAAACCTAAACCTAACCCTAACACACCCACTCACCCTCACCCTAACCCAAATCCTAACCCTAACCCACACCCTCACCCTCACCCTCAGTGTAAACCTAAGCAAACCCTAACCCTAAACCACACACTCACACTAACATTTTCCATAATCGTAATCCTAAACCTAACCCAAAGCCTCACACTCAGCCTCACCTTAACCCTAACTCAAACCCTAAACCTCACACTCACCCTAAACCTAACCCTAACCCTAACCCTAAACATCACCCTAACACTAACCCTAAACCTCAACCTCTCCCTCGGCCTCACCCTAACCCTAATCATAACCCTAATCCTCATCCTAACCCTCCCCATGTCCCTAACCCTAACACTCACCCTAACCCTCACACTCACCCTCAGCCTAAACCTAAACCTAACCCTAACCCTCACACTCATCCTAACCCTAACCGTAATCCTAATACTAAACCTAACCCTAACCCTCACCCTCACCCTAACCCTCACCGTAAACCTAACCCTCAACCTCACCCTCACCCTCACCCTCAACCTCAGCCTAAACCTCACCCTACCCCTAACCATAACCCTAACCCTCACCCTCACCCTCATCCTCACCCCAACCCTAAACCTAACCCTAACCCTCACCCCATCCCTAACCCTCACCCTATCACTAACTCTCACCCTCACCCTCACCCTAATCCTATCCTTAACTCTAATACTAACCCTCAAGCTCACCATAACCCTCACCAAAAAACTTACCCTCAACCTCACCCTAAGCGTAACCCGAAACCTCACAGTAACCCTAACATCCACCCTAACACTAAACCTCAACTTAACCCTCAATCTCACCCTAATTCTCAACCTAACCTTACCTTAAGCCTTACCTAAACTAAACCCTCAACCTCACTCTCACCCTAAACCTCACCCTCACCCTAGCTCACACCCTAACCCTAACCCTAAACCTAACCCTCACACTAAACCTCACACTACCCCTAAACCTTACCCTAAGCCTAACGCTCATCCTAACCCTAACCCTAACCCTAACTGTCACCCTAAACCTACCCCTAAACCTAACCCTCACTCTAACCCTAAACCTCAACCTCAACCTCAAGCTCACCCTCACCCTCAGCCTAAAGCTAGTGCTACCCTAATCCTAACCCTCACTCTAAAACTAAATCTAACCCTAAACCAAACTCTCCCCCTCCCCCTCACCCTCACTCTAATTCTCACTCTAACCCTAACCCTCACCCCCAACCTCACTCTCACCCTCAGCCTAACCCTAGTCCTTACCTTAATCCTAAAACTCAACCTACCCCTGACCCTAACCCTAACCCTCACCCTAACCCTCACCCTCACCATAGTCCACACCCTAACCCTAACCCTAAACCTAACCCTCACACTAACCCTAACCCTAACCCTCACCCTAAACCTTATCCTAACCGTAAACCTAAAACTAACCTTCACCCTAACTGAACCCTAACCCTAACCATAACCTAACCCTAACCCTCACACTAACCCTAACCCTAACCCTCAGCCTAACTCTCATCCTAACCCTAACCCTAACCCTAACCATAAATCTCAACCTAACCCTCATGCTAACCCTAACTCTAACACTAACCCTAAACCTGACCTTCAATTTCACCCCCCCATAACCCTAACTCTAACCCTAAACCTCACCCTCACATTAACCCTAATCCTAACACAAACCGTAAACCTCACCCTAACTCTCACCCTAACCCTCACCCTAAACATCACCTTAACCTTAACCCACACCCTAACCCTAACCATAACCCTCACCCTAACGATAATCTCAGCTTAACCCTAACCCTGAAGTAAACGACACCCTCAACCTCACCCTCACCCTAGCCCTCACCCTCACCCTAGCCCTCACACTCACCCTAACCCTAACACTAAACATCAACCTCATCCTCACCCTCACCCTCAGCCTAAGCCTAACCCTAACCTAATCCTACCCCTCAACCTCACCCTCATCCTAAACCTTACCCTAACCCTCACCCTAACCCTAACCCTCAACCTTACCTTAACCCTCACCCTTACCGTAACCCTCACGCTGAGCCTAACCCTAAAATTTACCCTTAACCTCAACCCCACCCTAACCTTCACTCTAAACCTAACACTCACCCTAACCCTAACTCTACCCTAAACGTCACCCTCACCCTAACCCTAACTCTAACCCTAACCCTAACACTAACCCTCACCCTAACACTAAACCTAACCATAACCCTAACCCTAATCTTCAACACCACCCTCACCCTTAGCCTAACCGTAAGCCTAAGCCTAATCCTAACCCTAAACCTCACACTCACCCTCACCCTAACTCTAATCCTAACCCTAACCCTATCCCTAAACCTCAACCTAACCCTCAACCTAAACTTAACCCTAACACTTACCCTAAACCTAACCCTCTACCTAATCTTCCAACTAAATCTAAATCTCATCATAAACCTCACTATCACCCTAACCCTAATCCTAACCCTAAACCTAAACCTCACCCTAAATCTAACACTCACCCTCACCCTCACCATAACTCTAAACCTAACCCTAACAATAAAAGTAATCCTAATCCTAAACCTAAGCCTAACACTAACCCTAACCCTAATGCTAAAACTGAAACTCAGCCTAACCCTAATCCTAACCCTAAACCTCACCCTAAACCTAACCCTCATCCTAACCCTAAACCTAACCCTATCCCTAAACCTAAACCTTACCCTAACACTAACGCTAATCCTCACCTTCACCCTAGCCCTCACCCTAACCCTAATAGTAAACCTAATTCTCATCCTAACCCTCACCATAACTCTAAGCCTAAACCTAACCCTAAGCCTAACCCCAACCCTCATTGTAACCCTAACATTGACCCTAACACTAACACTCACCATAAACCTAACCCTAAACCTAACCCTAAACCTAACCCTAATCCTCAGCCTCACCCTCACCCTAACCCAAACCCTAACACTAGCCCTCATCCTAACTCTAAGCCTAACCCTAACCCTCACCCTAACCCTCAGCCTAGCCCTCACCCTTACATTATCCTAACCCTAAACCTCACCTAAACCATAACCCTCATCATAAACCTAACCCTAACCCTAAAATTTACCCTCACCCTAACACTAAACCTAACCCTAATACTAACACTCACACTAACCCTAAACATCACCCTAACCCTAAACCTCAACCTAACCCTAACCCTCACCCTCAAACTCACCCTTAGCCTAACTCTTAGCCTAAACATAAACCTAACCCTAACACACACACTCACTGTCACCCTAAACCTAAACCTAAACCTAATCCTCACCCTTACCCTGAGTGTAACCATGAGACTAACCCTAACACTAACCCTCACACTCACCCTAAACCTTACCCTAATCCTAATCCTAACCCTAACCCTAAGCCTCACCCTCAGCCTCATGTTAACTCTAACTCAAACCCTATACCTCACACTCACCCCAAACAAAACCCTAACCCTAAACCTCACCCTAACACTAACCCTAAACCTCAACCTCACCCTAACCATCAGCCTAACCGTAATCCTAACCCTAACCCTCATTCTAACCCTCCACATACCCTAAACCTAACCCTCAAACTAACACTAACACTCACCCTCACCCTCACCCTCAGCCTAAACCTAAGCCTAACCATAAACCTAAACCTAACCCTCACTCTCACCCTAACCCTAAACCTAATCCTAATTCTAACCCTAACCCCAATCCTCAGCCTCACCCTAACCCTCACCCTAAACCTAACCCTAAACCTAACGCTAACACTAACCCTAACCCTCACCCTCAGCCTCACCTAACCCTAACACTAACCCTTAACCTCAACCTCACATGAACCCTAATCCTAACCCTAACCCTCACTCCAACCCTAACCCTCACCCTCACCGTAACACTAACCCTCATCCTAACCCTCACCCTAAACCTAACCCTAACCCTAAACCTTACCCTAACAATAACCCTAATCCTCACCCTCATCCTAGCCCTCACCCTAACGCTAATCATAACCCTAATCCGCATCCTAACCCTCACAGTAACCCTAACCCTAACCCTCATCTTTACCCTAACCCTAAACCTCAACCTAACCCTAACCCTAAATCTCACCCTAACCCTAACCCTAACCCTCACACTAACCCTAAACTTAACCGAACCCTAACTCTCACCCTAACCCTAACCCTAACCCTCACCCTAACCCTAACCCTCACACTCACCCTAATCCTCATCCTATCCCTAATCCTAAACCTAACCCTATCCCTAACCCTCACACTCACCCTAACCCTGACTCTAATCCTAATCCTAACACTAATGCTAATGCTCATGCTCATCCTAACCCTCACCGAAACACTAACTGTAACACTAACCCTAAACCTATCCCTCAATCTCAGCCTCACCCGTACCCTAACTCTAACCCTAAAACTCATCCTCAACCTAAACCTAAACCTAAAACGAACACTAACCCTAACCCTAAACCTCACCCTCACCCTAGCCCTCACCCTAACACTAATCCTAACCCACATCCTAACCCTCACCCTAACACCATCCCTAACCCTCACCCTCACTCTCATCCTAACCCTAATCCTAACCCTAACCTTCATCCTAACCCTCCCCCTAAACCTTACCCTAAACCTCACACTAACACTAACCCTCAACTTCAACCTCACCATTAGCCTAAACCTTAGCCTAAACCTAAACCTAACCCTAACACACCCACTCACCCTCACCCTAACCCAAATCCTAACCCTAACCCACACCCTCACCCTCACCCTCAGTGTAAACCTAAGCAAACCCTAACCCTAAACCACACACTCACACTAACATTTTCCATAATCGTAATCCTAAACCTAACCCAAAGCCTCACACTCAGCCTCACCTTAACCCTAACTCAAACCCTAAACCTCACACTCACCCTAAACCTAACCCTAACCCTAACCCTAAACATCACCCTAACACTAACCCTAAACCTCAACCTCTCCCTCGGCCTCACCCTAACCCTAATCATAACCCTAATCCTCATCCTAACCCTCCCCATGTCCCTAACCCTAACACTCACCCTAACCCTCACACTCACCCTCAGCCTAAACCTAAACCTAACCCTAACCCTCACACTCATCCTAACCCTAACCGTAATCCTAATACTAAACCTAACCCTAACCCTCACCCTCACCCTAACCCTCACCGTAAACCTAACCCTCAACCTCACCCTCACCCTCACCCTCAACCTCAGCCTAAACCTCACCCTACCCCTAACCATAACCCTAACCCTCACCCTCACCCTCATCCTCACCCCAACCCTAAACCTAACCCTAACCCTCACCCCATCCCTAACCCTCACCCTATCACTAACTCTCACCCTCACCCTCACCCTAATCCTATCCTTAACTCTAATACTAACCCTCAAGCTCACCATAACCCTCACCAAAAAACTTACCCTCAACCTCACCCTAAGCGTAACCCGAAACCTCACAGTAACCCTAACATCCACCCTAACACTAAACCTCAACTTAACCCTCAATCTCACCCTAATTCTCAACCTAACCTTACCTTAAGCCTTACCTAAACTAAACCCTCAACCTCACTCTCACCCTAAACCTCACCCTCACCCTAGCTCACACCCTAACCCTAACCCTAAACCTAACCCTCACACTAAACCTCACACTACCCCTAAACCTTACCCTAAGCCTAACGCTCATCCTAACCCTAACCCTAACCCTAACTGTCACCCTAAACCTACCCCTAAACCTAACCCTCACTCTAACCCTAAACCTCAACCTCAACCTCAAGCTCACCCTCACCCTCAGCCTAAAGCTAGTGCTACCCTAATCCTAACCCTCACTCTAAAACTAAATCTAACCCTAAACCAAACTCTCCCCCTCCCCCTCACCCTCACTCTAATTCTCACTCTAACCCTAACCCTCACCCCCAACCTCACTCTCACCCTCAGCCTAACCCTAGTCCTTACCTTAATCCTAAAACTCAACCTACCCCTGACCCTAACCCTAACCCTCACCCTAACCCTCACCCTCACCATAGTCCACACCCTAACCCTAACCCTAAACCTAACCCTCACACTAACCCTAACCCTAACCCTCACCCTAAACCTTATCCTAACCGTAAACCTAAAACTAACCTTCACCCTAACTGAACCCTAACCCTAACCATAACCTAACCCTAACCCTCACACTAACCCTAACCCTAACCCTCAGCCTAACTCTCATCCTAACCCTAACCCTAACCCTAACCATAAATCTCAACCTAACCCTCATGCTAACCCTAACTCTAACACTAACCCTAAACCTGACCTTCAATTTCACCCCCCCATAACCCTAACTCTAACCCTAAACCTCACCCTCACATTAACCCTAATCCTAACACAAACCGTAAACCTCACCCTAACTCTCACCCTAACCCTCACCCTAAACATCACCTTAACCTTAACCCACACCCTAACCCTAACCATAACCCTCACCCTAACGATAATCTCAGCTTAACCCTAACCCTGAAGTAAACGACACCCTCAACCTCACCCTCACCCTAGCCCTCACCCTCACCCTAGCCCTCACACTCACCCTAACCCTAACACTAAACATCAACCTCATCCTCACCCTCACCCTCAGCCTAAGCCTAACCCTAACCTAATCCTACCCCTCAACCTCACCCTCATCCTCAACCGAACCCTAACCCTAACAATAAATTTAACCCTCACCCTAACACTAAACCTCAACCTCACCCTAAACCTAATCCTAACCCTAACTCTAATCCTAACCCTCACCCTCACCCTAACTCTAACCCTAACCCTCACACTAACCCGAACCCTCACCCTAACTTTAACACTAACCCTAACCCTTACCCTCACAATCACCCTAAATCTAACCCTTACCCTCACCCTAACCCTAACCCTAACAGTACCCCTAAACCTAAACCTAGTCCTCACACTAACCCTATCTGTCACCCACACCTTATCCCGAACCCTCACCCGAACCCTCACACTAACCCTAACCCTAAACCTAACCTTAACACTCCCACTAAACCTAATCCTCACCCTAACTATAACCCTACACATCAGCCTAAACCTCACCCTAACCCAAACCCTAACCCTAATCCTCACCCTATCCCTAAACCTATCCTTAACCCTCACACTCACCCTAGCCCTCACCCTAACCCTACCCCAAACCCTAACCCTAATTCTAAACCTAATTCTAACCCTTATCCTAACCCTCACACTCACCCTAGCCCTCACCCGAACCTCACCCTAACCCTATCCCTAACCCTAAACCTCACCCTCACCCTAACCAAAACCCTAACCTTCACCCTAACCCCAATCCTAACCCTGACCCTAAACTTAACCCTAAAAGTCACACTAACCCTAACCCTCACCCTAACGCTAACCCTACCCCACAGCCTAACCCTCATCCTAAATCTAACACTAACCCTATCCCTCATGCTAACCCTACCCTAACATTAAACCTAACCCTCACCCTAACGCTAACCCTCACCCTCACCCTCACACTCACACTCACCCTCAGTCTAACCCTAACCCTAATCCTAAACCTAACCCTCATCCACACTCTCACCATAACTCCAACCAGAACCATAACCATAACGCTCCCACTACCCCTCCACCTCACCGAACCCTCACTCTCACCCTAACGCTCACCCTCACCCTAACCCTAACCCTAACACTAACCCTCACCCTAACCCTAAGCCTCACCCTCACCCTCAACCTCACACTCACCCTAACCCTAACCCTCACCATCACCCTAACCCTAACCCTAACTATAACACTCACACTAACCCTAAACCTAACCCTCCCCCTCACCCGAACCTTCACCCTCATCCTCACCCTAAACATCACCCTAACAATAACCCTCACCCTAATCCTAACCCTAACGCTCACCCTAACCCTAACGCTCACCTTAACCCTCAACCTCATCCAAATTCTCACCGTAATCTTACCCTAACCCTTACCTAAACTAAACCCTCACCCTCACCCTAAACCTAAACCTCACCCTCACCCTAAAGCTAACCCTAACCCTAACCCTCACACTCACCCTCACCCTCACCTCACCACAACCCTATCCCAGACCCTCAACCTAAAGCTAATCCTAACACTTGCCCTCACCCTAATCCTCACCCTAACCTTAACCTTAAACCTAATCCTCACCCACATGCTCACCCTAACACTAACACTAAAACTATCCCTCACCCTCAGTCTAACCCTCACCCTAACGCTTACTAACCCTAACCCACACCTAACCTAAACCCTAACCTAACCCACCACCACACCCCACCCAACCAACCCACCCACACCCACCCACCCCACCAACCAATCCCCATCAAACCCACACTCACATAACCCCACCCCACCCACACCACCCACCCACATACCCCAACCCACCCTCACCCCACCAAACACACCCCACCAACCTCACCCACACCAACCACACCACACCCAACACCTCTCCCCACCCACACCTCAACCCACACCCACCCTACCCCACTCCCTAACCTAACCACCCCACACCATACACAACTCACCCACACCAACAACCAAACACAATCCAAACCAACCTCACACACACACCCTAAACCTAGCCCTCACCTCACAGTCACCCTCACCCTTACCCTAAACGCAAACTTAACCAACACCAACCCTAACCCTAACCCCTAACCTACACCCTAACCACACCCAACCCCAAACCCACCCTCACCCAACCTTCACCCACACATGAAACCTCAATCTCACCCTAACCCTCACCCTCCACCCCTAAACATCCACCCCCTAACCCTAACCCTCACCCTAACCCTAAACATAACCCTCACCTTCACCCTAACCTTAACAATAACCCTAACCCTCACCCTTAAACTCACGCTAACCCTAACCCTCACTCTTACCCTAAACCTCATCCTAAAACTTAATCTTACCCTAAACCTAACACAAACCCTAACCTTCACACTAAAACTAACCCTCACCCTCACACTAACCCTAACCCTATCCCTCACCGTAACCCTAACCATCACCCTAAACCTAACCCTAACCCTCATCCTCACCATAGCCCTCACACTTACCATAATCCTAACCATTACCCTAACCCGAACCATAAACGCTAACCCTCACCTTCACCCTCACCCTAACCCTAAACATAACCCTCACCTTCACCCTAACCCTAACAATAACCCTAACCCTCACCCTTAAACTCACGCTAACCCTAACCCTCACTCTTACCCTAAACCTCATCCTAAAACTTAATCTTACCCTAAACCTAACACAAACCCTAACCCTCACACTAAAACTAACCCTCACCCTCACACTAACCCTAACCCTATCCCTCACCGTAACCCTAACCATCACCCTAAACCTAACCCTAACCCTCATCCTCACCATAGCCCTCACACTTACCATAATCCTAACCCTTACCCTAACCCGAACCATAAACGCTAACCCTCACCCTCACCCTCACCCTAACCCTAAACATAACCCTCACCTTCACCCTAACCCTAACAATAACCCTAACCCTCACCCTTAAACTCACGCTAACCCTAACCCTCACTCTTACCCTAAACCTCATCCTAAAACTTAATCTTACCCTAAACCTAACACAAACCCTAACCCTCACACTAAAACTAACCCTCACCCTCACACTAACCCTAACCCTATCCCTCACCGTAACCCTAACCATCACCCTAAACCTAACCCTAACCCTCATCCTCACCATAGCCCTCACACTTACCATAATCCTAACCCTTACCCTAACCCGAACCATAAACCCTAACCCTCACCCTCACCCTCACCCTAAACCTAAACCTAAACCTACTCCTCACGCTCACCCTAACCCTAACCCTAACCCTCACCTTAACACTCACTCTAATCCTATCCTGATCCTAACCCTCACTCTAAAGCTAACACTAAACCTAAACCTCACCCTCACCCTGACCCTCACCATCACCCTAACCTTCACCCAAACCCGAACCCTCACCTCAACCTAATCTTCACTCTCACCCTAACCCTAAACCTAAAACTAAACCTCTCCCTAACCCTCACCCTCACCCTCACCCTCACCTTAAGCCTAACCCTAAACCTAATCATAAACCGAACCCTCAACTTCACCCTAAACCTAACCGTAACCATCACCCTCACACTCACCATTACCCTAACACCAACCCTAACCCTTACCCTAACCCTCATCCTAACCCTAACCCTAACCCTAACAATAACCCTCACCTAACCCTAACCCTAACAATAACCCTATCCCTCACCATAACACTTATCCTCACACTTACTCTAAACCTAACCCTAAACCTCACCCTAACCCTGACCCTATCCCTCACCCTAATCCTAACCCTAACCCACAGCCTAAACCTAACCCTAACCCTCACCCTCACACTAACCCTCATCCACACCCTAATCCTCAACCTCACCCGAACCATCACCCTCACCCTTACACTCACCCTCACCCTAAACATCACCCTAAACCTAACCCTCACCCTAACGCTAAACATAACCCTCACCTTCACCCCAACTGTAATCCTAACTCTAATACGAACCCTCACTCTGACCCTCACCCTCACACTCACGCTAAACCTAAACCTCACTCTCACTCTAACCCTCACTGTAACCCTTAACCTTACCCTAACACTAACCGTAACCCTAACCCACTCCCTCACACTAAACCTAAACCTCACCCTCACCCTAACCCTAACCCTCACACTACCCCTCACACTAACAATTACCCTCACCCTAACCAAACCCTAACCCTCACACTCACCCTAGCACTCACCCTTACACTAATCCTATCCCTAACCCTAACCCTATCCTTAAAACTAACCCTCACCCTCACCCTCATCCTGACCCTCATCCAAACCCTAACCCTAACCCTAACCCTAACCCTCACCTTCACCCTCACCCTAACCCTAACACTAACTCTAATTCAAACCCTAACCCTCACTCACACCCTAAACCTCACCCTAATCCTTAGCCTCCCCCTCACCCTAACCAGAACCCACACCTTAACCTTAACCTCACCCTACCCCTAAACCTAACCCTCACCCTCACAATCACCCTAAAACTAGCCCTCTCCCTCATCCTCACCCTAACCCTAAACCTAATGCTAACCCTAACCCTCATCCTCACCTGAACCCTAACCCTACCCCTCACTCTAACACAAACCCTAACCCTAATGCTAACCCTGAGCCTCACCCTCACCCTAACCCTCACCCTAATCCTTACCCTCACCCTCTCCCTCACCCTTACCTTAAACCTACCCATCAGCCTAACACTCACCTTAAACCTTAATCTCAGTATAAACCTAACACTAACCCTAATCCTGACACTAACCCTAAACCTAAACCTAACACTAATCCTCACTTTAACTGTCAACCAAATCCAAACATTGACCCTAACCCTCGCCCTAACGCTAACACTAAACCTAAACCTCACCCTCTCTAACCCTCACTGTCACCCTAACCCTCAACGTCACCCTAACCCTCACCGTAATCCTAACCCTCACCCTAAACCTCACCCTAACCCTTACACTCACCATAAAATTAACCCTAATCCATACCCTAACCCGAACCCGAACCCGAAACCTCACCCTCACACTCACCCTAACTGTAACCCTAACACTCACCCCAACCATAAACCTCATCCTAACCCTAACCGGAACTCTAACCCTATACCTCTCCCTAACCCTAAGGCTAAACCTTACACTAACTCTTACACTCATCCTAATCCTCACCCTAACCCTTTTCCTCACACTAATCCTAATCCTAACCCTCACACTAATCCTAACCCTCAACCTAACCCACACCGTCACCCTAACCCTCACCCTAACCCTAACCCTCACCTACAACCTAACCCTCACCCTCACCCTCACTCTCACCCTCAGCCTAACCCTAACCCTAATCCTAACCCTAACCCTCAGCCTAACTCTAACCCTAACCCTCACCTTAACCCTAACCCTCACCTTCAACCTCACCCTCAGCCTAATCCTCACCCTAAACCTAACCGTAACCCTTTCCTAACTTAAAACCCCACCCTCACCCTAACCCTCACCCTAACCCTCGCCCTCAGCCTAGCCCTCACTCTAAGCCTAACCCTAACCCAACCCTCAGCATCAACCTCATCCTCAACCTCAGCCTCACCTTAACACTAAACCTAATCCTATACTTAACCATCACCCTCACCCTCACTCTAACCCTAACCATAAACCTAATGCTAACACTAAACATCACCCTCACCTTAACCCTAATCCTAACCCTCAACCTAATCCTAACACTAACCCTAATGCTACACCTAACCCTAACCATCACACTAAGACTAATGCTAACCCTAATACTCAACCTCACCCTAAACCTCACCCTAAATCTTACCCTCATCCTAACCCTCACCCTAACCCTAAACCTTAACCAAACCCTCACCCAAACTCTCACCCTAACCCTTACACTAACCCTATCCCTCACCCTAACCCTAAGCCTCACCCTAACCCTCACCCTCAACCTAACCCTAATGCTAACCCGAACCCAAACCCTTACCCTAACCCTCACCCTAACCCTAACCCTCACCCTCAAAATAACTCTCACTATAACCCTTACCCTCACCCTAACCCTAAGCCTAACATTAACACTAAAACTCACCCTAAACCTCACCCTAACATCAACCCTCAAACTCACCCTAACCCTCACCCTAACCCTTGCCCTCACCCTAACCGTAACCCTAACCCTAAGCCTCACACTAACCCTAACTCTAACCCTCAGCCTAACCCTCATCCTAACCCTAACCCTAACCCTAAACCTAACCCTCATCCTCAGCCTCACCCTAACCATAACCCTAACTCTAATCTTCATGCTAACCCTCACCCTCATTCTCACCCTAATCCAAACCCTAACCATAACCCTGACAATAACACTAACCCTAAACCTAAACCTAAACCTCACCCTCACCCTCACCCTCACCCTCACCCTAACCGGAACCCTAATCCTAACTCTCACCCTCAACCTCACCCTCAACCTCACCCTGACCCTCAAACTCACCCTCACCCTAACCCTCTGTCTAACACTAACACTCACCCTAACCCTCACCCTCACCCTCAACCTCACCCTCTCGCTCAGCCTAACCCTTACACTAACCCTAATCCTAACCCTAAGCCTTACCCTCACCCTAAACCTAATCCTAACCGTCACACTCACACTCACCCTCACCCTAACCCTAACCCTCACGCTGAACCTCACTCTCACCCTAACCCTCACTGACACCCTAAAAATCAACCTAACCCTAACCCTCACCCTAACCCTATCCCTAAGCCTCACACTCACCCTAACCTTAACCCTAACCCTAACCCTAACCCTAACCCTAACCCTGCCCCTTACCCTAACCCTCATCCTAACCCTAACCCTAACCCTAACCTTCACCCTAACACTAACCCTAACGGTATCCCTAACCCTCAAAAACTCACTAACCCTGAACCTCAACCTCATCCTATGGCTAACGCTAACCCTAATCCTAACCTTCACCCTCACCCTCACTCTCACTGTAACTCTAACCCCCACCCTAACCGAAAACCTCACCCTCACCCTCACCCTAACCCACACCCTCACCCTCACCCTAACCCTAACACTAAACCCTCACCCTAAGTCTCACCCTAACCCTAATGCTAACCCTAACCTTAACCTTCACCCTAACCCTAACCCTCACCCGCCTCACTCTCACATTCACCCTCACCCTAAACATCACCCTAACCATAAGCCTCACCCTAAACCTAACCCTAAGAGTCACCCTAACCCTAAACCTCAACCTCACCTTCACACTCACCCTAACCCTCACCCTCACCGTAGCCCTCACCCTAAACATAAACCTAACCTTAACCCAGACACTAAGCCTCACCCTCACCCTCAAACTAACCCTAACCATAACCCTAACCCTCACCCTAACCTTAACCCGAATCCTAAATCTAACCCTCACTGTCACCATCACCTTCAACCTAACCCTCAACCTCAAACTCACCTTCACCCTAACACTCAAACTAACCCAAACCCTCACTGTAACCCTAAACTTCTCCCTAAACATAACCCTACCCCTCATCCTAACCCGAACCCTAAACCTAACCCTCACCCTAACCCTAATCCTAAATCTCACCCTCTCGCTAACCCTCAATGTCACCCTATCCCTCACCCTAAACCTAACCCTAACCCACACAAGAACCCTCAACCTCACCCAAACCCTCCCCCTCACCCGAACCCGAATAATCACCTTTACCCTTAGCCTCACCCTAACCCTCACCCTAACCTTAACACTCAACCTAAGCCTCACTCTCACCCTAATCCTCACCCTAACCCTAACCCTAACCCTTACCTAACCAAAACCCTCACCCTCACCGTCACACTCACTCTAACCCTCACACTCACCATAGCCTTCACCCTAAACCTAAACCTCACCCTAACCATAACCCTAAGCCTCACCCTCACCCTCACCCTAACCCTAACCATAACCCTAACGCTAATCCTAAATCTAACCCTCAACATCACCCTCATCCTAAATCTAACCATAAACCTAACCCTAACCCAGAACCTCACCCTCACACTAAACCTAATCCTCACCCTATCCCTAACCCTAACCCTAACCTACACCCTAACCCTCACCCTCAACCTAACCCTAATGTTAACCCGAACCCAAACCCTCACCCTAACGCTCACCCTAAACCTTACCCTAACCCTAACCCTAACGCTCACCCTCACAATAACTCTCACTATAACTCTTACCCTCACCCTAACCCTAACCCTTACATTAATCCTAAAACTCACCCTAAACCTCACCTTAACCCTAACCCTCAAACTCAATCTAACCCTCACCCTAAACCTTACTCTCACCATAACCGTAACCGTAACCCTCACACTAACCCTAACTCTAACCCTCATCCTATCCCTCATCCTAAACCTAACCCCAAACCTAATCCTAACCCTAACCCTCACCCTCACCCTCACCCTAACCCTAACCCTAACCCTAACCCTAACCTCACCTTCACCCTAAACTTAACCCTAACCATCACCCTCACACTCACCCTTATGCTAACCCCAACCCTAAGCCTTACCCTAACCCTAACCCTCACCCTAAACCTAACCCTAACCATAACCCTCACCGTCACCCTCATCCTAACCCTAATCCTAACCCTAATCCTACCCGTCACCCTAACTATAAACCTTACACTAACCCTAACTCTAACCCTAAACCTCACGCTAACCCTAACCCTAACCCTCACCATCACCCTAACCCTCACCCTCACCGTAACCCTAACACTTGCCCTATACATAAACCTCAGCCATAACCTAACCCTCACCCTAACCCTAACCCTAAAGCTCACCCTAACCCTCACCCTCCTTCTCACCCTCACCCTAACCCTCACCCTCACCCTGATCCTCACACTAAAACTAACCCTAATCCTAACCCTAAGCCTCACCCTAACCCTCACCCTATCCTTAACCATAATTATAATCCTAATCCTAACTCTAACCCTCCTGCCACCCTCACTATAATTCTAACCCAAACCCTAACCCTCACCCTCACTCTCACCTAACTCTAACCCTAACCCTAATCTTAATTCTAACCCTCACCATCACCCTAACCCTAAATGTAACCCTAACCCTAATCCTAACTCAGACCCTCATCCTCACACTAACCCTAACCCTCACCCTCACCCTAACACTAAACCTAACACTCAACCCTCACCCTAAGCCTCACCCTAACCCTAATGCTAATCCTAACCCTCACCCTCATCCTAGTGCTCAACCTAACCGTAACTCTAACCCTAAAACTAAAACTTCACCTTCACCCTCAACCTCACCCTCAACCTCAGCCTAAACCTAACCCTAACTCTAATACTAACCCTAAACCTAACCCTAACCCTTTCTCTAACCCTAAACCTAGCCCTCACTCTCACTCATACCCTCAACCTCAGCTAACTGTAACCCTAACCCTAATCCTAAACCTAACCCTCACACTCACATTCACCCT
Organism: Dipodomys merriami; assembly: GCF_024711535.1. Lineage (NCBI taxonomy): Eukaryota > Metazoa > Chordata > Mammalia > Rodentia > Heteromyidae > Dipodomys > Dipodomys merriami. The sequence continues at coordinate 1,026,945 of NW_027205337.1, forward strand.
AACCCTAACCCAAACCCTCACCCTCGCCCTAAGGCTAACCCTAACCCTCACCTCACCCACACCGTAAACCTTAACCTCACCCTAACCCTAACCCTAACCCTAACCCTAAAACTACCCCTCAGGCTAACCCTAACCTTCATGCTCAACCCAACCCTGTGCTAACACAAATGCTCATTCTCAACCTAAGCCTTAGCCTAAACCTTACCCTCACAATAACCTATCCCTCACCCTCTCCCTAACCCTCACCCTACCCCTTCTCACCCTAAGCCAAACCCTAACCCTAGCCCTAAACTTCACCCTAATCCTCACCCTAACCATCACCCTAACCCTAACCCTAACCCTCAACCTAACCCTCACCCTAAGCCTAAACCTAACCCTAACACTCACCCTCAACCTGAATGTCAATAAAACCCTTACCCTCACGCTAATCCTAACCATAACCCTAACCCTAACCCTCACCGTAACCCTAACCCTCACCCGCACCCTCACTCTCACCTTCACCGTCACACTAAACATCACCCTAACCCTAACCCTAACCCTAACCCTAACCCTAACACTCACCCTAACCATAACACTCAACTTAAACCTCACCCCCACCCTAATCCTCACCCTAAATCTAACCTCAACCTTTCCTAAACAAAAACATCACCCTCACCCTAAACCTAACCCTAACCTAAAACTTCACACTCACACTCACCCTCAGCCTCAGCCTCACCCTAACACTAAACCTAATCCTAACCCTAAACCTGACCCTTACCCTCACTCTAACCCTAACACTAACCTGCACCCTAACCCCAACCCTAACAATCATCCTAACCCTAACCCCAATGCTAATCCTAACGCTCACCCTTAACCTAACCCTGACCCTAACCCTTACACTTAACCTAACCCTCACTCTCACCCTAACCCTAACCCTTACCCTCACCATTACCCTATCCCTCACCATCAAACTAACCCTCACCCTAATCCTTACGCTCAACCTAACCCTCACCCAACCCTAACAAGAACCCTAACCCCCATCCTAACCCTCACCCTAACACTAACGCTAACCCTAACCCTCAGTCTCAACCTAACACTCACCCTAAACCTTATCCTCACACTAACCCAAACCCTAATCATAACCCTCACAGTAAGCCTAACCCTCATCCTAACCCTAAACCTAACTCTCACCCTAACCTTCACCCTAACCCTAAACATAACCCTAACCCTCAACCTAACCCTAACCCTCACCCTCACCCTAATCCTCACCCTAAACCTAACCCTAACCCTAACCCTCACTGTCACCCTGCCACTCACCCTCACCCTCACACTAAACCTCATGCTCAACCTCACCCTCACCCTAACCCTCACCGTCTACCTAAACACCACCCTAACCCTAACCCTCACACTAACCCTAAACTTAACCTAACCTTAAACTTAAACCTAACCCTTACCCTAACCCTAACCCTAAGCCTAACCCTCACCCTAACACTAACCCTAACCCTAAGCCTCACCCTAACCCTTACCCTAACCCTAACCCTTACCATAACCGTAACCCTAATCCTAACCCTTACCCTAAACCTTATTCTAACCTAAACCCTCACCCTAATCCTCACCCTAACCCTTATCCTCAAAATAACCCTAACCTTAATCCTCAGCATCACCCTCACCCTAACCCTAAACCTAAAACTAACGCTCAACCTAAACCTAACCCTTACCCTAACCCTAAAACTAACACTCACACTAACCCTCACCCTAACCCTAACACTAACCCTCACCCTCACCCTCACCCTCACCCTAACCCAAACCCTAACCCTAACTCTCACCCTAAACCTAACCCGAATCCTAACCCTAACCCTCACCATCACCATCACCCTCACCCTAACCATCAACCTCAAACTCACCTTCACCCTAACCCTCAAACTAACACTAACCTTCACCCTAACCCTAACCCTCTCCCTAACCCTAAACCTACACCTCATCCTAAGCCTCACCCTAAACCTAACCCTCACCCTAACCTTAATCCTCACCCTCACCGTCAACCTAATCCTCACCCTAAACTTAACCCTAGCCGACACCCGAACCCTGAACCTCACCTGAACCCTCACGCTCACCCTCACCCTAAACCTCAACCTAAACCTCAGCCTCATGCTAACCCTCACCCTAACCATAACCCTCAACCTAAACCTCACCCTCACCCTAATCCTAACCCTAACCCTTACCTAACCAAAACCCTCAACCTCACCCTCACACTCATCCTAACCCTCATCCTCATCGTAGACCTCACCCTAAACCTAAACCTCACCCTAAACCTAACCCTAACCCTCATCCTAAACCTAAACCTAAGCCTCACCCTAACCCTAATCCTAACTCTAACCCTAACCTTCACCCTAAATCAATCCCTTACACTAACCCTAACCCTAACCCTAAAACTCACCCTAACCCTAAACCCTAACCCTAACCCTCACTCTCACCCTAACCCTAACCCTAAACCTAACCCTCAACATAACCCTAACCCTTACCCTTGCCTTAACCGTCACCCTAATCCTAACATTCACCCTAACCCTAACCCTACCCCTTACACTAACCCTCATCCTAACCCTAACCCTAACCCTAACCCTCACCCTAACACTAAACCTAACCATACCCATAACCCTCAAAAACACCCTAACCCTAATGCAAACCCAAACCCTAAACCTCACCCTAACCCTAACCCTAAACCTCACACTAACCCTAACCATCTCTCTAACCCTAAACTTCATCCTATCCCTGACCCTCACCCTAATCCTCACCCTAACCCTAATCTTGACCGTTACCTAACCGAAACGTTCACCCTCACTCTCACCCTCACCCAAACCCTCAACCTCACATTAGACCTCACCATAAACCTTACCCTAAACCTAACAATAACCCTCACACTAACCCTCACCGTCACCCTAAACGTAACCCTAAGCCTTACCCTTACCCTAACCCTAACCCTAACTCTAACCCTCATACTAACCCTAACCCTCATCCTAGTCCTAAATCTCACCCTCACCCTAAACCTCACCCTAATCCTTACCCTCACCCTAACACTAACACTAACTCTAACTCTCAAACTAACCCTAACCCACATCCTAAACCTCACTCTAAAACTTACCCACAACCTAGCCCTAACCCTAACCCTAACCTTAACCCTAATATTAACCCTAACCCTCACCCTAACCCTCAACCTAATCCTAACCCGAACTCTAACCCTAACTATCACATTAAAGCTCACCCTTACCCTAAACCTCAACCTCAACCTAACCCTCACCTTAACCCTTACCCTCAACCTCACCCTAACTCTCACACTAACCCTAACACTCACCCTAAACCTAAAGCTAAACCTAACCCTGACCCTAACCCTAATGCTCACCCTAACCCTCACCCTCACCCTAACCCTCACCCTAACACTTACCCTCACCTTAATTCAAACCCTAAACCTAACCCTACCCCTCACACTAAACCTACAGCTCACCCTAACACTAAACCTAACATTCTCCCTACCCTAACCCTAACCCTCACCCTAATCCTCACCTTAACACTTACATTAACCCTAAACCTAACCCTAACCCTAATCATCACCATATCACTAACACTAAAGCTAACCCTCACCCTCACCCAAACCCTCACCATAACCCTCAACCTAACCCCAACACTCAACCTAACCCTAACACTTACCCTAACCCAAACCCTCACGCTCAACCTAACCCTAACCCTAAACCTAACCATACAACTAACCAAAACCCTCAGCCTAAACCTCACCCTAACCCTAACCCTAAACCTACCCCTCACCCTACCCCTCACCCTAACCCAAACCCTAAACATCACCCTAACCCTAACCCTCACCCTCACCCTCACCATCAACGTAACCATAAACATAACCCTACACCAAAAAATAACCCTAATCCTAACCCTTATCCTAACCCTCACCTTCACCCACACCCTAACCCTAGCCCTCACCCTTAACCTAACCCTCACCCTCAACTTAACCCTAATCCTAACCGTAAAATTTATGCTCACCCTAACACTAACCCTAATACTAAAACTAAGCGTTACACTAACCCTAATCCTCAGCCTAACCCTAACCCTCACCCTAACCCTATCCCTAACCCTAACCCTCACCCTCACCCTAGCCCTCACCCTAACCCTAATCCTAATCCTAACCCTCACCCTAAACCTAACCCTCACCCAGATTCCAAACCTCAATCTCACCGTCACTCTAACCCTAACCCCAAACCTAACACTCACCCTAACCCTCACCCTTAATGTAAACCTAAACCTAACCCTCACCCTAACCCACACCCTTACCATAATCCTTACACTCACCCTAACCCTCACACTTACCCTTACCCTCACACTCTACCTAACCCTCACCCTAACCCTAATTCTCACCCTAACCTTACCCTAACCCTCACAATAACCCTCACACTAATGATAATGCTAACCCTAACACTCACCCTGACCCTAACCCTCACTCTAACCCTTAACATCAACCTAAACCTAAACCTATCCCTAACCCTCAACTTAATCTTTATCCTCAACCTAACACTAAGGCTAACCCTAACACTAAACCTCACACTAAACCTAAACCTCACCCTAGCCCTCATCCTAACCCTAATCCTAACCCTAACCCTCACCCTAAATCTAACCCTCAACCTAACCCTAACCCTCATCCTCACCTAACCCTCACCCTAAACCTAAACCTAACCCTCACCCTAACCTTCACCTTAACCCTAACCCTTACAATAAAACTAAGCCTAATCCTAAACCTAATCCTTACCCTAACCCACACCCTCACCCTCAGCCTCACCCTAACCCTAACTCTAAACCTAAACCTCACACTCAACCTAACCCTAATTCAAACCCTAACCCTAACCCTAAACCTCACCCTAACCATAACCCTCACCCTCACCCTCACTGTAACCCTAACCCGAAACCTAACAATAACCCTAAAACTAAACCTAACCCTCACCCTAACCATGACTCTCACCCTAAACCTAACACTCACCCTAACACTTACCCTCAAGCTTACCCTAAACCTAACTCTAACACTAACCCAAACAGTAACCCTAACTCTCACCCTAACCCTAAACCTCACCCGACCCCTAACCCTCACCCTTACCCTAGCCCTCACCCTAACCCTAATTCAAACCCTAACCCTCACCCTAACCCTAACCCTCATCCTCACCCTAAACCTCACACTAAACATAACCATAATCCTCAATATAACCCTCACCCTCACCCTAACCCTCACCATAACCCTTATCCTAACCCTCACACTAATGGTAACCCTCACCCTGAGGGGAACACTCACACTCAGCCTAACCCTCACTTTAACTCTTACCATCTCGCTCACCCTAACCCTCACCCTAACCCTAACCCTCATCCTAACACTCACCCTAACTCTAATCCTATCCATCAACCTAACACTAACCCTCACCCTCACCCTCACCCTCAGCCTAACCCTAAGCCTAAGCCTGAGCCTAACCCTAATCCTCACCCTCACCCTAGCCCTCACCCTAAAACTAATCCTAACCCTAATCCTCATCCTAACCCTCATCCTAACCCAAACACTAACCATAACCCAAAACCTATTCCTCACCCCCAAACTAACCCTCAGCCTAACCCTACCCCTAACCCTCAACCTAACCCTAACCCTCACCCATACAGTAACCCTAACCCTAACCCTCACCCTAACCCTAAAACTAACCCAAACCCTAAACCTCACACTAAACCTAACCCTAAACCTGACCCTCAACCTCAGCCTCACCCTCACCACAAACTTAACCCAAACCAAAACACTAACAATAACCCGAATTTTAACACTATCCCTAAAAGTAATCCTCACCCCCACCCTCAGCCTCAGCCTAACCCTAAGCCTAACCTAGGCCTAACCCTAACCCTCACCGTAAACCTAACCCTAACCCTAACCCTAATCCTAAACCTAACCCTAATAATCAGCCACACCCTCACCCTAACCCACACCCTAGCCCTAACCGTCACCCTAACCAAAAGTCTAAACCTAACCCTAAACCTAATGCTCACACTCACACTCACCCTAACCCTAATCCTAAACATAACCCTATCCTTAACCCTAACCCTCACCCTAACACTCACCATAGCCCTCACCCTAACACTAATCCTAACCCTCACCCTAAGCCTAAACCTAACCCTCACCCTAAACCTAACCCTAACACTAATCCTAACTCTAACCCTAAAGCTCACCCTCACCCAAACCCTAACCGTAACTCTAAACCAAACCCTAAACCTAAACCTCATCCTAACCCCAACCCTAAACCTCAACCTCACCCTAGCCCTAACCCTAACTCTAACCCAAAACCTAAACCTAAACCTCATCCTAACCCCAACCCTAAACCTCACACTTACCTTCACCGAACTGTAACCCTAACCCTAACAATAACCCTAACCCTAACACTCACCCTAACCCTAACACTAACACTCACACTAACCCTAACCATCACCCTAACCCTAAACCTCACCCTAACACTAACCTTAACCCTCACCTTCTTCCTAGCCCTCACCCTAAGCCTAACCCTTATCCTCACCCTAAACCTCACACTAACCCTAACACTAATCCTCAATCTAACCCTGACCCTCACCCTAACACTTACCCTAACCCTCACCCTAACACTAACCCTCACCCTTACCGTAACCCTCACCCTTGGCCTAACACTCACCTTTACCCTGACCGTCACCCCCACCCTAAACTTCAACCTGACCCTAAACCTCACCCTAAACCTCACGCTAAACATAATTTTACCCCTAAACCTCACCCTCACACTAACCCTAATTCTAACCATAACCCTAACACTTAAGCTCACCCTAACCTTAACCATCCCCCTCACCCTCACAGTAACCGAAACCCTAACACTAACCCTAACAATAACCCTCACCCTAAACCTAACCCTCAACCTAAAACTTATCCTCACCCTAACACTAAACCTAACCCTAACACTAACCCTCACACTAACCCTAGCCCTCACCATAATCCTAAACCTCACTCTAACCCTAACCCAACCCTAACCCTGACCCTCACCCTGACGCTAATTCTAACCCTCACACTCACCCTAAACCTAATCCTCATCCTCACCCTAAACCTCACACTAACCATAACCCTAATCCTCAATCTAACCCTCACCCTAACCATAACCCAAAACCTTACCCTAACCCTCACCCTAACCTGAACCCTCACCCTTATCTTAACACTCACCCTCAGCCTAACCCTAATACTAATCCTCACCCTAAACCTCACACTAAACCTAACATTAATCCTCAATATAAGCCTCACCCTAACCATAAACCGAACCTTTACCCTAAACCTCACCCTAACCCTAACCCTAACACTAACCCTAACTCTAACCCTAACCCTAACCCTAAATCTCATCCTAAACCTAAACCTAACACTCACCCTCACCGAAACTGTAACCGTAACCCTAACAATAAACATATCCCTAACCCTCAGCCTAACCATAACCCTCACCGTAACCCAAAGCTTCACCATAACAATTACCCTCACACTAACACTAACCCTAAACCTAACACTAACCCTCAAACTAACCCTAACCCTAACCCTAACCCTAAACCTCAACCTAACCCTCACTCTCACCCTTACCCTAACAATAACACTAACCCTAATCCTAACCATCAACCTAAACCCAATCCTAAACCTAACCCTCACCCTCAGCCTAACCCTAAGTCTCAGCGTAACCCTAAGTCTAAACCTAACCCTGACCCTATCCCTCACACTCACCCTCACCCAAACCCTAAACCTAAACCTAACTCTATCCCTAAACCTCAACCTAACCCTCACCCTCACCCTGACATTAACACTAACCCTAACCCTAAACCTCACCTTAACCCTCCCCCTAACCCTAACTCTAACCCTAAACTTCACCCATACCCTAACCCTAATCCTAACCCAAACCCTAAACCTAACCCTAAACCTCAACCTACCCTAACCCTCACCCTCACCCTCAACCTAACCGTAACTCTAACCCTAACCCTAACAATAACACTAACCCTAACCCTAAACCTAACCATAACCCTCATCCTCAGCCTCACCTTCTCGGCAAACTTAACCCTAACCATAGCACTAACGATAAACCTAAAACTAAACCTAACCCTAATCCTCACCCCCACCCTCACCCTCAGCCTAACCCTAAGCCTAACCCTAACCCTAAACTTCACTGTAACCCTAACCCTAACCCTAACCCTAAACCTAACCCTAACCCTAACCCTAAACCTAACCCTATTCCTCAGCCTCACCCTCACCCTAACCCAAACTATAAACCTAATCCTCACGCTAACCGTAAGCCTAAACCTAAACCTAACCCTAACCCTCACCCTCACCCTCACCCTAACCCTAATCCTAAACCTATCCCTATCACTAACCCTAAACCTCAACCTAACCCTCACCCTAGCCCTCATCCTAAACCTAACCCTAACCCTCACCCTCACCCTAGCCCTCAGCCCTCACCCTAACCCTAATTCTAACCCTCATCGTCACCCTAACACTAACCCTCATCCTCACCCTAAACCTCACACTAACCCTAAACTGAATCCTCAATCTAACCCAAACCCTAACCCTAACCCTAACCCTAAACCTTAACCTAACCCTAAACTTAACCAAACACTCACACTTATCTTAACCCTCACCCTCAGCCTAAATCTCACCTTTACCCTTACAATCATAATCACCTTAACCCTCACCCTAACACTAAATCTCATGCTAACCCTCACCCTAACCGTAAACCTACCCAGGACCATAACCCTAACGCTCACCCTCAAACTCATGCGCAGCCTAAACCTAAGCCTAAGCCTTAGCCTAACCCTCACCCTCACCCTAGCCCTCACCCTAATCCTAATCCGAACCATAAACCATATTCGATTCCTCACCATAACCCAAACCCTAACCATCACCCTAACCCTAATCATCACCCAAACTCACCCTCAGCCTAACCCTAAGCCTAAGCCTAACCCTAACCCTAACCCTCACACTCACCCTCACCCTAAGCTTTATCCCAACCCTAACACTAACCCTATACCTAAGCCTCAACCTAACCCTCACCCTAACCTTAACCCTAACACTAACCCTAATCCTAACCCTCGAAATAACCCTGCCCCTAAACTTAAATCTAAACCTAAACCTCACCCTCACCCTAACCCTATTCCTAACCCTATCCATAACCCTAACACTCTCCCTAACTCTCAACCTAAACCTAACCCTAAAACTAATCCTAACCCTAATCCTCAATCTAAACCTCTCGCTAACCCTAAGTCTAACCCTAAACCTCACCCTCACCCAAAACCTAACTCTGACCCTCACCCAAACCCTAAACCTCACACTAACCGTAACCCTGACCTTCACCCTCACCCTCACCGCAACCCAAACGCTAAACCTAAACCTAACAGTAACCCTAACACTAATCCTAACCCTCACCCTAACCATAAACCTCACCCTAACCCAAACCATCACCCTAACACTTACCCTCACCCTAAAACTAACCCTAACCCTAACACTAACCATCACACTAATCCTAACCCTAACCTAACCCTAAACCTCAACCTAACCCTCACCCTCACTCTAATCCTAACACTGACCCTCACCCTAACCCTCACCCTAGCCCTCCCCCTAAACCTATATCTAATCCTAAAACTCACCCTCACACTAACATTAACCTTAACCCTAACCCTAAACCCCAAACTAACCCTAATCCTAACACTCAACCTCACCCTCACCCTCACGTTAACTCTAACCCTAACCCTAACAATAACAATAACCCTAACCCTAACCCTAAACCTAACCCTAATCCTCAGCCTTACCCTCACCCTAAAACTAACCCTAACTCTAACGCTCACCCTAACCTTAAGCCTAACCTAACCCTCAACCTAACCCTCACACTCACCCTCACCCTAACCCTAATCCTAAACCTAACACTATCCCTATCCCTAACCCTCACCCTAGCCTTTAGCCTAACCCTAATCCTATCCCTAAACCTCATGGTAACCCTCACCCTCACCCTAACCCTAACCGTCACCCTAACCCTAACCCTAACCCTCACCGTCATGCTCATCCTAAGCCTAAGCCTAAGCCTAACCCGAACCCTAACCCTCACCTTAACCCTAACCCTAACACTAACCCTAACATTATCCGTAAACCTCACTCTCACCCTAATCCTAACTTTAACCCTAACCCTAAACCGAAACTTCTTCCTAACCCTAACACTCACCCTCACCGTAACCGTAACCCTAAACCTAACCCTAAGAATAAGCCTAACCCTAATCCTCACCCTTACCATAACCCTCACCATAACACTAACCCTCACCCTAACACTTACCCTCACCCTAACACTAAACCTACACATAACACAAACACTCACACTAACCCTAACCAACACGCTAAACCTTAACCTCACCCTAATCCTAACCCTAACCCTCATCCTAACACTAACCCTCATCCTCACCATAAACCTCACACTAACCGAACACTAATCCTCAATCTAACCATTACTCTCATCCTAACCCTAACCCTAACCCTCACTCTAAACCTAACCCTCACCCTAAAACTTACCCTAACCCTAACTCTAACCCAAAGCCTCACATTCACCTTAACCTAACCCTCACACTAATCCTCACACTACCTTAACTCTACTCCTAAACCTCACCCTAACCCTAACCCTCATGCTCACCCTCTCCCTCAGCGAAACCCTAAACCTAACCCTAACCCTAAACCTAAACTTGACCCTAACCCTAACCCTCATTCTCACCCTCTCCCTCAGCGAAACCCTAAGCCTAACCAGAACCCTAACTCTAACCCTCACACTAACACTAAACCTTACCCTACTCCTAATCCAAACCCTAAGCCTAACCCTCACCCTCACAATAACACTCACCCTATCCCTAACTCTAACACTAACCCTCACCTAAAACTCACCCTAACCGTCGCCCTAACCCTAACTCTAACCCTAAACCTCACCCTCACCCTAACCCTAACGCTAAACCTCACCCGAACCCTAACCCTCACCCTCACCCACAACCTCACCGCAACTCTAACACTAAACCTAACAATAACACTAACCCTCGACCAAACCCTAACCCTAAAAATAACCCTAACCCTAACCCTCATGCTCATCCTCTCCCTCAGCGAAACCCTAAGCCTAATCCTAACCCTAAACCTAGACCTCATACTATCCCTAACCCTAATAATAACCCTAACCCTAACCTTAAACATACCCCAACCCTACCCCTAACACTAACACTAAACCTAACCCTAACCCTAACCATAACCATAACCCTCACCCTAATCCTAACATTACCCTAACACTAACCCTAATCCTCAACCTCAACCTAGCCCTCACCCTAACCCTAACCCTCATCTTCACCCTAAACCTCACACTAACCCTAACACTAATCCACAATCTAACCCTCACCCTCACCCTAACACTAACCCTTATCTTTACCATAACCCTCACCCTAGGCCTAACACTCATCTTTAAACTTGCGGTCACCTACAACTTAACCCTCACCCTAACCCTAACCCTCACCCTAACCCTCACCCTAACCCTAACTCAACCCCTAAACCTCACCCTAACCCTAACCCTAACTC